>NC_139580.1:11242035-11262035 GCF_946808225.1 Silurus aristotelis
AGATTGCAAAACAACAAAATGTGCTTTTTTTTTTCAAATAAATATATTTTACCTTTAGCAGGAAAGAAGAGAATTAGGATGGCTGTTCTATAGGAGTAAGGTTGCATTTTCATCTTCCTTGCCCCCTCTCACTTCTCTCTCTCTCTCTCACTTTAATTCTCTCATTCCTTCCCTCTATTTTCCATTTTTATATGCAGCTCCAGATGTTGAAGCAGTGAAATATTAAATTACAGAATTTGGCTTGTTACTGCACTTTGGCTATATCAAAAACAACCCTGCCCTTTCTTCTTGCATATGGACACTCACTTGCACATTCTCTCTCTCTCTCTCTCTCTCTCTCTCTCTCTCTCTCTCTCTCTCTCTCTCTCTCTCTCTCTCACATAGTCTGTTCTTAAAAGGGCTCCAAATTTTGCACTAACTTCACTCATAGCCTAATTCATTGTGATAGGTGAGAACTCTCTCTCCTTGAGGCTCCAGATGTTTTCTGGCCAGCTGCTCTGAAGCATTACAAAAGATGTTAGCTTATCCATAAATTAGGTACTACCCACATAACCAGATTGTTAATTCACTTTGAATTCCATGTAACCAGGTGCAAAAACAAAAACAACGGACCTAAAACGCAACCCTGCAGGACCCTGAGGTGCTCACTTACCAGAGTCTTGCGGGAGATGACTCAAACCTCTAAACATTTTCACATACACACATACTCAGCCTCAAAAAATGATATAAAATGCCAAGCTGTTGCTGTTGCCACAACTCTTTCATTCTCTTTTGTATCCTAAAGTTGAAGTAGTGCTTAGTGCACAGAGTGCATGAAGTGTCGGAAGTAAAAAAAATTTTTTTTATGTATTCACAGCAAGTGTAGCATGGAGACTGGAATACATCTGCATGTATTTTTAGATATTTACCTATATGTTTGTGTATGCTCCCATGCTAAGTGTACGTGGGCAGGTTTGCCGTGTATATACAATGAGTGTGTTAGCAATGGATATGTTTTGTGTATGTGTGTGTGTACCTCAGAATGTGTGAGGGCTTGCCTGCTCAGGGCATCAGCTGAATTGTTTCCACATGTGTCTTAATTCAGAGTGCTGGGTGGGTAAGGGGAACATGAGTGTGTTTGAGTGGAGGGGGGGTTGGGTCAGGTTTCATTGCACCAGGCACTGCATTTGGGCCTCTAAACACAAAGTTAAAGTTCCCACGACTACCAGCACTCCCACCACACACTTGCTGTATGGAGACAATAAATGGAAACATGGCAAATCACAGCCTGTGACAGACACAATGTAATCCTAATAACCCTGTAAACAAGCGGATCATGCTTTTCTGTTTTTACACCAATCACCCACACTTACCGGCACACTCACACTCCCCTGGCACAACTGTCCTCAATGTCGTGGGGCTTACAGGCGTTTGCTGGCACAACACATTGAAAGGAAAATATGAATGTGTCCACTAATCACTACCCCATTAGACTTGGTGAAGAGGGAAGAGATGTAGAGAGAGAAAGAAACTGTAGAAGGAGAGACAGGGAGACAACAAGAAAGCTGAAGTAAGGTAGTAATAGAAGGATAGAGGGAAATCTACACGCTGTCAAAAGCTCTAAACAACACAAATGTAGTAAAAATCGGAGCAAGTGCAAAAGAAACTGAAGAACAGCGAACTGAGTGTGTGGGAATAAGAGAAAATGATTTGCAGTGTAACATTGTGCATTATCTTAAAAGAGGCCACTGCCATTAGGAAATGTTGCTGCCATGAAGGAGTGTGTTTTTGGTCTCCAACAGTTATACATGTCAAAGTAACAACCACATGAATAGGAGGACCCCAGGATTCACAACTGACCATTGCAGAGCATCATACTCTGTCTTTTTGCAAGCTAACCTTCTTCTCATAGTGCTTCATAGTGCCCTTGGTTTCCAAGGTAAACAACACACAAACAACAGCATTGTTCCAAACGAAAAAGAAATTGTGATTTATCAGACCAGGCCAATTTTTTCCCCCTTTTTTGGTGTTAGACCCAACATGCTAGCTTTCATTCCTCATAACAAGAAGCTTTGGGCACTTACACTCCCAGCAGGACCTGCAATTGTTGGAGATGCTCTGGGGTTAAGGTTAGGATAAAGTTTACCCATTTACCAATAGATTACCCATTTATCTTGCCATCACAATTTGTCCTCCGGTGCTCAGCCTAGTAATTTCAGAATTATAAGTGAATGACAAAAAAAAAAAAAAAAAAAAGGTTTCTGAGTTCTCAGAACAGAAAAATTTTTTCATTCTCATGAATCAAATCCTAATGATCTGTTCAGGGCTTTCAGAAGATTTCAAAAAGAGCAACCCTAACCAATTGTTGCCATCTAATTTTACTGCATCACAAATCTATCAAATGTCAAACTGAAGGTTACTAGTTAGCTATCTAATGTACATTACAAAGACGATTTCTAGCTATCTAACTCCTATGTATTTAAGCTAAAAAGGAAAAAAAAAAAAACATTAGAAATGAACCCTAAACAAAACTTTCTGGGTCACATTAGATAATGTTACCTCATTTGTGTGAATATCTTAACCACACTACTAGATAATGCTACAAAATATATTTATGTTATGGTATTTTAACTATGTTAGAAGAATCAGTCAGTAGTTTGGTTGGCAAGACAACATTAATAACAACACATACTCAAATACATTCTTATACTATTGGCTACTATTTAGTGAAAAATAGTAAACTCATATCTAGAATCTAGTCCAGCAGTTGATCTTGTGTGGTTTTAGACATGTTGCATTGTGCATTGTGCACACAGATAGATGAAAAATGTTACAAGTGTTATAAGTGTTGCCACGCTTCAGCAAAATTCAACTCAACAACTCAAAATCACACAAAAGACCAAATACTAGCACAAATATATCTGCACATTGGTAATTTCCTTATTTTTTCTGCTAAATAGATTTTCACCTTTCCCAATCTTTACAAAATACTGGATCCTGTATGTATATTCATATTTTGCCTTTGTCTGTGCAACCTTTTAACTTTAATTTCAATTATTTGCTGTATTTTAAAAATGTATTTTATTTTTATTTGCAGGTGAAGTGTGTGTCTGGCAATCTCATTATCAAATTTCCTGTCAGCTGCTCCTCCTCCTCCATTAAAAATGTTCATAAAGTGAGCATGAGGCAGTATGATTTCTGCCTCAGTGGTCCAATACTGGCACTAATTGTAGGTCTTGTTTTTGATCACCAGGTGCAGTATTAACTATATGGAGGTGAACTGGGTAGTAAGTATGCTGGCATCAATTATAAAACATCTAAAAAAAGATGAAGAAACATTGAAACATCTGTTTATATCTGTCAAATAGCAACATTTTTGCAATCTCTAGTCACTCAAAAGAGGTAATTAGTTTTTCAAAAGTGTATTTATATATTTTTGACATTATTTATGTCAAACAATCATAGTCTAATAGTTTGGAATTCACAGAGTCTGCCCAAAAGCTGCATAACATCCATCACTATGCCTGGGCTAACATCAGTTGAGTGTGTTTTTCATTCTTTTCATGTGGAGTCTTACACTGAAAGTAAAAAAAAAAAAAAAAAAGAAATACATCATAAAATTCAGATTGTAAAATAAAATGTAACAAGAAGTACAGGAAAACAATTTGTGCCCCAAAAACTTTTGGCTGAACTCTTTTGGCATGAAAAATCATTGTTTTTATATTTTATTCTTACATTTAATGAAATTTGAAGTGTGAAACTTATATTTAAAGCAATATTATTTTTCTGAGATCATTAGTAATTAATCTTACATGTCCCCCCGCACTTTCTTTGTATGTAAATAAGCACATTAAAATTTTTTTTAATCCATAACAGATTTAGACATACTTCAGTAAACTACCCAAAACCGATTATATACAGATTTGTGTAAAAATCATTCAAAATGTATTTTTTTTTAAATACTATGTGTCAAATAGAAATTTAACAAAATTCATTCTGAAAGAAAACTCATTATTTTACACTTTGGAGGATATGAGGTCATTAATGCCATTTTTGTTGGTAATATTAGTTTTCTGGTGGATAATAACTCACACTTGGTGTCCTCCCAAAACCCACACGGAGTTATTTGTTAAATGCTACATATTGCAATGTCTCCATTTCCTCCCTGTTGGGTCCTAGCATTTGGAAACTGTTCCTTGACAGCAAGCATGTTTGGTCCGGATGACCATGAAAGTCTTGAAATAAGTCCTGCCAGTTGCCTCTACAATGTAAACTACGGCCAAGTTCAGGCCAAGCAGCTGTTAATGGCACTATATGACCTGTCAGTCAGCAGTCTCACAGTGCATATGGATCACATTAATAAAAAAGATCATTATCAAATACATATAAGGATGATGTATGTTGTGCTAGGGGGTGGGGGTATGTTGCCAAAATGTCTCAAAAATGTCTGCATAAATGTTAGATATGAAGCCAATTTACTGATAATCTGTCTAAAACCTCACTAGCTATGTGTAAACATTACAAGCTAAATGTAAATGTAAGTGTGATTTCCTCATACAGTGAATGTCAAACTATGATGATGTTTTTAGTAAAACAGATCTTAAACCTAATCACTTCAGGTTGTAATCAAAAGTGATTGCAATGCTTTTTTAAGGGCTAAACAGACTATAAACCTTTAAAAAGTAAAAATACTTTTTTAAATGTATTTGTTGTTGAGACACTGCAAAAATATTTTATTTGGGAATGTCTGTAGTTTTCATATCTACATTATATAATATAATAGTATAATACAAAAACTTCACTACACTAAAGGGTTTTCTCTGGTCAATACACACATAAGTACATTGTTAAAAAACCTTTATTATCACAAATTTTTTTATTTTATCTATGTTTATATTCATCATTAGTCAATAGTAAATGCTTTCTCTATGATGTTACGATACTATAGTTAAGTTAACTATTAACGCAGTGGTGAATATTACAGTATGTTTGTAATTGTTCGGAATTCTGTATTATATTGTTGTCTTTTTTTTCAAATGTATATAATTGAATGTTGGGCTGTGGAACAACAGTAGCCACATCTAGGATTAATCCTAAGTTTGGGGGACCCTGTGTTTGTATGGAATTCCTCTGTTTTCCTTGTTTTCTTTGCACTTTCCAAAAACATATTGCTGCTAAACTAAAATGTTGGTGTGCATGGTGCACTGGTGTGTACATCCAGTGTTCCTGGGATAGCTCTGATTGCACTGCAGCCCTGAAGAGGAAAAAGCAGTTAGTGAATATGAATGAACAAATGTTGATTTACAGAAAAAACGCATACTTTTCCTAGGACCATTAAAACAAGTCCAAAGTAGTCATTTTTGGAATGGATATATTTAAAATTCATGTATTAGACTGCTAGTGAATGTGTGTATTTGTGTTTGCAGAATGTAATGTTTGAGTGAAAGTGACAGTGCACTGATTCAGTCTGTTTGACATTCAGTAAATTTAAAAGGGATTAAAAGTTACCACTTTGTGCAAACTGTTTAAGAGTGACATTTTGTTTTAAGGAGACATTTTATTTCTTGACGATATCTCAGAAATGTTTGTGATCTCCATAGCTGGCATGTCAAAATAAATATATGCCTGATAAACATAATGTGAAAGCACCCCCCAAACATTTTCCATGCCCATGAGAAAAACAGTGAGATGGCATAAAATTGCGAGATCGAGACAAGACCTGACTTTGCTAAAATTGTCACTGCTTTCAATTTCTAGTTTTCCACCAGCCTCAGCTTAGCAGACAGAAAAAAGCAGACAGACAGAAAAGTAAGTGTGTTTACATACAGTAGGGATATGGAACATTTAACTTTGGACAGTCCTGAAAATTGCAGGTTATTCCCCCCCCCGGCATCTGACCCACAGCCAGCGTGAGACAAGTGCAGCTCTTTGCGGCTCGTCTGGGCTTGGCGTGGAGCTTTGGGGCGCTGTGGTGAACAGCTCATGAAAAAAAAAAAAAGTTGTGGTGTTCACTCTGCTTAAATTGCCCGGGACAGTCACGATTACCCTGTGGCCAACCAAAGCATTTCCTGGGTTAGTGTGTGTGACGCGTGCCGCTTTGCTGTGGTGCCGTGGGGTGTCATTAGCTGCTTGTTTTACTGCTCCCCCAAACACGGCGTCAAGCCACATCCCGACTCCAGGCGATGCTGTGGCAGCATTAAAAAACACAAAGGAAATGTCTTTACAGTGACGCTGCATTGCTTTTCACATTGGTTGAAAATTTGTTTTCGCCGCTGGATTTGTTTTTTTTACTTTTGGAGTTCAAGTTTTGAATTCGTTAATTGCATTGGCAAGTGTAGTAACATGTTTTGAAGTTGCCAGTTTACAATAATGTTGTAAATATGCATTGATCACCTTAAAATATTTTTTATATGAGTACAATCTAGTGAGGTATAAGAACTAAAAGACCTGAAGTATGCTTTATAATCAGCATTCTGTATAGTTTGTGTTGGAGCAGAACGTTATTTCTACTGGATAGTGTGATATTAATACTAATTCAAGACTACAAGTACACTGAGCTGGGATAATTTTCATTGCATGCTCTCTGCGAAGTCCTAAAGTTAGTAAGCTAAGACATTCCTTTGAATTACTAATTGAACCCAATTCCAGCAAATAAAAAACTCAATTTCTTGGTAGACTTTCTCATATCATATATTTCAGATCTGATGATGGCTTGCGCTTTAGCGAACCAATCAAACAGAACCTTCCAGGTTTCTTGTTGTACTTGTAGTGTCGAAGACTGCTGTGCTGTGTAATTCCATCTATCTTATTATTTCATGAAATGATGGCCATCTGATTCAACGTGATGACTGTGTGATGGCTGCATTTGACAAGTTAATGGGTTTTAATATTTCTAGCTCCTGTTTAGTGTTTTCAGTAAGAACAGTAACCGTGGAAAAAACTGTAACAGATTCTTGCATTGGCAATTGAAATGAAGCTAAAATGTACGAGCATAGATGTTTCATTTTCCCCATATGGAAAAGCATTATAAGATGCATATCAAGGGTACGAATGAGACACTTAATATCCCTCTTAGAATCCAACTATTATATAAGTCTGTGTCACTGATGCATTTCAACCACACCTCACACACACACACACACACACACACACACACACACACACACACACACACACACACGTAGAAAGAAGAATTAGATGAAGTGATGGAGAGATGGCTGAAAGAGATAAGTATCGCATCATAGTGTGGATAGCTGTGCATGTGACTACACTGGTACATCCGTGTGTGTATGTGTATGTGTATGTGTATGTGAATAATCATGTGTGATCATTCATGCATAGTGTGTTCTGTAAGTCGATTTGTTTCTTTATTTTTTGTTTGAGGATGAGTGAGGAAAGAGAAAGTGATTTTTCCAGTGTGTGTGTGTGTTTGTAGTTGCCCATCTGGTCCTTCTCTGCTGTGCTCCTATGCCAGCCGCCTAATAGCTTCAATAAGACTGTGGTTTACAGTCTCTCAAACACACACACTTACACACAGAGACACACTGAGACAGGCAAACATATGCCTCTGTTATTTTTCTCCAGGAGAAATAGCCCCAAAAAACTGCCATTTATTTACTTTGAGCTGCATGGTTGCGGTGATAGACTCCTGCCAGCGCTAACCGTCAAATTCAGAGCAATGGAGAAAGCGAGACATGGAGAGAGGAACAGGTTGGCATGTTTTCACCTGCTTGAGAGACGAGAAGAAAGCATTGCACTTTCTTTGTGTTGATTACGCAAATGCCTGGTCAGCTCAAGAATTTCTGCTGGGTCAGTACAGTACAGTGTGTTTCCCTTATTATGGTGTGTGTGTGTGTGTGTGTGTGTGTGTGTGTGTGTGTGTGTGTGTGTGTGTGTGTGTGTTCAGCAGAGATGAGCACTCTTCCAAAATTATCTTATTCCTCTTCAACAGAGGTTACCTCGTTTACCTGCTTGTGTATTCTCTTCACCCCAGCCTTTTTTCTTCTTCTTCTTTTCTTCTGCTCTTTTTCATCCCTTGCTCCCTCCCACAGCTAATCTATTCCAGAGCATTCTGTGATCACATGGAAAAATCATAGCAAGTGTACATATTTCTTCTCAAGCCAAGAATGAAAAAACACAGGACAGGCAGGGGGGTGAAGTGGAATGGGAAGGGGGGTATAAAGAAATAGAGAAGGAGAAAACGAGAAAAAGAAAGAGAATGAGGAGGAGGAGGGGGAGGAAATAAATTGTTTATTGAGTCTGGGCACAAGGCCCTTTGTTGTGGCAGAGACCTGTCTTTTATTAGAAGACCGAACTGTCTTCAAAGCCTGGAAAGACACACGACAACGCCAAGAAAGCAAATACACGGCCCCATGGGGGAGAAAGACACACAAGAGTTTATTCCAGTTTGAAAAGTAAGATGGTGACTGATCTATAGAGTTCTGGCCCTTAGGCAGTGCGAGAAAAGTGATAACATGCAGCTAACACTATCTCTCGGTAAAGAAAGTCTGAACAGAGACTATGCTATAGCATGATACAAACTGTCAGTGTGTGTGTGTGTGTGTGTGTGTGTGTGTGTGTGTGTGTGTGTGTGTGTGTGGTTGTGTGTGTGCGCAAGCACAAGTCTGTTACCAGAACTTGAAGCAGAATCAAAGTGTTCTGCTTCCAATAAAGAGTCCCAATCAGCAAAGTGGCAGCAAGCGATGACATCACTGTTGCAGCTGGGCCTTCAGCTGCAGCTCAAAAACCACTGTGTATATGTGTTTGTGTGTGTGTGTGTGTGTGTGTGTGTGTGTGTAAGAGAGAGAGAGAGAGAGAGAGAGAGAGAGAGAGAGAGAGAGAGAGAGAGAAAGATTGCAAAGCTTGCATATGCTGTATAATCTTTCTGTTTTAAGCTTTTTGCATGCAGATGTAAAGTAGGGTTTTTGTATTTGCATGAACTTCTACAGAAGTGTGTGTGTTTGTATGGTGCGTGTGTTTGTGTGTATATGTTCTAGTGGGACTAACAATTATCTGTAAACTTTTCAATAAATTTGTGTTAATGTTTAGCCACAAATATGCATAATAAAAATGTCACACTGCAGCAAAGCATTAACAAAATTAGTTATCACCACTACACTGGACATGCTTTGGTCGGAATTGCTGATGCAGTAGCAAGAAAAGCAAGAGTTTTCATAAAACAGGAGTTTTTCTCATAAACAGTGATGTGCTTAAGCCATCGACTAGCAGCAATGCTACAGCCAAACCAACATATTCAAATACCATGGAGTATGATCAAAACTAACACCACTGATTGTGTGTGTGTGTGTGTGTGTGTGTGTGTGTGTGTGTGTGTGTGTGTGTGTGTCTGTCTGTGTCTGTGTTTCTGTGTGTGTGTTTGCGTGAGTGTGTGTTAGGTGTGAATAGATTTTCACACTATTTCAGTCATCCGAACAGGAAAGTTATGACAAACGACTTTAAAAAAACAGGCAACTTTAGAGCATGCCAAGAAACACTGGTAAAATACTAAACATACACACACACTGCTACTGATTACTGCATACGATGACATAAATACATGCAAATATATATATCACACTCAACTACAGGATTTCTTGTGGCGTTAGAAAGGCTTTTTAAAGGAAGGACAAAGGGCCTTGGGAAGGTTGGACTCCAGATTCGCCTGATGATGGACTGAGATATTGTTTTGGATTGGCTACAAGTGGTTAATAATAGACATAATTAGATTTCTGTAAACAAAACAAAAATCAACAATGTGTCTGAATATGAGAAGTAAATTAATTCCAGATTGAAGTTCAAGCACTCTTTAAGAACTGTTGTCAAACAAACGTCAAACATTCCCCAACACCTCAAATTCAAAACAACAAAACAAAATCTAGATCATGGGCTCTCAAATTTGTACATATTTTTCATGACATCAGGCTGACTTTCCTGCAAATAACAATTTCTCACAACCCAGAATTCCAGAAATGTTGGGAGGTTTTTAAAAATGTAAATAAAATATAAAGCGCTAACTTTTTAAATCACATGAGCCGATATTTTACTCACAGTAGAACATAGTGAACATAACACATTTTTAAACTGAGAAATTGTACACTTTTTTGCACAAAATGAGCTCATTTCAAATTGGCAAATTGGTTTTGCTTCTGGAATTCGGTCTCATTCCTGCCTAATATAGGTTTCCAGCTGCTGAAGAGTTTGTGGTCGTCTTTGGAATATTTTTCATTTAATGATGCACCAAATGTTCACTATAGGTAAAAGATCTGGACTGCAGGCAGGCCAATTCAGCACCCGGACTCTTTTACTACGAAGCCATGCTGTTGTAATAGCTGCAGTATGTGGTTTTTCATTGTCCCTCTAAAATACACAAGGCTTTCCTTGAAATAGATGTCGTCTGGAGGGGAGCATATGTTGCTCTAAAACCAATATATACCTTTCAGCATTCATAGTGTCATTCCAAAACATGCAAACTGCTCATACTTATGCACTTATGTACCCCCATACCATTAGAGATACTGGCTTTTGAACTAAACGCTGATAACACGCTTCCTGCTTTTTAGCCCGGAGGACAAAGCATCCGTGATTTACAACCAGAATGTCAAATTTGGACTCGTCTGACCATAGAACACTTTTCCACTTTGAAACAGTCCATTTTAAATGAGCCTTGGCCCACAGGGCACAATGGAGCATCTGAACCACGCTCACATATGGTTACTTTTTTGCATGATAGAACTTTAGTTGGCATCTCCTGATGGCACGGCGGATTGTGTTTACAGACAGTGGTTTCTGGAAGTATTTCTGGGCGCATTTAGTAATGTCAATGACACAATCATGCTGATGAGTGATGCAGTGTCGTCCGTAGAACATACTTTCAATATTGATAAAAGGACAAGAAGAAAAATGAACACCCTGTTCATTGAAACAAGAAACATATGCTAACATTAATGGAACTGCAGAAATACAGTATCTAGTAAGTACTGGTCACACCCTATGTGTATGTGACAACAATCTCTCATATACTTCACATATCTGGGCTATTAAGTAGTGTGGCTAAAAGGCAACTAATTACCATGAAAAGAAATACAAAATAAAACCCAAATAAAACCAAACAGTCCATTGGATGGGTGAGAGAAGTTGTCTGCAATGCTGTTTGCTTTACAGAAGGAGTTAGTATAAGTGATTAATGAGAAGTAATGAGAGTGACAAGAAGGTTGTGGGAAGAGAGACCCAGATGACCTTTTCAGCTATTCTTACAATCTGCTGTAGACTTGTGTTTTGAGGCTGAAGTGTTCAGTGTGGTGGTGCTGGAAGTGGGGTTGCAAATTCGGACAGACTGGGGTCTTCTGGTTAAAATGTTCAGGGGCCAGTATTATAAAGTGTGGTCAAACCTGTCTGGTTTTTATACTTAGTTATACCATATATTTTTTATACTATTATATTTATATTTTATTTAATTTTTATATTCTATTTCTATTTAGGTTAGACAGATGCAAAAAGCATTTCACTACATGCCGTAGTCTGTATGAATGTGTATGTGACATATAACATTTTTTATTGAATTTGAATTTTACATTTGTAATAAAAATACCATTTAAATCATATGTTATAATTGCAGTTCCTTGCAGCTGCCATGTTTCCAGCTTCAGGAAAATTAGCACATTAGATAGCTAACCAGGTTTACCAGCAAAGTGATAACGTAATCACAAATTACAACCTTTGCTTTTGCAACATTATATGAATGATATGCTTCATGACTGAATGGACATAATATAATGAAGTGAGATTTTGGCCCTGTTTTGGGTAGCATTTAATGCTAAAATCAATTGTAATAAGGGCAATTCGGTTCCCCAGGATGTCGAGTTTTTAGTACTACACTATTTCAGAATGGATGCCTTGAGATTTTGACTTTGAATTCTAGAGAAAAGAATTTCTCTGTCACTTATGGGCCTGTTAGTTTTAATAAAAGTAGTAGTAATAATAATAATAATAATAATAATAATAATAATAATAATAATAATAATAATACGATTAAGAAGAAGAAGAAAGAGAGCAAGAGCTGAGCTGATTTGTGTTTGTCTCTGTGTGAGCTGATAGCTTTTAATGATTAATGCATAATCATTAAAAGCTATCAGTAACTCAGTTATCAACACTATCAACATTTGATTTCCTTCCTTCTCTAGAGTATTCTGCAAAGCCAGTAAAATATTTTGTCTCATTCTTATAACATTTTCTTTTCTTTTGTTTTGTAACATATTATTCCTAATTTATGACTAAGCTGGGACTTTTACTCAGTCTTGACATTTTAATGTGTTATCTTCCTGTGGTCTTGCTCCTGTAGCGCAGCAATTGTCCTCAAATTTTCAGAATCAGTCACATATCTGTCTGTCTGTCAGTCTGGCTGCCTACCCAAAAGCAAAATTACATTGTCTGTATAAAAATTGTAAAATCATTTATAGTACAGAATGTCTTTTGGTTCCGGTAGGTTGTACTACAGCCAGCAGAGACACATATTTCTCTTGTTTCTGGTGGAAGAAAACCAATGAATCAATGTGTGATGACTCAAAGGAAAGACTTAGTTTGGTTCTTCTTACACAATTTTCTCTTAATTTTAGTCATCACCATTTCCCAAACGTTAGCTACATTTCTCCTATCATATGACAGCTACCAACCAGGAAGGGAACCACAGGGCAGCTGACTACTTCTGTCTTCAGAGATGTCTGTGATTGGCTAATGTTACTAAACATGTGAAAAATTATTGCCATGTTAACCAACCTTAGAGCTTTGTCAGTTATACTGTCTGCGATTTAAATCTTTTGAGACACTTAGTTTTGGGAATTTGAGGGTATGATGGATTTTGTACTATTGTACAGATGGTTCTTAGCATGATGTGGGCTGTGGAAGCCATAGACTACACACTGACTGGAGTACCCCTCTGAAGCACCTGCCAAACTTTGATTAGTTCCTGGAGAAGAGCCTCAAAGCACCGTTCTTGCTCCACTTGCAGCTTTAGGAATGCCTGATGTTGAGGCTGGTTTATGCCAGTGACAATTTTGATGATACTGGCAAAGAGTGCAAGCAGACATATCTTCCTCAAATCATGGGTATCGGGCCCAGTGTGACACTCTTTTGGGTTGTGAGGAAAATGAGGAAGTTGGAGGCAAACTTGGGACAGCTTAAAAGAGCTCTTTATTTTTCTCCATTTTTTATTAGTGCTTTGTAGCACTTTCTCACTTGCGGTCTCACACAGAGACAAATACAAATACAGACACAGCTCAGCTCAGCTCTTGCTCTCTGGCTTCTGTTTCACGCTCTACTTTTTATTTCCTCATTGCTGCTTATGAAACACATATTAGTAACCTACCCACAGATGCACACTCACCCATAAATATCCCTCATGTTAAACATCCCCAAACCAATCAGAATATAGCTCCCCATTGCTGAATACACCAAATCAAAAAGTAAACACTGCTTAATTCACAAAACCTGAATAGAAACACCCCAAATAACTACTACATTCCTTAATTTTCCAAATGAATATTTATCTCAATATTTATTATTATTTCTGCCATTCCATTGTGTCATTACCCTTCATCCCTTGTCAATCAGGAGATAACAAATCATAGATATATTTGAGTTCAGACATTTTAAAGAAGGTAGTTTTTATATCTTATATTCTTACATTTTTCACCAATAACTGGTTGCTAGCTATCATGTGATAGGACGAATCCAATTAGTGATCGAGAAGTGGCAAATTATTAAATTCTTTAGGATAACATTTGTGGCCATTAAATGAATACCTACTTAAATACAAGGATTGATTTTTGTCCATATTCATTTTAGCTTTTGTAGAAAGCTGTAATAAACCTTCAAATACTGTAATAAAAACCCATGTGTTGAACATTTTTTGAGTGACAGTTAATCGTTCATGATTACAATCTCATGCTGTATCTCTTGCTACAGTTTTGGGATTAAGTTGAATTCTGATATTTTCTGTGTTCCAGCACTCTGTCAGGTTCCATTTTATTGGTCTGTGTCTAAAATTGCATCCTGTTCCAGTCGGTTGTCAGCTTCCACATTTCTGTCACATTCTATATTTCTGTGGCCGCTCGAAACCAGCTGTGATGTCTGCTTTGTGTGTCTGGGAAAAAAAAGAAGCACACAGTGACAGTAAAGAGGAGAAGGTGATAGAAGAAGTGCCATCACATTCTTGTTTTCTTTTATCTTTTCTTCATGCTATTTCCTCCTGGGTACAGTATGTGTCAGGTGCAGGGAAAGGGTAAGAGTAGCAGACCATGACTAAAGGATCCTAAAAAAACGATGGAAAAATACAGATAGAATAAGTACTTGTAGGTCAAAATCACCTCCCTTTTTTTCATCCTTACTCTCTTTCTCTATTTCACTTTTTCTCTCTCTGCTCTAGGACAAAAGATTGGGGCCTGGCAGTGTGGGTGTCAGGTGATGTGTGACGGGTTTAAATTAAAGATGACATAATGAAGGGGCCACCGTTGGGGATCTAGAGAAGTAGGGGGTCATGCAGGATGGGCAAGCCAAACGAGGGCACAGCATGCTGGGCAGTGGCAAAGCTCACTTCTGGCCCCTCCAGATGGTACATGTTAGCAAGCCATGCTAATGAAATGCAGACTGACGTCAGGCTCAACACCCTCCCATTGTTATGCTTCTTAATTTGTTGTAATATTTGCCTTACAAACGAGAGAAAGGAAAGAAGAGAGGCCTGAAGAAGGGTAGGTGTACAGGTTTAAGAGGTCTGTTGTAGAGGTTTAGCTCCAATTTACCCTACAAATTGAAGAGTGTACAGCAAGCATTAGTCCTAAAGCCAGAGGCTGAAAAAAGTATTGAGGTACTTCGACCTCTGTAGGCTTAATGTAGAGTGCAGCCTACAGTCTACTCCACACAGAGAAGCTCAAATAATCGAGAGCTTAAGTTAAATCCAAATCCTGTTTTAAGAATGCTGTTGTAAAGCTAGGGAGTCATAGATCGTGAAGTGTGAAAAGAGGTTTATGAGAATAGGGGAAAAGGAGTGAGAAGGAAAAGACAATGCTGTGCAACTGTGTCGGAACTGGGTCGTTCACTAGAAGTCCAGTGTAACAAAGAGGGTGCAAGCTACAAAGGCAACCGTCAAGCTTGACCACTCTTGCATATATCCACACACATCTATGCTCACCCACTATGTTTGGTACTTCAATGGCTCTGCCTACTCAACCTGAAACACACTCCCTCTCTCATTTTTTTCAGCAACAGTTCCATTCATTCTCTTTTCTCCTCAGACTCTTCTCTCTGAACCAGCCCAAGGAATGCCTTTGTTTTTTCAAGACAAATGTACTGTAGCATTAAATACCACCTGCAAAGTTGACAAAGCTGAGAGAGAGTGAGAGAGAGAGAAGATAGAGAGGAAGAGGTAGGGTGAAAGGGGCATGTTATTATGGTGGTAGGAGAATCATGAAGAAGTATAGATAGTAAAGCAAAAAAACAGACAAATTCTGATTTGATTGAAAAGAGAGTTTGATAATAAGATAGAATTGTTCTTGCTCTCTCTTGCTCTGATAGAGTGATTGTAAGGTGCTTTACTGGAGTGAGTAATAAGAGAAGGTGTTGCCAGAGTAATTACATAGCACATTAAAGGTTTTTATAAACATTAGCGTTCCTCCTCTACCCAGTGGGATGGCTCGCTCGCAAAAACCACAAAAATAAAATAAAATAATGAATTGCAAGCTAAATGGGTTGACAGAAAGAGAAAAGTAGGAGGAGACAAACAGCTGACATACACTGGAAGGACAGAGAGCAGGTAGACAGAGGTGGTTGACTCCAACTATAATTTTAGCATGAAATTGGAAAAAAAAAAGTTTAGGATGATGAAGAAGGCGAGGAGAAACAAAAGAAAGAATGAAAAAAAAATGACATCTTGTATTCAGAATCCAACAAAAACCACATCTGGTTTCCTCATCAAGAGGGATCCAGCCCATGGAATGCGGGACGCATGGCCCTGACCTCATATTCTAAATATACATAGTCATACCATACATCTTACAACAGCACATGCCCTAAGCCTTCCAGCCCACAACAATCTACCACCTATTGCCTTCAAATAAGCATACAATACACACAAAGCATAAATAGAAACCACAAAAAAATACTCTGAGCCTAAGTAGTATTTCAGTTCATGATATATTAATATAAATGAATGGGATAGGATACATACTGTAGAAAGATGGGTTAAAATTTTACTTGAATTGTTCTAGCTTTCTAAATAATATCTACTCTGAATATTTTCTGGAAGGGAATCCTTATTTGTAGGGTCCTAAAAAAAAGCTTCAAGGGTGCCACTCTTTGGGGTGCTAGATGGACCTTTTATACGACTGTAGGAAAAGCATATGTAAGGAGAAGTTGAAGAAATTAAAGTGAAGGATAGACCCTCTGCCTTCTGCCTTGTTCCAACCATAGCGTGCGTTACTGAGCAAAACACGTTTGCTTTATTTTTCGTTACCCAGGTGCAGCAAAGGACAAATTCCATTGCTTGCTGCTGCAGTTCAATACAATGACCTCAGTTAGGTATTTCTGCCAATTTTCTTTTATTCAGAGCCAGATAGCTGTTCAAAAACAATGCCTGCTGTTAATTACTCAATTTCACATTTATTCTCCCAGCCGTGTATAGCTCTTTAGACACTGGACATGAACTGGCCCTTTCCCTTTCTATCCTCTTTCAAAGTGACCCAAAACTACACAACAAAGGCAAAAGTTTTGGCTGGAGTGCCATACCTGTTAGTAATTGCTGGCAAAACTAAAAAATATTCTCCTTCATTTAGACAAGTTCATTTTGCTTGTCAGTGTTTTTTTGCTGAATGCACTGAAGCCAGCTGCAAACATTCGACTTCTTCTGTTCTTGAAAGAACAAGGAGCATCAAGCCAGAGTGCCAAGGAATGCTAAGGATAAATTTACTACCACTTGCATACATCGAACTTTGTAGGAAGAAGTTCACATGAACACTATGACGTATCACAAATAAACCAGCCAATCTGTCCCAGTTGCAGCAGATCATTTTGGCAGATGATTGGTTAAAGAAATTGGTCCCAGAATGCACAGGCATGGATGTGATTAAAATCCTGAAAAGAAACTCATATTTTGATTGCAGTCCCACTTGTCAAGACACACAGTTTGTTTAACGAATACCAAACCAACACATCAAGCATGGCGGTGTTTCTTAAGAAGTTATTGGCTGGGGGCCTGACAAACTGAGTTTCAAACACTACCAAAAATGAGACCTTACTGGAATTTCTGAGGCCTGGAGGATAGAGCTGTTACAATTGCCTTCACTTCACTTTACTACACTTTAGAACTTAATATATTTAGTACACTCTAGACCTCAATATATTTAGTAAAATCTTTAGTTACTGTTTAACTAGTCTTTTCTTTTAAATTTTTTTTCATTCTTACATTAATAAAAGCTAATTGAAAGACTAGCACCAAATAATACCACTTAGTTTGAATGGATTCACATCACATAGAAGAGAATACAAGCTTTCCAATGCTGGTGTTCCAAATGTGCTTGCTGAAGTTATCATTTTAAGCAATTCTGTATTTTTTTTTTTTTTAACAAGAACCTCATGTTATTCTTCATCTTTTGTGTCCCTTGAGTCCATGAGACAGCTGTGATGGATTCCAAACATGAAGCAACACTCACTTACTTTCCCAAGATTAATCTCATAGCTTGAAGGCTGACACCCCACCACCAACATTGTTGCTAATAAAAACTATATTTAATATCTAATTATTTTTGTTTTTTTCTTACTTATACCTTTTCCATCTTTTCATGGCAATAATGCACACACATG
The DNA here is from genome assembly GCF_946808225.1 of Silurus aristotelis. Taxonomy (NCBI): domain Eukaryota; kingdom Metazoa; phylum Chordata; class Actinopteri; order Siluriformes; family Siluridae; genus Silurus; species Silurus aristotelis. Next base: position 11,259,862 of record NC_139580.1, read on the forward strand.
GTTAAAAGCATTGCACACTAATTAGTTCCTGTCCTGTTAATCACACATTTGTCCATGCTTATGCTACAAGTGTCTAGCATGTTCTCATTTCAAAGAGCCGTGTTGAACATAGTCTGCCAAAGCCCATCATCAAAGACACTTAATAAAGCGTCACATACATTTACACGTTGGTTTAAATTTAGAGGCTTGTTGATAAAAGAAGTTCTTCGGCAGATAATGACTTTATGAAAAGATGTGCCGGTAAAACAGACGTTCTATCAAGTGCCTCTCTAATAAGAACCATAAGACTGGAGTTAAAAAATGTAATCACTGCTAAACTAGCCAACAAGGCCTACACACACACACGCACGCACGCACGCACGCACGCACGCACGCACACACACACACACACACACACACACACACACACACACACACACACAATTCAAACCACATAAACCAAGGCATGGATTATTTTTCATTATTTATACCATTTCTGATATCACCAAGATGGATTGGAATTAAACTGTTAAAAAAGGAACTAACAATGAATAACTTGTGTTTAATTTGTTTATGATTGATTCATTCTTTTGTTATGAAGTCAACACTATTCATTTCATTTTTAGCAACTTATTTTATGATTATGATTAGGCGTCATTCAGTGCCTATACACATTGCAAATGTTAAACAATGCATTATAAAGGAATCACGCACTTACACATTGAAGTCATTTACAATTGTCAATCCACTAACCAGCAGTGTTTTGGTAGTTTGGAGGAAACTGGAGCACCTGCATACTCCCTAGTGTTCTTTTATTTATTTTTTTGCATTTACATCTGTTTGTCATATGCATTTCCTTTATATTCTCTATTTTTTTCCAACCTCCAGGAACATATGTGAATTGGCTATCCTAAATTGCCCCTGGATGTGAATGTGTGTGAATATGTGGCTATACAGTGACCTGTCATAGACTGGCATCCCATCCAGAATGCATTATTTTCTCAAACCTCACAGTGTGCCTGAGGGTCCGGTTCCACTACAACTATAACGATATAAGGATAAATACGTCACTGGAGGGATTTGAATAATGACTGAATTAAGAAATGTTAAAATAAAGCACAGCTCATTCCTAAACTGTGTAAAGAGGGTTCTGGCCAGTCTTCTCGAACTGGGAAAAGCAACATGAGATCACAAAACAGTCTTGTGTGGGACATATGTGAACATTTAATTGACAATATAAAATAGAAGCATTGAAATCAACCCATCATTTTTCACTGTGTGGTGACAGTATAGTGTTGCAGCAGTGCATAATAGCACACACCACATGCACACACCACACACATGTGCCTAGGAGCAGTGCAGAACATCTGCAGCTAGTGGGCCACAGCCAGACTCTAGTCCTGTTAACACTGTGACCTTCAGCTAAGCCCTACAGCAGACCTGACATAAATACTAGCATTAAAACACAGCAGGGCTAGGTTGTGTGTGTGTGTGTGTGTGTGTGTGTGTGTGTGTGTGTGTGTGTGTGTGTGTATGGGTGTGGGTCAGCCCAACGTGTGAGAAATGCATCTTTGAGGCCTTGGAATACGTATAGCAAGCATGCAATCACACACACACACACACACACACACACACACACACACACACACACACACACACACACACACACACACACACACACACCACACACACAGCTGCAGCAGCCACAGAGGCAACTCATAGGCCTTTGGCTGGACCCGTATTGACGTGGGGTGATGGATGTTAATTGCAGTACCGAATGGCTGTATTGAACAGGCTTCAGAAAGCGCCTGCAGAGCTGGACCCAGAGCAGGGGAGAGAGAGAGAAAGCAAAAGAGAGACGGAGCATGTGAGAGGAAGCCAGATGCACAGCCAAGAAGGACTCAACAACTGACACCTCTCGCACCACTGCCCAATGCAGAGCAAGCCATCTCAAACAAAGACAATACTGGCTGCAGTCATCATTGTATGTGTGTGAGTTTAAGGGGAAAAGAAAGAGAGAGAGAGAGAGAGAGAGAGAGAGAGAGAGAGAGAGAGAGAGAGAGAGAGAGAGAGAGAGAGAGAGAGAATGAGAGAGAGAGAGAGAGAGAGAGAGAGAGAGAGAGAGAGAGAAAGAGTATGTGTGTACATGTCTCAGCCAAAGATCAATAGCCCGAAGCTGCAAAAGCAAAGACATG
>NC_139580.1:11264535-11434535 GCF_946808225.1 Silurus aristotelis
ACTTTCTCTGTTTAAAGATGAATAATTAAAAAGCTTGGATCCTATGCTATCCTCTTGTGCAAACATTTTAGATGATGTCATTGCACTGCATTTTTGATCAGAGTGCTTTTTTTAGGAGACCCACAGACGATCAGCGAGGTAAGCGGCGAGCTCCGAAAAATCAGGTGCAGAGCCGCTGAGTTGAGTTCTCGTGGCCGGCTGGATCTGCCAGGCGCGTCTCTCTCCTTCATCTCCACTCTATCCATCATCTGAGCTGGACCGGACTAGGGAACGTGGACCCCTCGCAGCCATGACCGAGGCCGACTGGCGGCGCTTGAAGTGCCCCGCGACGCGCGCACATCTCCATCGCACCGGCCAGTCAGTCCGCTTTCCCGTTCCTCCATACACTTTTCGATGCCAATCCACGGAACTCACGTGTCATGTTTCATCCGGACTCTCTCAATTTTAAAAAAGACCTTAAGACCTTCGACGAACACTTTAAGGAAGCCAGTGTGAGAATTGTACAAGGATTTGGAAATCCTAGGTGCAGAAAAGAGTTTGATTTTGCGCACTTTCCTCTCGGCTAATCCTCGGACGTAGAACGAGGACGACCGGTAAACTTGGCTTTACCTGTTCCCCCGTAACCCGTGGAGAATACCAGCTGTTATGGCCTAACCCCCCACTTCTGCTCTCCTCCTCCCGTCAGCTCTGCCCCGCCCCCGAGCCGTTACCAGGCGCGCAAGCAACAGCCGCCGTTACAGCCGCTCCCGGTGGCACGCTCGCTGCGCACTCCTCACTGACACACACACACACACACACACACACACCTCCTTCAAAAGGGGGAAGCTATGCGCGCCGCCCGGTTCCGGCGGGAGCGTCCGCTGACCTTGTGACCTCTCCGGTGGGATTACACGGGCGGGATAGAAAGGAGAACTTTGGCGAGATCGAAGGCGACCCAGCGTTCATTTGCTTTCCAAGACGCACTGAGCGATTCGGCCGGACGCAGGGAGCAATGCGGTCCTTCTTCTCTACCCTGGCTGTCTTGTAAGTCATTAATTACCTAATGCTGAACTCCTGCACATGCGTGTTAATGCAAGCCGTTTCCTGTAAACTGTAATGCGTAAAAGATTTACTCGTTTAAAAACAGCAGCTCTGTGGAATTATGCATTTGCTGCACGCTTCACTTCCCATGACTAATTGTGAGTCTTGCATACATAATCACAAAATGCCCAGAATGACATCACCCCCTCTGAGTTGCCATGGTCACGGATGTCAATCAGACATGGTCTCAGGTAAGAGTGCCTCATCCAAAGAAAACAAAGTCCAGATTTTTTTTTGCAGTGCTCTCCTAAAGTGTGACCACAACATCTTTTTTTTTCTTTTCCTAACTTGCCCTCTCCTAGCTTTTACATGACAGTCACCTTGAGATGCTTGTCATTGTTCTTTTGTCAACCTGCACACAGGTTGACCTCTATCCCTCTGTCTTTCTGTTTTAAAACTGAAACTATCAATCTATCTAATAGTATTACTAATTGTCATGGAAATTATCCTCATATCTACTGTATGAGTACAAAAAAATCAAGAATTTGTTTGAGTACCACACATCCCCTGGTTGACTAAACACATTGTAGATAAAGACAGCTTCTAGAAATTGCAACAATTTTTACTGCATTAGCTGAGCATTTAAAAAGAAATTCATTCCTATGATTGGAAAATGCCTTTTTGGGGGAAGTTAGAAAAAAAAACATTCAATAGAGATTAACTTATATAATGTTCAGATTTCATATTTTAAAAGTGACTCTATTTAACTGCTACATTCACCACTGAAGAAAGATGAAGCCTCGTGAAGTATCAGGATCAGGTGTAGAAGTGATTTTTGTGATTATGCACATATGCATTTTTTTAGAGCACATAGTCTACAAATGTCATTATGAAGTGTTTGTGTTTCTCATCTAAACCCTAACCACTAAACTTTACCACATGTGCAGTACTCAATTCTGTTCAGACTGAGAGAGGTGCAATAGGATCCATCTATTTCAATTGAACTCTTGTATTTCATCACCCTCAAGTCTCTTGTGTGCAGTCCAGAACCAACTGCTTCCTCCGGGCCCTTGGCCTCAGCCTGCCTCGCAGATGTGAAAGGTGCACTGTGTAATGTGGCAGTAACACTACATTGCAAGCTGATTAGCTGGTTTGTGTTCCTGCCATACCGCTTAAGCTGAGACAGTCAGTCAAACCTTTTGTGAGACAATGAACTCTGCTTGAAAGGCGCACGGGGAAAAAAGTCAGGGGGCGATTTGGGATGGGGCTCCACTTCCACACACAAACACCTTTAGGACAAATCCTATCTCAGGTCTGATGATGTCACACTGCCTTGCTTGTCTTGGCTCATGACCACACAGTGCTTTAAAGTAAGAGCTCCCAGCTTCTTTCTCTCCTCTTTCCCCCTCCCTTACTCTCTCTGGGTTGATGTGGTTTTGGAGGAATAGGGGGAATCCGAAGTTGCAGCTAAAGGTTTTTTTCCTCTTCTCATTTTCTCTTCTTTTTGAGCTTTCTCCCTCTCTCAGCGTAACAGTGTTGTTTGAACAGCTGAGAATTCTTACCGAGCTTTGAGCCATTTTCACCTGCTCTGCCAGCGCTGGCAGGTAGATGAAGCATGCATACATCACAGCAGGCAGCCGGTGCTCATATGTCTGCAAGCAGGATGCATAAATATGGAGATAGCATGCATGAATGCCCATAATATCAATAACACCCCATGAACAGCAGCCAGTAATCATACAGTGAAATGCACATTGACTACGCACCGTAAAAACTGCACAGATTTCCAGTTCAACAATGCTTCTATTTAAACTGTGAGCCAATCTGGAACTGAGGATTACTGAGATACAAAGAGATACTGGGAACCTAAAGACATTGCAACATATATTAAAATATTTAGAAACATATGTACAAATTGCACAGATATGAAATATACATTTTAGAGATTGCAGATGAAGCCATTCTATACACAGCGACATGAGGCCACTGGCCAGTCACAGTATTGCTCTCTTTTCTTGCATTAAATATATTGTATGGTGTTTAAAGATTGGCAAATACATCTGGGGAGAAGACAATGGGTACCTCTATTGTGTTTAAATGTTTTTGTGTTAAATGTGTTCATAGGCCAAACCAAAGAAAATTTCCACACATTAATGAGACAGCTTAATTTCATTTAATTATGCCCCAGAATTGCCAATTATGCAATTTAATATATCAGTCTTTCAATGTGATATTGCCAGTGCATACTATTGCCACTGTAAACGTGAATGCTCCTGCAAATAATTTTACAAATACATTTCTTTATTTTCAGCTTGATAAATGAGGCCAATTAACAGAAAAATAATTGTGCATAGAATAGTTCTTAGATTTTATGGTTTCAAAGAGCCAGCTTTTAAATTTAGCTTTTGTTTGTGTGCTTAGTCATGGACTTATTAATCAAACGACTGTGCTTTTAATATGTGCCACCGGGAAGCAGTAGTTAACCAAACAGAATGGCTCACTGTAATAGTACAATGCATACAGGGCATAGGGTCATGACCTGTATGCACAGGTGTGAGATTAGTACCCGAAACCATTCTGTTTCTCCTCTCAAACGTAGACCTGGTCAGCAGATGTAGGCAATGACTTCAAGCACCTGGCTGACACACTTCACTACTCATGTAGTCTGTACATACAGGTGCACAGTCAGCACACACAGGTGCACAAAAACCACAGACACACAGTCAGCCTGCCAGTGCATACCACTGCTCACTCCATCGGCAATGACCCCAAGCTGGTGCATTCCCAGTATGCACACATGTTGAACCAGTCTGTTCGGATATAAAGCTGCCAAGCACATCTTATATGACCCAAGGTGTTCGTTCTAGACCATTTTGTTAGAGAAGACAGTCAGTGAGAAATACAGAGACGACCACCCTGCATTAAAGGATGAGAGCCAGTAAGATATACAGAGACATAAAGCCAGTGCTGTTCAACCCCATTGATAGTATGCAGTTATGCATGGGCAATGAAGGTATTCCCCCAGACAGAATGCAAACACATATTGTGCCAGTATGGGACAGTATGAGGACAGTATGAATCAGTTATGGAAAGAGATGAGGAGACAAACTCATGTCATTCAGATGATTTTCCAGCAGTGCCATTCAAAAATCTGAGACATCTGTCTCCCTCTTTCATGCTCCCTAGTTTTGACTTCCTCTTACTAATGAGGCTCTACATCCAAATAACTTCCTCTGTTTCTCTTTCTGTCTGAATCTATTTCAGGGATGGAAGTCCTAAGAGTCAGCCTAAAATTTCTAGAATTTCTTTCATGAATTACTAAATTCTGGGAAATTAAGCAGAACTGGCAATGTAATTAGAGCCGTCAGATCAGTGGTTTGACTATATTGAAAAATAGAAAAATAATTGTAACTCTTTCGTAAAAAAATAAATAAATAAATCTAAATCTAATTGGGAAACCTGTGTTGAAATGAACCTTTTCAAGATGGTGTTATTGTGTTGTACCATTATGTTATAATATGCAAATGCAGTACATGCAATATCTGTGTGCCAGAGGGGTGGGGTATGCAGCGTTGGAGGAGTTTGGAATGTGATAATTCTTGATTAAATTTTGATAGTTGCAGTACCAAAACAATTATGGTTTTTATTGGTCTACATTTTAGATTTAGGTTGGTTTTGTTGAGAGAGAGTGAAAGAAAGCAAATAATGTTAGCAATGAAGTTAACATTGAATTGGATAAACCTTGACATTCTCCAAGATAAAACATTGGCAGAATTAGTTGAAGTTGTAAGGGATTCTTTTCATCATAACAAATAAAAGAAGAAAAGCTTTTTTTCATAGACAAAAAGGTAAAAGTAGTTAAACATTGTTTTGTTGTTGTTCCAACTGCCTTTTAGATTAAATGGGATTGTCCTCTTGGTCAGATGGAACTATTTAAGATTCAATTGAATAATGGACTATTTAAAAAAATTGCAGAGTAGTAAAAATAGCACAGCTGTTACAGAGACTAAATGTTAAAATGATACTGTGGATATTCAATTAAAGTGGCTTTTTTGTATAGTGTGTGTGTGTGTGTGTGTGTGTGTGTGTGTGTGTGTGTGTGTGTGTGTGTGCTGCATGGCTAGGCTGAGATGCATCAAATGTAACATGTGAACACCTTTTTCTTTTAGATTACAGATTAATTACCATGAATCAGTATATTGGAATATGGGCAAATTGTTTTTTGATGTGCTGAGAGTGTATAAAAGGTCGATGTATATGTGTGTAGAGAAATATTTGATGTGAGAAGAAGTGACTTATGTGTGTATGTTCCTAATTACAGTTATATGTATGGGAGTCTAAGTGTGTGTTCAGCATCTGTGTTTCTGCTTTGCTGCAGCTGCCAGCTGCCGACACTGTTTCTCCGTCTTTATTTTCCCTTGTTCTGTTTCTCGCTCTCATATCTCTTCATGGCTGGGACAGTGTGGGGGAGTCTTCCCATTCTCCTAAAACCAGACAGGGAAATGTGAGAGGAAAAACAAGAAATGGGGATTTAAAAATGTCAAGATGAGAAACGCTCGTTTAGATCTTTTCCTATCTCTTACATTATGCTCGTTTTTTGGGACGCCTCCACATTCTCTCCTCCGACTGAATGGACGTGATGTAATAATGAAGTGTAAGGTCTCAGGATGTAAACAAGGAACCAGGTTCAGTCGAATATTTCAAATAAATCATAAGCTTATCGCATTTGCTAAAATAATTAATAATGCTGTGAAGCCACAACTCGGCCACAATTCAAAGGGATTATGCCTTTAGAGAGAGTGTAATTGACTAAAAATCCCAGTGTTAACTGCTTGGTGACCTATTACGTTAGTAATCAGTGACTGAATGCCTTGGATATAAGTGTGAGAAAAAGATTGGAGTTCCACTAATGCAGTACTGCTAAAACTACAGGGATGCTTACTCAAATAATGCATATAGACCCAACAGTATGGTAAGACATAGTATAGTTATTAATCCAAATCAGGACTTATCTCTTTTCACTTTTCATTGCATAACCCTAAACAGGCATGTGGGAGGAGTTTTCTGTAAATTGTATAGTGGTGACATCATTTCTCTTATGACACTAGTCTAGCAATTGTAGCAACACTGGAAAGACTTTAAGGTCTGATTTAACTTTTACTCAGTATTTGCTTTTATGTAAAAAGATATAAGTAAAGGATTTTTCATTGAACTTGATGGAAAGCATAACTGACGCTGGTTCCACTGTACTGACAGGTAAAAACGCAGTGATTGTCTTATTTGTGCCACAAAGAGTAACCAAATTCAGAATAAATATTTATGTCACATCAGCAATTGAAATAAAAAGAAAACATGAGACTACCTATTTGCTGCTGTATTGTGCTATAATGTGGCACATGCTAGAAGTTTAAGAGGTCTGGGTTCATTTGTAAGAATAAAAAATTATCAACAGACGTGTTAGCTTGTTTCCTGCCTTGTTTTTAGGCTATTTCCACTGAAGGGACTAGAATGAATTTTCATGCTGTCTTTGAACTTACAATTTTTTTTAATCTAACTTACTTTCCTACTGGGTAATTCTGGGACATATATTTAAAATCTCAAGCCTAGCACCTGATTTTAAATCAGTTATATTGTATATACTAGTATATTCTTTTTATTTGTTAAATTAATAACTGAATTTAGTGTTCCCTTAATTAAATCTATAAATCATAACTCAAAACTCTTATCTTGCAAAATCTTTTCTAAAAAAAGACAGAAATGGAAGCATTTATGCTTTTTTCACACTTTAAAAGCACTGATGTCAACAACAACATTGTTCCAACATCCCATTTCCAAGTAGAAAGTTGAAAGCAGCATTAGTCCCTATGCCACAGCTCGAAAAAACTTTTTAATGCTTTTATTTTTTGGAGGCCAACATCATTTGAGCTTCACATACTGAACATCAGTTATTGATTCATCAAAAAATTACAAACAATTGATGATCTAAACAATTAAGCAAATAATTAATTATTTCTTAAATAATTAGAATTAAATTCTTAGAAAACACAATCCCAAATCACCTTGAAGGAGCAAAATCATTTACATAAAAACAGATACACAATGAAAGTGGGGAAGAGAGAAAACTTGATTTTTTTGTGTTCAACTGTTGATCTGCTGTGTGTCGAGAAAGATAAAAAAAAGGAAAAAAGGGTCTGCCAAAGACAAATAAGTACATGACAGTGGGGAAAGGAAAGAGGAAAAGGGAGGGAAAGTAGAAATGTTCTTAGGGCTTGTTTATATGGAGTTAGTTGCCAGGCGCAGGGCAGTAGGTTTATATGTTCACCCTTAGGTTTTCCTCTTGTAGGGGGCGCTTAAACAAGCACACCCCATCTCTAGAGTGTTCTCACATAGTACATAGCATTATGGAATACATGTGCACACTCACACTAACAGCATACATAACACATCCCTGGAGCCTCAGCACACACATCTTTGGCACCTATACTCTGATACACTTTATTAGAGCACACAACACACCCTTCCCTTGCCTAACAAGCCTTGACAATAGACCTAGAATCATATTATTCCTATTTTACTTTGTGCTAAAACCACACGGATTACTCTGTATAAGCTTTCAGACGTATTTCAAGGTAAATTTAGGATGATTACAATAATTGCATAGTTATGATGCTTCTATTTTGAGGATTTGCTTTGACTTTGGTCAGATTCCTCTGTTTGTGTGCAAAAGTGTTTTTTGTCTGAAGAAGAGGTGGCATTAGGACACTAAAGACTAAGATAGAGGACGCTTATGCTTAGAATAATTGGTTTTTCTAATGATCAGAAGCTCAGTCACTTTAATATTCTAAGGATCAATATATAAAAAAAATGAATGCCAAATAGACCAGTACTATAATAAAGTCATAATCTCATAACAATAAGAAATAATCTCATAATCTCAAACAATGAAAAAAAATAGCAGAGGTCATATTTAAGTACTGCATGCTGCATGGTACTAACGGCTTCTAGAAAATTCAATTAGCATATATTGATGCTATAGACATACTATTAAGAATCCACATGTACCACAAGTAAACTGTTTACAAATATACATCATGATCATCAAAAACACAGACAAAGTGAAGCAGTACTAGTGAATAGTACACTAAGGAAACAATTCTGGGACTGTTATAATTAATTAATATTATAACAAAGAAAGAGTTGAAGAATAAAAAAAACACAGGTGGTACAGGCAACGCTGATCAGTGACTTGTCGTTTAAAACAAATTTATCGACTCAGACTTTATTACCTCTGACAAGTTGATTAGACCTGCTCTCGAAACACGTACAGCAACTATGATTTAAGGTAGGTATATATATCAAATACAGGAAAGTTGCATGATGCCTGCTCTACCTTATAAAGATTACTTTTAATTTCAGGGACCTGTATAATAAATCTAGACAAGTTGCCATTTATAATTTCTTTAGCATTCAAATGTTATTTAAGACTATGTTTTGGGTAGGGGATTCATTGTTTGTGAATTGTAATTACATAAATACTTTTTTAATACTAATTGTTCAATGTTCTTTAAACACTCTGGCTATTTTTATGGGAGTTTGGATACAATTCTTTATTAGCATATTCCATAAACTGCTGTAAATTTGGGAAAGGGTAATCCAGGCCACAAAGTTGTGACATATTAATGCTTTATAATTTGTCCTTACTGTCCTATACTGAAAGGCATTGCATATTCTAATGTTCAGTGTTTAGTGCAATATGCATCAATATAAAGTTTAAATGTTTTCAATTTACGTTTCAGAACTCCTGTCTTAAGCCCATTTTTTCTTTTAATTTAATGACTACACCTCTAAGCAATTTATTGAACTACATTTCTGATGTTTATATGGGATTTTTACAACAAATACCATCTATGCTACTTCTCTTGTTGCGCTTCAAATATGCTTTCAACTATGCCTCCGACATCTGTTTTAGACAACCATTGAACACAAGCCAAGAGTTGCTTTAGAGCTGTTGTCACAATTTCTGATGTTTCACACAAAGTTGTTCAGCTCATGCACCCTAAAGAGAACCTGAAAGCAACTGTTTGAGCTCTGCAACACCAGGCTTAAGGGCTCCTGGCAAGAGCTTGCTTCACCCTTGCTATGAACTACCCTGTTTGCTCTCAACACAAAGGGTTCTCGCACAAAATATTGTCCAAGTTTCCATACAATTGTGAGCAATGCCTCAAATGTCAACTTTTTTCTCTCCCAAAGTGAGAAGATTAAAGATGGCAGAGAGAGAAAGGAAAATAGAACAGGGCTCCATCCAAAATCAGGGCACACTCCCTTCCCTCCCACATACCTCCTGGGCTGCAGAGATGAATAAGGAGATTATCAGGCATTTAACATTTTGACAGATTCAGCATCCAGCTCACTGGGAGGTAGAGAAAGAGCTGTGATCTTATTGTTTATAACTTCAAGATCTAGGCAAATGGACTTAAGGCAGGATGATTAGGAGGGTTAAGGAATTAAAAAAAACTTCCAAAAAAAATACTGTTGGAGTCATTAGGGTGTGTCCCAATTAAACCATCTTCGTCATCAAAGTTAAGAATCATGCTAGAAGAAGTCTGGGGTATTCCACAAATCTAGTCTCAGAGCATCATGGCTGTATAAATCAGAATGTTTAAGGCTCAGACTTATAGATTCTGAAAAGATAATGCTAAATTATGTATGTGTGTGGATTAGGACCTACAGTAAGTGGAGGAAATACAGATTAGAGATGATAAACACCAGTGACGCCTTTTGTCTCTTTTCAGGTGTATCCAGATGATGCTGGTGATGTGCAATCCTCTACAGGTGAGTTGTGTGAGCTGTGTGTGTGTGTGTGTGTGTGTGTGTGTGTGTGAAGCTAGTTTGCATGAATTCATTTAAGCAAATTAAGCAACTCAGTAATGAGAAAACATGATTACGTTTATAATTTCTCCATAGGTTGCATTACTTTATGAACAAAATTTGGCAAACTTTGTGCCCTATTTGAGTTATTAAAAGCTGAATTAACAATAATTATAAAATTTTATATAGAAAAACTTGAATCCAGAAATAATAATAAAAAAGAAAAAATTTTGAATTAAGATTTAAGAAACAAAAATGGCTTAAAGTAATAAAATGTCTGTTCTTGGTAAATACTTAATTTCAGGCCGTAGGTACTTCTGGAGCAGGGCTTCTAATACTTCTAATAGTGCACCATATCTAGTAGTCTGTCAATATAATTTGAAATGATTTTGGATCATTTTTTTTTAGTATGGGAAGATTTTTGCTAACTGTTTAAGAAAGTGAATCTTCAGGTTGGAAGCTAAGAACTGCTGCTCTGAGAGGTTTTATCATATGTCTAAGAATCTACCTTTGTGAGAAAAGTGAGATATCAGGGCAGAGGAGAGATAAGACACCTGCATGTATGTTCCTCTGCCTGCAGGTGTTCGGAGTTGATGGCGTGAACTTCAGCATGCATGTGGAGAATCAGACTCGTGCACGAGACCCCATGAGCCGGCGACAGCCCCGAGTCTACCAGCTCTACAGTCGCACCAGCTGCAAACATGTACAAGTGTTTGGCCGGAGAATCAGTGCCCGCGGGGAGGACGGAGACAAATTTGGTAACAACATACATACATACACAAAGAGTCTCTGGATCATTAGAATTTTTCTCTAGGGCTGCACAATAATAGCAAAATGTAAAAATACAACTAAACCCAATAGTGAAATATATTGATTAGCACAGATATTCAGAAAAATCTGGATATATTTAGTCATATTATAATTTTTCATTGCACATTGTACACTAAGGAACAGCTCTATAGTTATAGTAATTTGGTATTGATCTTTTAAATATAAATACAAATACAAAAAAATTGAAACCATTACAGTTAATTAATTGCGCAATTACTTAATCCCTACTCTGGTTCTCATTTACTCTGTCCCCCTATTCTGTCTGACTCAGTTTGTCTGTATTCTTCAACCCATTCACACAGTACAGAAAAGAACAGAAAAATAATGTCTTACAAGGAAAACTATGTATCTGGAGACAAGATGTTGGCAAATCGATTCGCAGATGAATATCTTGCTTATTCTGTTACTCACAAAAACTGAGGAAAAAGGTAGTGAGGAACTTGTGTGTGGAAAACAAACACCTCAGCGACTGCTGACACTGTGATTCATGAAGGGGAGGGGGTGGAAAGAATGAAAGAGAGAGCAAGAGGGAGTGAGAGATGGATACAGCAAAGTCAGCGCTGGGTGTTAGTGTGTTAGCAGCTCTTCTCCTCATTGATCTCTCCATTGATCCTACGTTTTGCCTCTGGGTTTTTTCCTTGAATGGGTTTAAACAACATGCTGACCATATCCTCCCCCTCTCCATCTCTCCTTCTTTCACTTTCACCTCTCATCTCACCTCTTTCTCCATCCATCTGTCCATCCATCCCTCTATCCATCCTCCCCCACTCTCTCTGGATGCTGTGTGATCCACTGCCAAACCACACAATCAATGGCAGAGGAAGCTGAAAGATGATATTTACCACCTGGTGAATTTACCGTACAAATGATGGCTAATCATTTATTAAAAATACAAGGCATTTTCATCTGTTTCCTCCATGCTTAAGACTTTTTACGTATTTTCATACATAAAATCCTTTCAGTTCTTCCAGGCAGTAATGTGGAAAAAATAGAAAGATGGAGAGCAATAGAGAAGATTGGGGGAAGAGAAAAGGGAGGGAAAGAGCAAGCTTATTGATCAGTGCTGACCCCTGCATTGGTAAAAGGTCATTTAGGAACTCAATTTAGGGGTTTATGTTTAAACAGGCACAACCCTTATGAAACCTAGCCTACAGCCCAGGCACACAAACATATGCCTGATATGTACTTAGCAAATTACTAACCCAAATACTAAATACTAAAATAAACTCTTGGACACAAAAAGATTGTCACATAGCAATACTTGCCATATTGTTTACAGGACAAAATGTGATTTAAGACGGTTATGAGGTACCTTGTGGCTAAACAATATTATAATATAGATTGTGAACATCAGCTATGATTTTGATCAGAGTATAATTTTCTGAACTTTCATGGGTATTGTCAGTACTCCAGTAACACCATAACAACATATCCATAGTAATCGTTATTATTATAAAATGTTATTATTATCATTTATTTTTAATTTTTTTCTGCTATCAAAATATATTTTTGACTGCTGTTTTCCTAATTATGATTATATACATTGCACATCTTGTTATGTGGCTCATTCACACTTTCAGTCACAACAGGGTTTACACTGCTTAAAGGTATTGAGATTTAATCTCCACAGTGGATTTATGTCTGCTCTTTTCCACAATTACTGCTAACTTGTTAATGTTAGCACAGGAAGTCAATCATTATAGACTTAGAGCAATCATTAAAAGGTAATTATTCAGTTTCTGTGTGGTATTTATGATACTTATCAAATTTGCTGCCTAAACTCATACCATCTTGAATAGCCAATCTGAAATTAACTTAATGTTTATGTATAGGAGAATAGGTGAATGTTTCACCTGAAATAGTAAGCTCACTCATTCTCAGGATTTTTGTAATACTTAAAGGAAAACTTTAGTGTTTATAAACTTAAAGTCTCTCCATAACATTTAAAATGTATGTGTGAATGGGTGTATTACTATCTCGTAAATCTGCTGAAATCCCCATCAAGATGAAATAGTTAGGAAAACTTGAAGAGTATGTTTTTTAAACTATGTTTTTTTAAACTATGTCACTGAAATTTTAAGATACGTGACTATGCCACACAAATTAAAAAGCATCATTTAGTACACTCTTAACAATAAAACCTTTAGGATTGTACAGATATGGCTAAAAATATTAATGAAGCTTTTCTTATTGAGTTTGGAGACACTGGAGCATTGCAATTATGCATGACCCTTCATAGCATATAACCACAAGAAATTTCACAAAAAAAGGTAGTTCTTTCTCTAAAACAATGCATTATACTGGTTTAAAACTTCAGTTTGAAAAAAAAACATTTGCCTGTAGAAGTAATGACAAAATAAAGTGTTCTGCATAAATATTCCACTGCTCCTTGATGTCCATTAGAAGTGAATTCATAGTAAAATGGTTTTACATGAAATTGTGTTGAACTTGATAGTGTGGAAAAATGCTGGAGTATTCCCCAAGCCAAAGTTCTTTCAATAAATTTCAATTATTCATTACAACCTTTTTGAGAAATAAATACATTTCATAAAGATTGTAATTTTTATTGAGTCTGGGCAATAACATGGCAGTGTAAAAAATAGTTTCAACCTGTAGTAGAAATCCAGGCTAAATAATTAAGTCAAAAGTGAGAAAGTACTTCAATCACTATTTTAAATTACTACAGGAAACGAAGCAATATAGACAGAAGAAAATGAATTGTCACCTGCTGTTTTTTTCTTGTTATTGTGTGTTCAGGTCCATTGTTCTATGTATTGTTTCTTTTGTAACATCTGTCTGTATGCCTGTCTTTCTGTCCCTTCACAAGCCCAGCTTGTAGTGGAGGCAGACACATTTGGCAGCCAGGTGCGAATCAGGGGGAGGGAGACCAACTACTACCTGTGTATGAACCGCAGGGGCAAACTTGTAGGCAAGGTGACACATCTCTATGTTAGCTAAATTTCATTCTTTGTGCGGACAATCTGAGTTCATGGCAAACTGACAAGTGTTTACTTTCTCCCTCTCTCTTTTAATGGCTTTGTCTTGCCTCTGTGTGGCTGTTTTTCCGGATTTTCCCAGAAGGCCAGTAATCGCAGTGAGGACTGTGTCTTTATTGAGATGGTGCTTGAGAACAACTACACAGCATTAATGTCAGCACGTTACAAAGACTGGTATGTGGGCTTCACCAAGAGGGGTCGCCCTCGCCGTGGCCCACAGACTCTTCTAAACCAGCAAGACGTTCATTTCATGAAGCGCCTTCCTCCAGGAGAGCAGCCAGACCACACGCCATTTCGTTTCACCACTGTCAGCAAGAGGAGCAAAAGAGTCCGTGCTGCACGACCACGCTAACTTATGCTGCACTAAAGCTAAAAAACCACGATCCCTCTAAGGGACAAAACATTTAAATCAGGGCCTTGCAACAAAAGACAACCCTAGACTACATCCCAATAATTGGGACCATGTTCATGTTTAAATTAGGACCTGCTAAGGAAACAAAATGACTAATGGGACCAGGTTAACTCTAAAAGAACCTGATGTGGATGGAAAGTCCAACCACAGTTTACTGGCTAAATGTGGAGTGCTTTTCTTTTGAAGATTAAGCTAAGTTTTACTGTAGCATTCTCCAGTCAACAGGATCTAAACTGGACCAGCAATTATACCACAGCATGTGCTATTCCCCACTAGAGCCTTGACTGTAGTCTAGCACAGACATGCTAAACCAAGCCCAAACATGATGCAGTGACTAGTTGTAGTAATTTTCTATAGACTAAAGATGCAGAAAAACTGACAACTAACAATCCTCAATAAAGCACAGGGGACACGACTCAACACTCTACAAAAGACCTTTCTCTCTTACACACAGCATAGGCTTCACTCAGGATTCCCCGAACAAGATTCATGAAAATGTGACTGTGATAAAATAATGAATCTTCGGGAATTGTTTAGAGGTGTGTAAGATTTAAATTGAGTAATGATTTGAAAAAGACTCAAGAGTGTAATAAAGGAGAGACTACATTTGAGATCTCTCCCTCTCCCCCTGCCTGCAATCTAGTATGAATTTAAGAATGCGTGCATGTGTGTACATGGGTGTGTATGTATCTAAAAGAGTGTTTCAGGTTGCACCAAAGACCACATTGGATGCTCCCACAGAAGACGTTGCGGAGTACATCTGTGTAGGTAACCTTAAAAAAGTGCTTGCCTTTTTCTGAAAGAACCTACTAAAACTGGAATGTAATAATTATAATAATAATAATAATAATGATGACAAAAGGCCATGAAAGTCCTTAGAAAGCTGCACCAAAAATGAACTAATGACCAAAGACAACTGAAGACCAGTGAGTAATATGACAATACCCGGCACCCTAAAATTCCAGAATCCAACAGCCTATCAGAGTGCAGGACTTAGCAGTGGGACAGGAAAGGGATGGAGTCTTTTCTCTATATCCCTTTTGCTTTTGAAATGACACAAGGAGCAATGTTCCTGTTTGGATTCCAACTGGAATGCTGCTAATAGAAATGTTAGACAAATACCAAACCATACCATACAAATACCAAACCATATATATATATATATATATATATATATATATATATATATATATATATATATATATATATATATATATATACGTATGTATGTGTGTGTATATATATATATATATATATATATATATATATATATATATATATATATATATATATATATAAGAGTAAAAACTAAATAAGTGATAAGTTATATAAGTTATATTAAGTGATATAAAGCTAAATAAGTGATAATATACATTGACTGCTACTATATTTGTTGTTATTATAAAGTTTATTTCACTTATTTATTTCATCTGTGTGTATGGCAATCCTTCTTAAGCCAGTAAACTATACAGAAAGTGTCTGTGTTTTGAAACATGCCTACAGTGTCTCTCAGTCTGTCTGTCAATCAGTCTGTCTGTCAATCAGTCTGTCTGTCTGTCTGTCTTCATTATTAACTGTGCCATTTTTTGTCAAAAACTATCCAGAATTATTCAACATTGAAATAATAATTACCAACATTTGGTCCAGAGCTTGGGTTATGTCTGCCTCTAGTTTCACAGGTTGTGCATGTAGGCTTACTCATGTTCTCTGGTTTCATCAAACCTGCCAAAAACATGGCATTAGGTGGATTAGTGACATTAAATTGACACTAGGCATGAATGTTTGTATATTTTATATGTGGTGCCATGCAATGGACTGGTGGCCTATACACCTTGTAGCCACTGAAGAACAAGAAAGAAAGACATTTCATTTTTTATTAAATAATTCAAAGGCCTCCTGCTTTCCGGATAAATAATATAAAAAAAAAAAAAAAAGATTTATCTTCTAAAACTACAAGCAGCGATGATAGATAAGTACAATTATTTGAACAAATACATACACAAATATCCCTGTTTCGGCTGGTGGTAAATGTCGGGCTCGTATCTGTGATTTATTAATGCACACACTACCATTAATTCCAACCTGTAATCCCAGCAATTCCACTCAGCTGACTCAGCGGGAAAGTGAAGAATTCGAAGAAGGAGGGTGAGAAAGGGAAGAAGGGAAACAGAAAAGGGGAAGAGAGATAGAAAACGGCCTCTGGAAGCAGTATGGTGGAAAGATTCCATAGCCAAACCCAGAGGAAGGTGTATGGTAAGGCTGCAGCAGGAAGGAATGTTAAAAATTTGCGTGAGAACTGAGTAGTGACCCGAGACCTGCAGGAATTATGGGAAAAAAAACATATCCCAAAACCCACAGGAAGCACACACCCTACATCACACACCGCCAGAAGCATACTCGAATCATATAGTGATCACAGACCCATATATGTGTGCATGAACACAGGAAGCTGCGTCAGCATAGTAAAGAAATTAATAATATCAGAAAGCTATAGATCGCTTAAAGGATCCACTCATCAAACATACAGTACATTACAGTGAAACAACTCATAATACACACTGCTGTCATCTATGCACACACACTTCATATGATTGCGCCTTTAAATCCACTGAGCAGCCACTATTACAACAGTGTGCCGTCTAATTTCAAAACATTGTTCCTCACAGAGAACCACAATTGCATGACCTCACACACAATAGCGGTAAACCACAACTATACTAGAACCCAGCAGCCAAACCCACAATGTAAAGTAAGTTAATAGATATACACGCAAAGTAGGTCATTAGATACACACACACACACACACACATACACACACACACACACACACACACACACACACTCACACACACACACACACACACACACACACACACACACACACACACACACACACACACACACACACACAGAGATACAAACATAAATAACAATACATCATTACCTAATCATAATGTTTTAACCAACTATTAGCTCTTTTAAAATTTGGCAAATGGTTTTATGGGGTTGGCAAAGAAAACTAGAAAAAGAGAAACACACAAAACTAGGACATATTTTACATGCATTAGAAACAACTAAATAAATCTGTGTGTAAATAATAAACAGTGTTGTAGCTGGATTGCCTCTGCAGAACACATGGCAAGGGAAATTTTTGCAATTTCCCTTGCCATGTTAAAGGAGTAGTGAAGCTTTTTTTTCAAAAACATAAAATCAATTTACAGTATCTGTGCTTCATGTACAGCTACAGCAGGCAATACATACAGTGGGCTTTATCTTTTAGTAGAGATGTATGTAAATGGCTTTTTTTTTTTAGATTTCTGCTAAATGTAACAGTTTTGGTAATGGCCATACTCTTTATACCTGTGTCTATATTGATTAATGACAATCAACCATAAATTACTAAGCATATTCAGGGAATTGCGGGTTAACACTGTGATGCAACATAAAATAAAAAAAAGGTACAGCTCACAGCTTGGTTTGTTCACTGTTCTTTAATATACATTTTTTTTTACTTATCTTTTATGGTTTATATAGAATTTGACAAACATAACAAGCCCAATTAATGGTTTAAACCAGCAGTTCCTAACACAAATCTGTCTTTCATCGAAATAATTACAAAAAGACTCAACAATAGCTCTTAGGCAATTGAGTTTAGGATAAAAGGGTTTCGGGTTCTTTTCCCATCACTGGGAAAAATTTGTTGAAATTCTTGTCCATAGAAATCACTCATATGCATTCTACTGGAATTGCTTTAACTGGATAAGACATATGTAAAGTTAACCAAGTGTGCTGAAGAAGAAGAAGAAGAAGAAGAAGAAGCAGAAGAAGAAGAAGCATCTGCAAAGAGCAGGGTCACTCAAGGACCTGCATTGGGAAGCACAGATCTAAGACACTGTATTTAATCAGTAGCTGTGCTGTCTACATGCTCTTGCTGTATTACACTGTTGCAACATGTCTGATTACATTTAAATACTGCAATTATGACCGCAGGAAAGGATATCAAAATCAAGTACAACACCACATGTTTTAGTAAAATAAGGCTGCCACATATTAAAACTATAACCATGATCAGGTTTTATTATTGCAACACTGGGGGGTGGCCACTCCGTTCATGTTCCAGTAATATACTCTCAGAAAGCCTTAGATGTTGCTGTAGGCACATTTTAATTTATTCACTTTTCATCTTCATTTCTAATTATCTACTCACTCAAACAGAAGACACAGCAGGTATGTCCAGGCTTGTTCAATTGGAGTGAACCCAGGTGATTTAGTTCACAAATCATGGAAGTAAAGTGGCGCAATGCTACCACCTGCTGGTTATTTTGAGAACAGGTTATTGGGTCATTTCATCGTAGTTAGCCAGGTATGTGTGTATGAGATGGCGTTGAATACCATGATTAGCACTGTAGATTAACAAGGGCCAATTATCCCAACTATAATCAATTACAATTTGAAATGACTCAAAGTGTTTGAGAGTACAGCAAATTAAGACTCCTATTCATTCACTAGATTCAGATTCATATCTGTGAAACACGGAAGTGTGTTACACAGGTGTGTTAAATGACTGATGTCGGTATACAGGCTTTCTGAGAGTATATTACTGGAACATGAACGGAGTGGCCACCCCCCAGTGTTGCAATAATAAAACCTGATCATGGTTATAGTTTTAATATGTGGCAGCCTTATTTTACTAAAACATGTGGTGTTGTACTTGATTTTGATATCCTTTCCTGCGGTCATAATTGCAGTATTTAAATGTAATCAGACATGTTGCAACAGTGTTAGAATTAAATCTGTCTTCTAGCACGTGTGAATTTTGTCGGAAATATTATAACGCTATATTTTACTTTCACCTTATTCTTTTGTTTTCTAAATACAATATACCGCCCAATAGTCATACCGTAAGCGTTAAGTTAGCTGGAATGTGGCGCTGCGTCAGCATAGCCGAGTGGTTACTTCGCTCAAATTTACACCTGGTGTACTTCTGAGTTACTGGGATCGACCACTGGCGCCGTCTGGCGTTTTCATCAAATCTAGATTTTTTTTTTTTAATTTAATTTATATAATATTGTATAGGTTTTCTTTATATTACTGGTGCTAACCAGTGGTGTCAAATGTTTGAGTTAATATACATCATTAACTGTACTTAAAGAATTTTTGGATATTTTCTAGTTTTAAGATAAGTCAAGGAATACCTTTATTCGTACTACAGTGGGGAAATTTCATTGTTATAGCAGCATATATATATATATATATATATATATATATATATATATATATATATATATATATATATATATATATATATATACAGTACAGACCAAAAGTTTGGACACACCTTCTCATTCAAAGAGTTTTCTTTATTTTCATGACTATGAAAATTGTAGATTCACACTGAAGGCATCAAAACTATGAATTAACACATGTGGAATTATATATGGAATTATATACATAACAAAAAAGTGTGAAAACTGAAAAATGTCATATTCTAGGTTCTTCAAAGTAGCCACCTTTTGCTTTGATTACTGCTTTGCACACTCTTGGCATTCTCTTGATGAGCTTCAAGAGGTAGTCACCTGAAATGGTCTTCCAACAGTCTTGAAGGAGTTCCCCGAGAGATGCTTGACACTTGTTGGCCCTTTTGCCTTCACTCTGCGGTCCAGCTCACCCCTAAACCATCTCGATTGGGTTCAGGTCTGGTGACTGTGGAGGCCAGGTCATCTGGTGCAGCACCCCATCACTCTCCTTCTTGGTCAAATAGCCCTTGATGCCTTCAGTGTGACTCTACAATTTTCATAGTCATGAAAATAAAGAAAACTCTTTGAATGAGAAGGTGTGTCCAAACTTTTGGACTGTACTATATATATTTATAAATAAAAGTAGAGACATAATAAATGTATACACAATACAGTGTATAAATACAAAGGAAAAAGAAAAAGAGACCACTTATAAGTAGTTACACTATCGCACATATTGCACATAGGAAATATTGCACGGTTTTACATTACAGGTAGTCGTCGACTTGCAACCTATGCAACTTACGATCATTCGACTTTACGACCACAATCGCTAGCCGCGGCGCACGTTTTTTTTTTTTTACCAGCTTCCGGCATAATTTAACAGTACTGTAAATATAGCCTACTCTACTTACGTTACGACCAATTTGTCGGTCCCGATTGTGGTCGTAAGTCGACAACTACCTGTAGTGCTATTGTACATTTATTGCATAAAATATTTGTTATTGTTGTTATTGCACAGTCAAAAACAAAATATTGTATATTTTGGTGACTGATTGTAAAGTCTAATAGCAGCCGGGAGAAAAGGCCTTCTGTATCACTTTTTCAGACACTTAGGATGTAACAGTCTGTCACTGAAGGAGCTGCTCAGAGATTAAACTGTTTCATACAGGGGGTAAGAGTCATTCTCCACTAATGATGAAAGTTTAGCTACCATCTTCCTTTCTCCCACCTCCTGTACATTGTCCAGGGGAATCCCCAGGATTGAGCTGGCCACCAAAGAGTCAAAGAAGGTTTTCAGTAGGTCTCCTTGCACAACAAAAGACCTTAGTCTCCTCAGCAGAAAGAGTCTGCTCTGTTATTTCTTGTAAATTGCCTCAGTATTATCTGTCCAGTCAAGTTTGCAGGAACACCCAGGTATTTGTAAGAGTCCACTCTAACAATGTCCTTTCCCTGAATGTTCACTGGTGAGAATTAAGTTTGTTTTTGCTTACATAAATCCACCACCAGTTGTTTTGTACTCCCCACATTTATCTGGAGGCAGCTTCATTGGCACCAGTCCACAAAGTTCTGTACTCCGTGTCATCATCATCTGTGATCAGGCCAACAATGTCAGAGTCATCAGAGAACTTCTGCAGGTGACAGGTTGCTGAGCTGAACATGACATCTGCAGTGTAGACGGTGAAGAGGAACCGGGCCAGAACCATTGCAGACACTGGAGTATCTGGAGTTTACTGAGTATCAAAGATATAAGCAACTTTTATTATCTACTTAACCACATTACCAATTACATTTTACACCTCTGTTTAAGATGTCTTAACACCCCCTACCCACATCTGCTGCTTTTTAGCACTGCTTGCCTAATTTTCAGTCCAAAAAGTGCTAGAATAACTCTGCTCTGCTCTGTCAGCTCTGAATTCATTTTATTTATTTCTATCTATCTATCTATCTATCTATCTATCTATCTATCTATCTATCTATCTATCTATCTATCTATCTATCTATCTATCTATCTATCTGTTATTATTATTATTATTATTATTATTATTATTATTATTATAATTATTATTATTATTATTATCATTATTATTATTATTATTATTATTATTATTATTATTATTAATAATACTATTTGTTCCTTTCTTTGTCTCTTCCCCTTTTTAATTATTGGGACAATCAATGCACTATAATGTCACTTTCTGTCATAGGCCAGTGTGTGCTGTCTTCTATGCTGGTTCATCTAGTTGTGTCTAGATGTGTTATGTGTTATTGTGGTTGTAGTAATCTTTCACTTGAAATCTCTTTCTAATGTGCAATATGCTTCTAACCATCTGGATAATCATTAGACTATTATGTCACTTTCCATCTCAAGCCAATTTAAACTGTCTTCTCTGCTTGATTATTAAGTTGTGTTAGTTGTAATTAAGTTTGTATTAGTATATGTGTTGTTTTAGTCCAGCACTGCATGTATGTTAAATGTGCACTGTCGGTTAACTCTAAACCAGAATCAAATTCCTTGTATGCCTGGCCAATAAAGCTCTTTTACTTTTGATGACTGGATCATTTCAAACTAACAAATGTCTAATAAGTTTTTATCCAGCCACTGTCTGAATCTAAGCCTCGTCCCGAGCATGCCAGTGCCCAGTTTTGAGAGTGTGACTGTGGACTCTTGACTTCTGGAAAGTATATTTCCCTCATAACTTTTAAGGTAATACGTGGTGTTTTAGACCTTCATCCAGACCTAAATAAATCATTTCTGTTTTTTCAAAAGGGATTGTATGGACTGCACTGGAGTGTTTCAAAACAGATACTCGATGTGTGCTAGAATGGCCCAGTCAAATCTCAGTCTGCATGTCGTCCCTCACCACATCCATGAACCTCCTCCTTGGCCTTCCTCTTTTCCTCCTACCTGGTGGCTCCATCCTCAGCATTCTTCTACCAATATAACTAATGTCCCTTCTCTGCACATGTCCAAACCATCTCAATCTTGCCTCCCTCATCTTGTCTCCAAAACATCCTACATGGGCTGTCCCTTTATAAACTCATTTCGAATCCTGTCCATTCTCGTCACTCCCAACAAAAACCTCAACATCTTCAGCTCTGCTACCTCCAGCTTCACCTCCTGTCTTTTAGTCAATGCCACTGTGTCTAATCCATACACTGTCCATAATCCATTATATGTATCACACTAAATAATAAAATAGTTTTAATTCCAGATTTTTATTATGTCATGATTGTAATTTTCTCCCGCTTATCCGTAATTCGGGTCGCGGGGGCAGCAGTCTAAGCAGACCCCCGCCTTCGACTGCTGCCCAATCCTCACAGCACCGTCCCTTACGGTCCCTCCTGCAGGTGGTGAGCCCACGGGAAGGCGGCCCCACGTCACGGACCTTGATATTTCCCTCGTAAGGGACCCCTGGAGCATAGAGGGTTAAGGGCCTTGCTCAAGGGCCCAAGAGTGGCAGCCTGGCAATACCGGGGCTTGAACCCCAGACCTGCCGATCGGCAACCCAGCGCCTTAACCGCTGGAGCCACCACTCCCCCTATATTCCACTCCCCCTATTATTATTATTATTATTATTATTATTATGATGTTGTTGTTGTTGTTGTTGTTGTTGTTGTCCTGTATTTATAGTCTGTAGTTCCCCACAGCCTTTTAAAATGACATGATTTCTGGGTGTATATAAGGACCTTATACTGTTCACTGATTTAGAGGAACAAACAAATTAAACTAATAAGTTGGACATTTGGATTTTTATTTTATTTTTATTAAACATTATGACTATGTACAAACGTGCTTGATTTTTTTCCTTTACTTTCTTTTCTTTTTGGCTTTATACATTTATTTTGACTTGAGTAAGATTTTGACAGTAACCATGCCCTGTTTAGTCACAAAAAAGAAAAAGATCAAATCCATCCATTAAAATCCATTAATATAATTTTCTGAGGTTTTACATGTATTTTTGTGCCACTGAATTCATGTATACTGTCAGAACGAGTTCACTACTGCCTCAGTTCGTGGTTTATACACGTGACTCATAAAACATAGGTTATGTTTTCAAAATCTATTAACAATAAAATAATTTTTAAAAAGCACAAAAAGGAAAGAAATAATTACTCCATAAGACAACATATTTGGGAAAAGCCTAGACGCTTACTGTACTTATTATAGATAAACAGCTTATTCTCTCGCGCCAGCTTAGCCAAGCGGTTACTTCCTCTAAACATGGTTAACACCTGGGAAACCGGGTTCGAACCGCTGGCGCTGTCTGGCGTTTTCATAAATAATCTATTATTATAAATAATTTGGAAATGTTTTTTAAGTGACTTCTCTAGCGCTAATAATCCTCGTACTTTCAGTTTTGTTGCATGGTAATGTGACCATGTGTACTTTTAATATCCATCTTTACTGCATTTATAATGTTTCTATTTCTAAGATTGAGACGAGTGAGGTAACAGGTGACGTGAAAAGCACTGATTAATTGTCTCGTTACAGAAAGCACACGTGAAAGGCTGGGATTTACCGTATTAGGCACCAAGTAAGAATAGTTTATCAGCGGTACCAATGGTCACAAAAAGTATCAATCACGCGACAAAAACGAAAGTGTAAGTAGTGTTAGCTCACCCAAAGGTTTTTTCAAACTTATTCATAAACCCTCACTTATTTAGAAATTTTCCACTGTAAAAGAAAAAGAGACCACTTATAAGTAGTTACACTATCGCACATATTGCACATAGGAAATATTGCACGGTTTTACATTACAGGTAGTCGTCGACTTGCAACATATGCAATTTACGATCGTTCGACTTTACGACCACAATCGCTAGCCACGGCGCACGTTTTTTTTTTTTTTTTTACCAGCTTCCGGCATAATTTCACAGTACTGTACATATAGCCTACTCTACTTACGACCGCGTTACGACCCATTTGGTCAGTCCCAATTGTGGTCGTAAGTCGACAACTACCTGTAGTGCTATTGTACATTTATTGCATAAAATATTTGTTATTGTTATTATTATAGTGTTATCTGTCCAGTCAAGTTTGCAGGAACACCCAGGTATTTGTAAGAGTCCACTCTAACAATGTCCTTTCCCTGAATGTTCACTGGTGAGAATGAAGTTTGTTTTTGCTTACGTAAATCCACCACCAGTTGTTTTGTACTCCCCACATTTATCTGGAGGCAGCTTCATTGGCACCAGTCCACAAAGTTCTGTACTCCGTGTCATCATCATCTGTGATCAGGCCAACAATGTCAGAGTCATCAGAGAACTTCTGCAGGTGACAGGTTGCTGAGCTGAACATGACATCTGCAGTGTAGACGGTGAAGAGGAACCGGGCCAGAACCATTGCCTGCGGGGCTCCAGTGTTGCAGACACTGGAGTATCTGAAGTTTACTGAGTATCAGAGATATAAGCAACTTTTATTATCTACTCAACCACATTTATGATTCAATATATGCTTTTTACTCCACTTTATTTTACATTTACAGTCATTAATGACTTACCAATTACATTTTACACCTCTGTTTAAGATGTCTTAACACCCCTTACCCCCATCTGCTGCTTTTTAGCACTGCTTGCCTAATTTTCAGTCCAAAAAGTGCTAGAATAACTCTGCTCTGCTCTGTCAGCTCTGAATTCATTTTATTTACCTGAAATAATTTACTTTAATTTTTCTATCTATCTATCTATCTATCTATCTATCTATCTATCTATCTATCTATCTATCTATCTATCTATCTATCTATCTATCTATCTATCTATCTATCTATCTATCTATCTATCTTTATCTGTTATTGTTATTTATTATTATTATTATTATTATTATTATTATTATTATTATTATTATTATTATTATTATTATTATGATTATTAATAATACCATTTTGTTCCTTTCTTTGTCTCTTTGTCTTCAAACTAACAAATGTCTAATAAGTTTTTATCCAGCCACTGTCTGAATCTGAGCCTTGTCCCGAGCATGCCAGTGCCTAGTTTTGAGAGTGTGACTGTCGACTCTTGACTTCTGGAAAGTATTTCCCTCATAACTTTTAAGGTAATATGTGGTGTTTTAGACCTTCATCCAGACCTAAATAAATCATTTTTGTTTTTGCAAAAGGGATTGTATGGACTGCACTGGAGTGTTTCAAAACAGATACTCGATATGTGCTAGAATGGCCCAGTCAAATCTCAGTCATGCCGAGGAGATGTGGCAGCCTGATCATTGCTGTTCATCAAGTGCCTCTACCAAATCTGACACTCTGTTGTGTATTTTTGTATTTGTACATGCAGCTGTAGAGGTCCTAAGCCTCTAAGTCAACACTTCAATGCATAACTGTTCCTGACATTTTGTGTACATGACAAATAAGTGTGAAACCTTGTATCACACTTCTTCTTCTTCCACTTTCGGATGCTTCCATTAGGGGTCGCAACAGCTGATCATCCGTCTCCATACCCCCCTGTCCTCTACATCTGCCTCTTTCACACCAACTACCTGCATGTCTTCCCTCACCACATCCATGAACCTCCTCCTTGGCCTTCCTCTTTTCCTCCTACCTGGGGCTTCATCCTCAGCATTCTTCTACCAATATAACTCATGTCCCTCCTCTGCACATATCCAAACCATCTCAATCTCGCCTCCCTCACCTTGTCTCCAAAACATCCTACATGGGCTGTCCCTCTAATAAACTCATTTCGAATCCTGTCCATCCTCATCACTCCCAACAAAAACCTCAACATCTTCAGCTCTGCTACCTCCAGCTTCACCTCCTGTCTTTTACTCAGTGCCACTGTCTCTAATCCATACACTGTCCATAATCCATTATATGTATCACACTAAATAATAAATAATAAAATAGTTTTAATTCCAGATTCTTTTTATTATTATTATTATTATTATTATTATTATTATTATTATTATTATTATTATTATTATTATTATTATGTTGTTGTTGTTGTTTTTGTTGTTGTCCTGTATTTATAGTCTGTAGTTC
Organism: Silurus aristotelis; assembly: GCF_946808225.1. Classification (NCBI taxonomy): domain Eukaryota; kingdom Metazoa; phylum Chordata; class Actinopteri; order Siluriformes; family Siluridae; genus Silurus; species Silurus aristotelis. The sequence goes on from NC_139580.1 coordinate 11,290,889, forward strand.
CCCCACAGCCTTTTAAAATGACATGATTTCTGGGTGTATATAAGGACCTTATACTGTTCACTGATTTAGAGGAACAAACAAATAAACTAATAAGTTGGACATTTGGAATTTTTATTTTTTATTCAACATTATGATTATGTACAAACGTGCTTAATTTTTTCCTTTCCTTTCTTTTCTTTTTGGCTCTATACATTTATTTTGACTTAAATAAGATTTTGACAGTAACCATGCCCTGTTTCGTCACAGTTGATTTTTCATTATGGAAAGGTTTATAAGCTATTTTGTTATTTTAATTTTGTATTGTGTCTCTGTTTTGAAGTTCTTTCATAATAATTTTTTATTCGATGCCAAACAAACTAGAGATAATAATGTCACAGTGACATTTACAGAAAGAAAAAAGAAAAAGATCAAATCCATCCATTAAAATCCATTAATATAATTTTCTGATGTTTTACATGTATTTTTGTGCCACTGAATTCATGTATACTGTCAGAACGAGTTCACTACTGCCTCAGTTCGTGGTTTATACACGTGACTTATAAAACATAGTTCATGTTTTCAAAATCTATTAACAATAAAATGCACAAAAAGGAAATAAATAATTACTCCATAAGACAACCTAGTTAGTAAAAGCCTAGACGCTTACTGTACTTATTATAGATAAACAGCTTATTCTCTCGCGCCAGCTTAGCCAAGCGGTTACTTCCTTCAGAAATTGTTGACCTGGGAAACCGGGTTCGAACCGCTGGTGCTGTCTGGCGTTTTCATAAATAATCTATTATAAATAATTTGGATTTTTTTTTTAAGTGACTTCTCTAACGCTAATATTCCTCGTACTTTCAGTTTTGTTGCATGGTAATGTGACCATGTGTACTTTTAATATCCATCTTTACTGCATTTTTAATGTTTCTATTTCTAAGATTGAGACGAGTGAGGTAACAGATGACGTGAAAAGCACTGATTGATTGTCTCGTTACAGAAAGCACACGTGAAAGGCTGGGATTTACCGTATTAGGCACCAAGTAAGAATAGTTTATCAGCGGTACCAATGGTCACAAAAAGTATCAATCACGCGACAAAAACGAAAGTGTAAGTAGTGTTAGCTCACCCAAAGGTTTTTTCCAACTTATTCATAAACCCTCACTTATTCAGAAATGTTACGACTGTAGGACGAATAAAGGTATATCTTATCTTATCAAAATAAAAAGTTAAAGCGTCAGACAGCACCTGCGGTTCGAACCGGGTTTCCCCGATTTATGATTGATGATATCAATTCCGAAGTAACCGCTTGGCTACGCTGACGCACTAGTCTTTGTTCTGTATTGCCTATTTAAGCAATATTATTACTAATTATTTTAAAAATAAAATTTATAAATATTTGTGCATTTTTTTTCCAACCCCGTTTTTTTCAATAGTTACTAAATAATTTGTTTTAATTGTACATAAAAGATAAACATGAATAAAAAAATAATAATAATTTTTAAGACTTATTATATGACTAGTATATCATAATATATATTAGTATTATTTCTACTTTTTAAAACTCTGTTCTTTATTTCAGAGTGAGATTCTTATACTCCTCTGATATAGCTTTACCTCAGATTAGGTTATTTTATTTTGAAAGCAGAAAATAGTATTTGTCGCGGAGCTGTAAACGTCACCTGCAGAAAATAAATCGTTATGAATGAATTTGTAGTCTTATATGGGAGACAAAGACTTCAAAATAAAAGCTCTTAAAAATCATCTGGTTTAAGCCCAACCAGAAAATGAGTTGCTACACAATTTAGTAAAATATTCACCTAGTGAAGTGACGTGTATGCTGGCATGGCCCCAACAGAGCTGGTGTACATTTACATAATACCTAAACATTTTATAACTAGCCAGCAGGGGCTTATTCAGTATGTTTAAGACAATAGTGTACACTATCAATATAAATACAGTGAACACTAATGATTATATAATGAATGAATAAATTAGGTATGGAGATATCCTGTGAAGCATCAGACATTAGATAATGAAATCTGTCATACACCTGATGCTTGATGAGATATAAATTAATCTCACGTCTTGGAAAAAGATTGAAAACTAAATTAGAATCAAAGAATTCAAACACAGGCATGTGTGAATACTAAAGTAACTAAACACCTTAGTGCGAGAGTTAGGCCTCTTTTTTTCTCCCTACTTTAAACGTGTTTGTTTGTTTGTTTGTTTGTTTGTTTGTTTGTTTGTTTGTTTTTCATTTGCGTTCTGTTGATTCCACATCTCGGTCCAAGGTCCAAAATCTCCAGGTCAACAGACTAGCCAAATTTCTGTTTGCAAAATCATATATGGAAGATGGTCCTACTCAGTTTGTATGAAGTACCTTATTCGTTTAATTTTATATTCATAAATGCAAGTGTCTGAAATCCATTGTTTTTTAAATATTAAAATAATATGTACAATACCAGTCAGAAGTCTGGACATACCTTATCCTTCAGTGTGTTTTCTTTATTTTGAATATTTTACATTATTACTGAAGACATCCAAACTATGAAAAACACGTTTGAAATTATGAAGCAAATAAAAAATTGTTACACAACCCAGAATATTTTTTATATTTTAGATAGTCTAAAGTTGCTACGTTCAGCTTTTATGACAACTTAGCAAACTTGTGACATTCTCTCATCAGATTATTCTCTCAACTCCTTTCAGGAGTTGCTCACCTGGAATCATTTTCAATTCACAGATGCGCCTTGTTTATTTGTTACGTTTTTTGCCTTCTTTATGTACTTAAGAGTTGTCTTGTGCCAAGGAAAAGGGTGAGTACAGAGTCAGTAGCTCTATTTGTGCTACTACAACTACTGTACAAATCCATATTATGGCAAGAAATGCTCACTTAAGCAAATAGAAAATACACTCAATCATAACTTAAAAAAATTAAAGTCAGTCAATCAAAAAAAATATTAAGAACCTTAAATGTATCTCCAAGTGCAATCTCCAAAACCATCAAACAGGCCATCATAAGGACCGTTGCAGGAAAGGAAAACCAAGAGCTACCTTTATCAAAATTATAATTTTATAAATTTGTATAAACATTCCAAATGTATATGGATCACATAGTACCTTTTGACTGGTACTGTTAGAAATCAATGAAACATAAAACAAAGGTTGAGGCTCTTTAATTCAAGGCAGGACTTCAATCTTCTGAATAATTCTGTGCCATGTTAATTGTTACAAATTTTATCTTTTTTTTTTTTTTTTACATTTCTTTGTATTATTTGGTTGTACAGTTCATTTTTAATTCAATTCAATTCAATTCATTTTTATTTGTATAGCGCTTTTAACAATGAACATTGTCTCAAAGCAGCTTTACACAGATAATGTGGTGCTTAAACGTAAATATGTTCTTTGTAAGTATGTTTGTCCCTGATGAGCAACTGTGGCAAGGAAAAACTCCCCGAGATGGTATAAGGAAGAAACCTTGAGAGGAACCAGACTCAAGAGGGAACCCATCCTCATCTGGGTTGTACTAAATGTCCATTTGAAGCAGATATACAATGCTGCGGGGTACAGTGATGACGATCAGAAGCAAACTGCACTCCCGAGTCAGTGCAGCAGACCGCCGACACCAACTACAGTCCAATCCATCCTCAAAGCACCTGTTCTACTCTGGAATTACATGGAACCACCCAAGGTGTTGATGAGAGACCGTCCCAAGCTGCACAGAAGTGTGAAGATCCACGGAGGGGAGAGGGGCAGGAACAGTGGTCACTGGAGCCTCAGGAGCATGTTTAACTCGACCAAGAGAGAGAGAGAGAGAGAGAGAGAGAGAGAGAGAGAGAGAGAGAGAGAGAGAAAGAGAGAGAGAGAGAGAGAGAGAGAGAGAGAGAGAGAGAGAGGGTGACGGGAAGAGAAGGATATGCATTATTAAGTGTCCCTATTAGTGTATGAAAGTTAATGTCACTGTGCAGTTTGGACTCCGGCAAGACTCGCTATGGCAGCATAACTAAAAGGGAGAACCAGAAGGTAACACAGACATGAGGGATCTCTGGGATAAGAGACGACCCACCACACCACCGTCAACAAACCAGAGTGAACGTGTGAATGTGAGGGGACGACAGCATACAAATATACCAGTTCACCAAACACTCTATATCCATGTTCCCTCCAGATCTGAGCCTTTACCTAAGAAAAATCTACTGATAAAAGGCTTGACTAAATAAATACGTTTTCAACCTCGACTTGAACACTGAGACTGTGTCTGAGTCCCGAACACTGGTTGGAAGACTGTTCCATAACTGTGGGGCTTTATAAGAGAAAGATCTGCCCCCTGCTGTAGTCCTCATTATTTGAGGAACCAACAGATAGCCAGCACCTTTTGATCTAAGTAGGTGTGGAGGATCATACTGGTACAGAAGTTCACTCAGATACTGCGGTGCGAGACCGTTAAGTGCTTTATACGTCAGTAGTAGTATTTTATAATCAATGCGAGATTTAATTGGGAGCCAGTGTAGATGATTAATACAGGGGTGATGTAGTCATATTTCCTAGATCTAGTGAGGACTCTTGCTGCTGCATTCTGAACTAACTGAAGCTTATTTATGCACTTACTCGCACACCCAGACAGTAAAGCGTTACAGTAGTCTAATCTAGAAGTAACAAAAGCATGAACTAGTTTTTCTGCATCCCGTAACGAAATCATATTTCTAATTTTAGCAATATTTCTAAGGTGAAAGAAGGCGATCCTGGTAATATTATTCACTTGAGACTCAAAGGAAAGACTCGGGTCAATAATCACACCAAGGTCTTTGACAGCCGTACACGCTGAAACAAAAACACCATCCAGAGATGCTCGTAATCAGAAAGTTTACTTCTAGCTGCATGTGGTCCTAGTAAAAGTGCTTCCGTCTTATCTGAGTTGAGCAGAAGAAAGTTATTAGGCATCCACTGTCTAATGTCCTTTACACACTTCTCAACATTGTTAAGCTGATCTCTCTCATCTGGCTTTGCTGAAATATACAGCTGTGTTTCATCAGCATAACAATGGAAGCGAATCCCATGTTTATGAATGATTTCACCAAGAGGCAGCATATATAAAGGGAAAAGCAGTGGGCCTAAGACAGATCCTTGAGGAACACCAAACTTTACCTCATAGAGTGTGGAGAACTCACCATTTACATCAACAAACTGATAGCGATCAGTCAAATAAGACCTGAGCCAAGAGAGAGCTGTTCCCTTTATTCCAACAGCGTTCTCAAGTCTAGCAAGCAGTATAGTGTGATCAGTGGTGTCAAAAGCTCCACTAAGGTCGAGCAAAACAAGTAAGGAGACAAAACCCTGATCAGAGGCAAATAACAGGCCATTTACCACCTTAACTAGCGCCGTCTCTGTGCTATGATGAGGCCGAAATCCTGACTGATACATTTCAAAAATGTTATTCGTAAGTAGGTGTGAGCATAACTGCTGTGCTACAACCTTTTCTAAAATTTTGGATATAAAGGGGAGATTTGATATTGGTCTGTAGTTGGACAACTGACATGGGTCAAGGTCAGGTTTCTTAATTAGGGGGTGGATAACTGCCAGTTTGAAGGATTTAGGTACATAACCAGTGCTAATGGAAGAGTTCATTATTTTTAAAACAGGTTCAATTACCTCTGGAGCTATCTGATTAAAGAAACTTGTAGGCAAGGGATCGAGAATGCAGGTTAATGAAATCATTTGCTATGCTTTTATTGGCTTATTGTGTATTATTGTGTCTTTCATTAAAAAGTCTCACCGTACGGACACTAGATGGCGCTCTAAGACTGTAGTAGTAAGAAGTCTAAACTAAAAAGCCCACAGGCTAAATATTTATTATTATTATTATTATTATTATTATTATTATTATTATTATTATTATTATTATTATTATTATTATTTATTTATTTATTTATTTATTTATTTATTTATTTATTTTTAATAATAATATTTTTTACGATTTAGATGATAAAGAAATAAAGTCCCAAACTTTGCTTGTCACTGTATAGTACTATTAGAGTTGCATATTTAAAGGAATGTTTCTTTCAACATGAAATGTAAGCATAAATTAACTTTTAAAAGAAAAAATAGAATTTTAAGGATTTCTAATACATTTAATGCATTCAATTTTTACTCTCAACTTTAATAAAGTTCACCACATACACTGTCCCAGTTAAAAGACACATTCAAATTATACAGATGTACAGGTGCATCTCAGTAAATTAGAATAGCATTAAAAAGTTTATTTATTTTAGTAATTCAATACAAAAAGTGAAACTCATATTATATAGATTCATCACACACAGACTGATATATTTTAAGTGTTTATTTCTTTTAATTGTGATGATTATAGCTTACAGCTAATAAAAACCGAAAATTCGGTATTGTAGAAAATTAAAATATTGTGGAAAAAGTTCAATATTGGACATTCGTGGCATAGCACTCTAATCGGCTAATTAACTCAAAACAACTGCAAAGGTTTCCTGAGACTTTAAATGGTGTTTTAGTCCGGTTCAGGCTACACAATCATGGGGGAAGACTGCTGACTTGACAGTTGTCCAGAAGATGATCATTGACACCCTGCACATGGAGGGTAAGACACAAAAGGTCATTGCTAAAGAAGCTGCTGTTCACAGAGTGCTGTATCCAAGCACATTAATGGAAAATTGAATGGAAGAAAAAAATGTGGTAGAAAAAGGTGAAATAAAGCCCATTATAGAATTTGGGGAAATTAACAAAGAGTAGACTGCAGCTGGAGTCAGTGCTTCAAGAGCCTCCACACACAGACATATCCATAGGCTACAACTGACTCATTCCTTGTGTCAAGCCACTCCTGAACCAGAGACAATGCCAAAGGTGTCTTACCTGGGCATGGGACAAACAGGATTGGACTGTTGTTCAGTGGGTCCTCTTGAGAGGAGAATCACAGAATCCAAGTTGCTTGAGGTCCAGTGTGAAGTTTGCACAGTCAGTGGTGGTTTCACTGCTGGTGTGGGTCCTCTGTGTTTTATCAAGTCCACGGTCAGCACAGCCGTCTACCAGGAAGTTTTAGAGCACATCATGTTTTCCTCTGCTGACTAGTTTTATAGAGATGCTTATTTAAATTTCCAGCAGGATTTGGCACCTGCCCACACTACCAAAAGCACCAAAAGTTGCTTTAATGACCACGGTGTTGGTGTGCTTGACTGGCCAGCAAACTCACCAGACCTGAACCCTTTAGAGAATCCACAGGGTATTGTCAAGAGGAAAATGAAAAACAAAAGACCAAAAAATGCAGATGAGCTGAAGGCCACCTCAGCAGTGCCACAGAATAATCACCTCCATGCCACTAGTTGAATTGAGTCAGTAATTAAAGCAAAAGGAGCCCCTACCAAGTACATATTTCCATGTTACAGTAGCAAAGAAAAACATACAAATATATACAGTACAGTATATAAATACAAAGGAAAATAAAAACAAAAACAATAATAGTAGTTATCAATCAAACAAACAAATTGCACTAGGTGATATTGCACAGTTTAAAATGTTATTGCACTGTTTGTATTGCACAAATATGTAAATAAATGTTATTGCACAGTTTATAAAAAAAAAAAAAAAAAAACAGTATTAACAGTGTGTGTTATGGTGACTGGTTCACTGCTCTGATTGTAAAACTAATATCTAATAGCAGCGTGAAGAAAATACCTTCAGTATCGCTCCTTCAGACACTGTATGTCAGATGTAACAGTCTGTCACTGAAGGAGCTGCTCATGGATGAAACTGTTTCATACAGGGGGTGAGAGTCGTCCAGCAATGATGATAGCTTTGACACGCGCTTTGACAGGATTTATGAAAACAATGTGGGGGAAATCCCCCTACCCTTCTCTTTTAAAAATAATAATAATAAAAAAATAAAAAAATTATATATATATATATATATATATATATATATATATATATATATATATATATATATATATATATATATATAATTTATTTTTTTATTTTTTATTATTATTATTATTATTATTATTATTATTATTATTATTATTATTATTATTATTGTTTCTGTTTTTCTCTGTTGTTAAACCTACCATAAGGACTTTTTTAAAAGAAGGGTAGGGGGATTTCCCCCACTGTATATACATTGTTTTAATATCAATTACATAAAGAGACACAAAACAAAACAAAACAAAAAAACAGGGGATCTAACATATTCATTATTTCAGTGTAAAATAAAAACAATGGCCAGACTTTCTTTTGGGAAGATAACCTGCTGACCCTACAGGTGTAAAAAGTTATGTTGAAATATTTTTCAAGTAGACAAGACTGAAGTTCTTGGTGTGAAAAAGAAAAGTGCATGGATAATATTTTAACAGTTTTTTTTACCCTCTATTTCTTTTTCAGGTGCATTATAAAGAAGTCAGTAAAGACAAGTGGAGACCTTTTCATATACATTTCATTATCTAATAATAATCATCTATATTACACCTGGGATTAAAACATAAGAATATGTGTTTTTTAATTGAAAAAAAAAATGGCAAAGTATCAATTAGGTTTTAAGATTAAAGGCTATTTGGTATAAAATGCTATATTAAAAACAACAAAGTAAAGAAATATGAAACCATGAGAAAAAAAAAAAATTATCACCCTTTTTCCCTTTTTATTTCCCTCTATTGTTTAGGGATTACTTCTGAATCTAGTGTCTTTGTGTTTTTACTTTGGGTGTATCAAGCGTTCTCTGGTAGCCTTGCCACAGATAATTTTTGTGGGCTTTTTAAAAAAAGACTTTTGTGGTGTTTTAACATTTATTCGGCACAAAAAATATATTTTATGTGATATGGAAATCAAGCTGTTTATGTTCAATATGCCAGTGCGGTTTGGTACAGAGCCCCAATATGCTTTTTGAATTGCCCTGTCAGACCTTTATTTCAACTGGCACCCATGTACTCTGTGTAGAATATATAGACTATACTCCACATTTTAATTAATGTAATTATGTATCATATTTACTATTATTTTTGTGGAACATGTTACGATGAATTTAAACTCATTTTTTTAACCAATAAACTTTGATACTGTAACTGTTTACAAAATCCGGTAGATGGCGCTCAAAGATAATTTTTAAAATAGGTACGTGCACAGTTGTGCGGAGATTTGACAGCACTGTATAGTTTACAGGTCAGTTCTCGGTTTATTGTATTGTGTAAAAACACTCCAAGTCAAATATCATGCACATTTTTTTATGTAATGAAACTTAGAAAATGTGACAACTAAGAGATAGTAAAAAAATATAAAAATGTCTATAGGCCAATACAGCCTGCTTGCTATCAATTTATGCTCCAAAACTAAACTGCTCTTTAATGCTTTCACCATCTCATTGTTACAGTGTTACAGTGCTGTGGTTTGGTGACAGTAACGACCTTTATGCTCCTCAGATGAGCTGGGTTTAAAGACTCGTGTAATGCATGTTAATGTGTGTGCAAAGTGACCCAGTCGGTGCAGCTTGAGGGCGCTTGGATTATTTTTGCTCAAACCCACGAAGACATTTGTATTCTTGATTGTATTTTGAGCAACGCGGCTGATCCCCGGATAGCTTCCTCTAATCCTCCACTCGGTTAATTAAAAAAAACCGAAGGAGTCGAGAGAACCCGGTGTAATGTTGTAAGAATGTAATCATTTCGGTTTGGAGCTTAACCACCTGCTTGAGGTTAAATTTGGCGACAGATTGTGTTCGGGGTTTGTTATAATCGACTCTTCTGCAGGTGCGGTAAAAGGGTTCAGTGAGTTCACTTATCTTCATCTACTGACTTTTATAATTAAACGCATTTGAAGAAATGTGCTCCAAATAGTGTGCGCGCGCCGGTGTGCGCGCGTGAGAAAGGGACGAAAAAGAGAGAGAGAGAGAGAGAGAGAGAGAGAGAGAGAGAGAGAGAGAGAGAGAGAGAGAGAGAGAGAGAGAAGAAGATTTGGGTTAACAAGACCGTGCTCCATATGTGCCATCAGATAATTTTCTATAAGGACTCAAGAAGATTATTAATTAATCAAAAATATCGCAGCATATCAAAGATGTCAGATATTTTGGGACGCGTGATCAAAACGATCCCCGTGTAAACGTCTTAATTCCTAAATCTCTTAAATCACCGTTTTATTTGTAATCTCTTGGGAAGGATTAGTGACTAAATACATGAACACAAAACCACCGCTATATATTTTTCTTAATCTTAAACACTATATTTTGGTGTTTTTTCAATCATGTTTCAGTCCAGGTCTCAGGTGCAGGAAGACCAAAAAGAACCCTTTTACTTGTCATGATGATTAAAAGTGTGTGTTTTATTAAAGCGTGGCAGAGAGCGGGTTAATTGTGTACATACAGTAATTATAATAAAGACGCGTTACGACGCCCCCCTCTTCCCTTACACATTCCTCCCGACCCTTCTCGCACCCGTTCCTCAAAAACCTCTAGTACGCAGTCAAATCAAAGTGCGACCCTCCCCTCCTCACACACACACACACACACACACACACACACAGACAGAGCGCAGCACCGAGACACGGAGCGCCTCTCAGAAGGATCTTACTTTTTGGAGGGTTTCACATTGACATGATGCCATAATGTCCACTATGAAACATATTTATTTTTAATCCTTTTTCACTTTTTTACAACTTATGCGTCTGGAAACATAGGTTTTTTGAGCGTTACAGAGATGGATCAAGGGCTCGAGAGGAGGCAGTGGACATCAGCGTGGTCAGCTTTCCGTCTGCTTATGTGCGTGTGCGCGCTGGACCGCGTGCTCGGGCAGATCCGCTACTCGGTCCTCGAGGAGCGCGAGCATGGCGCATTCGTCGGAAACATTGGCGAGGACTTGGGCTTGGATGTCGCACGGTTGTCTGCACGGCGATTCCGCATAGTGTCTGGAGCAAGAAAACAGTATTTAGAGGTCAATTTGGAAAACGGGATTTTGTTTGTGAACGAAAAGATTGATCGAGAGGACTTATGCGAACAGAGTCCGGTTTGTTTCTTGCATTTACAGGTGGTCATCGAAAACCCCCTGGAGCTGTACCGAGTTGAAGTGGAAATCTTAGACGTAAACGACAACGCTCCGAGTTTTCCGTGGAGCGAGTTCAACCTAGAGATAACCGAGTCTGCCGCGCCGGGATCACGGTTCCCGCTCGAGAGCGCGCAAGACCTAGACGCTGGAACCAACTCGCTCCGCTCGTACCTGCTAAGCGCAAACCAACACTTTGTGTTGGACGTCCAGACGCGCAACGACGGGAGCAAGTTTGCTGAGCTCGTGCTGGAATCTCCTTTAGACCGCGAGAAGCAGAAAATGCACGAAATGGTTCTAACCGCGGTGGACGGCGGATCTCCGCTGCGCTCGGGCACTGCACAAATCATGGTTACTGTACTGGATGCGAACGATAACGTCCCTGTATTCGACAGATCGGTTTACCGGGTAAGCCTGGTGGAGAACGCACCGAGAGGAACACTTGTGCTCAAGCTCAACGCCACGGATTTGGACGAAGGCTCGAACGGCGAGATTGTCTATTCATTCAGTGGCCACGCGCCCTTGAAAGTGCGCGAGCTGTTCAGCGTTGATTCCTATTCAGGTGAAATTCGAGTAAAGGCGATTGTGGACTATGAAAAAGCCAGCGTGTACGAGCTTTACGTGCAGGCAAAAGACAAGGGTCCCTCCGCCGTGGCCGTGCACTGTAAAGTGCTTGTCGATATATTGGACGTTAATGACAATGCGCCAGAGGTCATCCTGACCTCTGTCTCCACACCTGTTCAGGAAGACGCGCCTCCAGGGACTGTGATAGCCGTGATCAGTGTCATGGATCGTGACTCCGGGGAAAACGGAGCGGTGGACTGTCAGATTCCCAGCCATGTTCCCTTTAGGCTTCATTCGTCTTTTAAAAACTATTACACACTCGCGACTAGTGAATTTCTGGATAGAGAGTCGATAGCCGAATACAACATCACTCTGACTGCGCGGGATTTAGGTACGCCTTTGCTCTCCACCGGGAAAACCATTCACGTTCTTGTGTCTGACGTTAATGACAATCCTCCTCACTTCCTCCAGCCGTCCTACACCGTTTATGTGACCGAGAATAACGCACCGGGGGCTTCCATTTGCTCCGTAAGCGCGGTCGATCCGGACTCTAACCAGAACGCATATCTATCCTACTCTATTCTTGAGGGTCAGATAAGGGGCATGCCGGTATCGACGTACGTTTCTATTAACTCGGACAACGGCAACATTTACGCTCTTCGCTCCTTCGACTACGAGCAGCTCCGCAACTTTCAGATTCGAGTTCAGGCGCGGGACGCCGGTTTCCCGCCACTGAGCGGAAACGTGACTGTCAGCGTGTTTGTATTGGACCAGAACGACAACGCGCCGCTAGTCGTTTCCCCGCTGCCGAGGAACGGCACGGCTGCTACGGAGACGGTTCCGAGGTCGGCGGACGCAGGCTACCTCGTCGCAAAAATCACAGCGCTGGACGCGGACGCAGGGCAGAACTCTCGCCTCTCGTATCAAGTGCTGCACGCCACGGACCCGGGACTATTCAGCATCGCGCTATACACTGGTGAAATTCGGACCATCCGACGCTTCGTTGACAAAGACGCCACCAGACACAGACTAGTTATATTGGTCAAGGACAATGGGCAACCATCTCTTTCGGCCACAGTATCCCTCATTCTGACGCTGGTAGACGGCGTGCCGGAGTCGCTGTCTGAACTCGATGACCACGCTCTTAGCCGCCGAGCGCCTTCTAACCTCGCCCTCTATCTGATCATCTCTTTAAGCGTGGTGTCACTCATCTTCCTGGTAGCCATAATTGTACTGGCAGCTCTGAAGTGCTACAAAGACCGGGATTGTCCTGGAGGTTTCAGCATGTCCTTTATCGGTGCTTCGTGCTGCAGTCTCGAATCCGAGCCGGTACCCGAATCGTGCAAAAAGTCCAACCTGAATCTGCAGATATCTACCGGGACGAAGGTGCCCACGAACTGTGTAGAGAGCAGTACCGGAACCACATCTCAGAACTACTGCTACAAGGTGTGTCTGACACCTGAATCAGCCAAGAGTGACTTCATGTTCATGAAGTCCTACAGCCCGAACACGCCGAGAAACAACGCTGCTAAGGAGGCTGAAAATCTGGCGTGGAGCTCACGCGGTCCTTCGGCGAATAACGGTGCCACAACCCCTAACGAGGTGAGACGCAGTTTTTTTTGCTGTGACAGTGAAACAATATATTGACAGTCTGCTATAGTTACTTACTTTCTGCGTTTAAGAAGACTTCAACAAACAACAATTTCTTAATACTTGGGCCAAAACAACTTAGTTAGTTTTAAATGAACATTAAGGAAAAGGATCCGTGCGAAATGAACTCAGATGTGTTTACTTTTGTGTAACTCTCCCCTTATATTGACCTTTATTCAATTCTAATAATCCAGTAATAACTTTTATTAGATTAATTGACAAGTGATAGTGTCTCGTTACTATACACCCTTTAATCCATGCTTATAGAGAGATAGGACTGGTTCAGTTCTAACGTCCATTAAACCTTTCCAAACACCTTCATCAGACATCTCCCTGCACATGTGATTCTTCAGACCGACTGTTTTCATCCGACTATCTTCAACATCCGTAAACCTTCTGCATTTCACGGATATACTGTTTTTCTTTCAAGAGACACAGCTGTTTACAGCAGCACTCAGCTTTTCATATTGCTTTAGTGAAAAACGTTCACAGTAAACACAGTAAATCACTGCGTTCTCATTCTCATGGTCTGATAAAAGTCTGTATACCGCAGGCGGAAAGAAAACTAACAGCTTGTGAGGAAACGACTTCTTTGAAATTAAGGGCAACTATATTCGGTCTGATTTAGTCTCAGAGAGAATCAAGGACACCCGACTGTCTCAAGGGCACGTGCACATTAACGAGCACAAGACGTGACCTTTAGACTATTTGTTGTACAAGATCGACCAATACCGGGACCCATAGAGGGAGGGAAATATTAGAAGCACTTTGTATGAATGATTCTTACATAATCTTAAGTTTGTGCGTGGGTGTATCTGTGTGTGGAGAGAGAGAGAGAGAGAGAGAGAGAGAGAGAGAGAGAGAGAGAGAGAGAGAGAGAGAGAGAGAGAGAGACTTGAGCTATATTTTAAATCCGCTAGATGGAACTATCAGACTGTAAAGGTACTTAATATAGGTCTAATTTATTATTAATGACAAGGCCACATGAGGTTTTATTTAAAAGCGGATATTTTCACCATGGCAGACAGAAAGGTGGCAGAAACGGCAATAACTTGAAAAACTTGAACACAGATAATAAAAAAAATCATACATCCAAGTAAAATGTAGTAAGAAAGCAGCACAGCTTAATCAGCTAGATCAGTTATATATGTTCATCAGCTATTTAAGTTACGAGAAAATCATTCCAGGAGCTTTTATTCCCAGGCACACGAGTGGTGTAGAAAAAACCACTGAACGATTAAACATATTTTGTTTTCTAATTAATGCTCTGCCTGGTGTGGATTTATCTAAAGATTAATGTCGTATCTCGTTTCATCCTGTCGGTGGTTTAATTAGTTTCGGGGAAAGCATTATGAATGACTAATCTAATAAATTGCTTACATCCGCGCTCTCCGTTTCACGGTGTCTGTGGGAGTTAACAGAGCGCTCAATCAGTCTGAACTTGCCTCTTTTACCCGGAATAAACACGAACGGCTTTGCATCTGATTCCCCAGCCTTCCGCCCGCCCTCCTTCTCTTTTACCGACGTCTCGACCGACGAAAATGGAACAAGGCACGAGCATGCGGACTTGAATTTATTTCACTCAATTCATTAAATAAATATTTTTTCTGCCCACAAGGTGGCAGTCGCAAGACGCACAGCCGATAGTCAAAACAAGGAAATGTTGGGTTATTTTGTTCAAATTAGTTTAATACTCTCATTTGGCAAAATACGACAAGACAAGGTACAACGGAAGTTTAAAATGTAAAGGCTAAAGGCCTATAATCACTAAACGTGGCAAAATGTTGTTGCTGTGATTTGAAAATTTCACTCAGTAGGAATGCCTTGACCCATACAACACCTTTTTAGTTTATTTATGTTTTCTAATCAGACATTATTATTTTTAATGATGTGATAAACAAGGACTTCAGGATAGTTTTCTTTAGAGTTAAACTTTTTATCTTGTGTTGCAGT
The DNA here is from genome assembly GCF_946808225.1 of Silurus aristotelis. Lineage (NCBI taxonomy): Eukaryota > Metazoa > Chordata > Actinopteri > Siluriformes > Siluridae > Silurus > Silurus aristotelis. The sequence goes on from NC_139580.1 coordinate 11,306,080, forward strand.
TAAAACAAGACAATACTAACTGGGCTCTTAACAAGAACCAAACTTCAACTTTGAAAAGGTAACACATGATTAGATGCACGAACAGAATAAAACTGTTTAAAAAAATTTGCAATGAATCATAACATGTTATTAAGATTTACTTGTCTTTTATATTTATGTGGTGTTTTGTGGTATTTATTAATCTTTTGGCCTTACTCTGCAGGAAATCCTGCTTAAAGAACGAAAGAAAGATTGGAAGCACAACATTTTCGACTGTTGTATAACACCTAACCCATATAGTCCTTATAATAATACAATCTCTGTGATTACTCTTTTCAGTTATAACTCAATCAATATGGATGGCACCATCATGAGGAAGGTCATGCATACTGATTCTGAGAACTATGTAAGTCCAGTGGCTGCAGGACAGTACTGGACTTGGGGATCACGAATGAGAGGTAAGCAAAACACCTACTGGTCTATTAGGTAAGGACTTGCAATTCAAAATTAACTGGTAGACACTGTCTGTTATTTTACAATTAAATTTATTAAATGGCATTTTGTATGTCTATCTCTAGAATTTGTGTAATTTTTTAAAGCAGATGGATATTTTCTTCATATATTGTAATATTTTTTTATTAAATATACACATTTATTTTTTTACTTTTCGATATAATACATTACAAAATGAAATCTCTTGACTTGTGTATACTATTCGATATAATAAAACACAATATATTAACATTTGCTAAGTTATGTAAAGTACATTGATCAGGCATAAAATTATGACAACCTGCAAAATATTTTATGATCAACCTGCAAAATATTTTATGATCAACCTGCAAAATATTTTATTTTATTATGACAACCTGCAAAATATTGACTGGTCTGTGGCTTTGCATTCCCATATGCAACAAACTGCGATGTACTGTGTATTCTGACACCTTTCTATCAGAACCAGCATTCTTTAGCAATTTGAGCTACAGTAGCTTGTTTGTTGGCTCGAACCACACGAGCCATCCTTCGCTTCCCACGAACACCAGTGAGCCTTGGACACCCATGCCCCTGTTGCCAGTTCACCACTGGTCATTCCTTGGACCACTTTTGATAAATACTGGCTACTGCAGGAACACCCCACAAGAGCTGCAGTTTTGGAGAAGCTCTGACCCAGTCATCTAACGCAATTTGGCCCTTATCAATCTCGCTCATATCCTTATGCTTGCCCATTTTTCCTGCTTTTAATACCTTAACTTTGAGGACAAAATGTTCACTTGCTGCCTAATATATCCCACACACTAACAGGTGCCATGATTACAAGATAATTAGTGTTATTCACTTCACCTGTAATAATGTTAAAATGTCATTATATTATGCCTTGGTGTATATAGTTTATAGTTTGGCAAAATGTATATTATATTATATATTCTTTCTCTCCCTTTCTAACTGACCCAGAGTGCAAGAAGTCTTCTCCTGCGACAGGCGTCCCTGAGAGAGCATGGACACCCCGCTACACCCCTACAAAAAAAACTCCCCAACAACAGCAGCCTTCAGGTCAATCACAAGGTCAACCGCCACCTGACTACCAACACAATGTCTACATTCCTGGGACTACATCTGCACTCTGTACCCTGCGGCCCACTAATCGCAGTGAGCTAGATGTCCACAACACCTTCTCAACCTTTGGAAAGAAGCGCAAGTTCATCTCTCCCGGCAGTTATGACCCGAGGGTTGAAATAGGTACTGAGGTCATCAATAATGACCTTTATAATGAATAGTGAAAAAGACTGGAGAAACTACAACAACATAAGAGATGTTGAACAGAACATGTAAAGGACATGAAAATGGTGAAACACAAAAGCAGTGAAACAGAAGAAACTAGAAAATCTAAAATATTAATTGCAACCAAAGCCGACTCTATCCAAATCATAGTCCTCTCATTTTACAGCAAGATTATGTTTTTGATAAGGGTAAATGCTACACACAAACCCATTTGGATTTTGAGACGTGTTTTGATTTATATGTTTCATGTTGTTATGTTTGTTACATATAAAGCATAAACCAGAATTATAAATCTTTAAACTACAACAAGGGTTGAAAAGAACTAGTTTAGGGACACAGATAAACAACCGATTTGGATGAACTAAATACATTATGGTAAATTAAGGAAGGCTTGAAGTTGGATTACCATTTGTGCATCTATGTTGGCTTTGTGTTTTCCTTTTGTTTTTGTTTTTGCAAAATACAAGAGAAAAGCCAGTTCAAGGTTTAAAATGGCTCTAGAAACACACCTATATAAATATAAGGTATAAATGAGTGTACCAGTATAAAAGCTCCAGATCTTCTGTGACCAGAGATAAGAGGTTACTCTTGTAACGATGAATAAACGGATACATTACCATTTATTATATAAAACATGATATTGAACAGATGAATGCTTTGGTTTATACTGATCACACTCAGTGTTAAAATCTTAAGTATTTATGGGTTATTTAAAGGTTCCATGCTAAGCTTAAGAAAGAAAGGGTTTTTTTTTTTTTTTTTTTTTTTCAGAAAGGGCTCAAAACAGAACTAATGCTGTTTTATAATAATAATTATCTATATAAGCTCTACAAAGTAAACTTTTAAGGAGGTATTTTTTATTTAAAGAACGCAATTTATTCTTCTTAATCATTGGGTGAGCACTTACTGCTCTTTTATTTAGACAACTTGGTGCACAGTTCAAAGGTATAAAGGTCAAAGGTAACAAACAGGAACAATGACACGTTGTGACTTACATTTCCATACTATTATTATTATTTTATTTTATTTTTATTATTGTACATTTTTTGACAATCATATTAGGTAAACTGTGAGCATTACATACCCATTGGCCACTGTGTGATTTTTCTGTCTTAGGGGAAACACCAGGCCATAGCCTTGCATTGATTGGTTGCTCATTTAAAGAGATGAATCAATCTAACATGAATATTGTTCAGTGAACAACATGTACAATACTAATATGTATGCATCCAGTGTAAATGACCCATGGCATCTAGTGCTGTATGTCACTGTATAAATTCTGATAATAAAGTATTTTTTCTTAGTATTATAGACTGTCAATAATATATGCTACACATTTTCATTAAATTTTTTTTTTTCATTTTTCTAAAAAAATAACCTGGGTTACTGTGATGTGACTGGTATGTGTAACATTTAAAAACAAAGAAACCTCATAATAATTAGTATTTTGTTTAAATATAAAGTTTGAATGAAACAGATTTATTTTGCAATTTATTTTCAAATGACAATTATAACTGTTTCTATTAAACCCCACAATTAGTTTACTTCAGTGTGAAATAAACCTCTCAAAAATAAAATTATAACCAAATCTTACCTTCTAAAACATTAAATCTGCATTCTTTATATTAGGAAAATGTATCTACCGATGGTAAGATGGTTTGAATTCTAGTACATACACATTTTCTTGCCTACAGAGAACAACTTTCAGTCATTTACAAAACAAATAAGCAGTTCCTTTTCCAAAAAAATATCATTTTAATTACTAAAAAAGGAAGGGGAATTGCATCTAACTAAAACTGCTGCACTTTCTACCTGGTGCCCTTTTGGTTTTTAATTTTTCAAGTTCTTTGGACTGGAATTTGGCCTGGAAATGAATTTAGAATGTCAGTAGATGTGTATCAGACCACTGGGCAAGGCTAATTATGTCTGCCACATGTACTTTTACACTACTAAGGGAGTGATGGAAACGGTCTCCATGGCACTCACCCACATCTTCAAAATAAAGTTTCGGTCACTGCAAGCTGAGCGACTAAGTCTGAGGAGATGAGATATTTAGATGGATTTTTTCAGAAATCAACTATATTTATTCACAGCTATGGGTGTATAATCCTAAAATACATTCAGAAAAGCATTTTTATTTGAAATTTACTCTGGATTAATATATACTATGTATGCAATAAATTGCACTAAAATATTCTAAGAACTGAAAAACAAAAAATGATTTGTTGTATCTTTGTCTCTAGACGACAATTTACTATTTTTAATGAGCACATTAAAATGTACATTACTGTAATCTCTAAAGTAACATGCTGAGATTGGATCATCATAGTCCTCACTAGTCTTAGATGTATTTAAGAACATACACCATTATTTGAAATATTAACAGAACACTATACTGCTCTACATAACAGTTAAATAATATATGCAATGTGAGGGTTTTTTACTGCTGCTTTGGAATAAATACAGTTCTCAAAACACTTTACAAAATACTGCAAACCATGTAGTCACTTGGTGAGAACACTATTATTATTTTTTTTATTTACATAGAATTTAAAAGTGTGCATACAGTTGTTTATCACTGACAATGTGATGCATTTAGTAGGCCAATGATTGAATAACTTAAGAATTTAATACATTGTTTTCCCCTTGACCAGCTTTACTTTGACATACATTCAGTATCATCATGCTCTTTTTGTAAATTGTATAAAATAATCATAAAAATAATCCACCTAGGAGTCAACAGGTAAATATATAAACTTTACAAAAATTTAAATAATCTGGAATAGTGACATAATATGAACTGATAGGTGAAACTTGACATGCATGAATTCATTCTTTCTTGGTATTGCAACCTATAAGAGATGATGTCAAACTTATTAGTTCACTGAAGCAGCCCATCAGCTGTCATCTAACATATATAAGGTAGATAAACATTCTTTGGTCAGAATAGACATTCAGGTTTGGATGATCAGTGAGCTTTAATCCTTTTTCCTGCATGTAATGTGTACATTACAATATATTCAACTCAGTGTGTTGAAGGTTCTTTTGACAAATAGAATGCAAAGGACAAAGTTTTGAGAGGAGAAAAGTGTCTAAAATCAAAATCAAAATCACTGTTTTTTGTTTTGCACAAATTATTTAAGTTTTTGTTAGTACTGCTTTTACCTGCTTAATTCTAAAAAAGTACTACTTGTATTTAGTGTTTTGAATGTTTTAGGAATTGAGAATACTTTACATGAATAATGCATAAAATGACTAAATGTAACTACTAAAAGAATTTGTGTTTTTCACATGTGGAACAAAATAACACTGCTGTTGAATATGCTCAGAGGTTTATTATTTTATGCAGTAAGAATATTTCTATCAGTTGCTGACATGTAAAACTTTAAAGACCCTAAATTAGTCCTTTATGAGTAAAAGAATAGTTCATTAGTTACCATGGCAACACAAATCATTCTGCCCACTACTTTATTCTATTAATTTTTGTCTCTTTTATTCACAAGGAGGTGACCATTCTGGACTATCTTAGTATCAGTTGACACCAGTCAGTAGCCCTGTTTCATGCCTATTCTGCTCACAAAAAATATGCATAAAATAAAATAGTTATGTAAGTTTTGAACCACCCGTTCCTCGCCAAATGACTACAAGTATTTTATTTATTCTGAATGTAAATATGTATCTGAACCTGCATTAAATTTACATTCACAGCTACATTATATGTATCATTACTGCCCTGCATAAAGACAAAGCAATGTCACTTATAAACCATGACAGAAAACAGAATCTGCACACTGCACAGTAACAATTTCTACAATTTTTACATTTTCCCAGTGTAATATGAGGTGAAGTTTGTCAGTTTCCTGTAGTAGTATTTAATTGTAATCTATAATAACACAATAGCCTGCAGGGGGCAGTGAGCAAACAAATATACATTAATAACAACACACACACACACACACACACACACACACACACACACACACACACACACACACACACACACACACACACACACACACAAACACACAATTCATTAGGGATACTGGATGACACTGACATTATTATTAGGGTTATTTGACATTATTATATTATATTATATTATATTATATTATATTATAGTATAGTATAGTATAGTATAGTATAGTATAGTATAGTATAGTATTTGTTGGTTTATATTATTTTGTTATATTACAATTCACATCCTTTTAGAGCTAATGCATGAGGACTCACTAGTTCAGCCTCACTAGTTCAGCCGCTAGAGGTCGCTTATGTTACACTATGCAAACAATCACAATTAAAACTCCAGTACTGTATAATACTTAAGCTTTGATTTACAGTCAAAGAGATTAAATAAAATATTCTTACTAACATTTAAAACACAAATAGCAAGGCCACAGAAGTGCCGTTACCCTTACCGCCTAATCTTATTTTTCAGTGTCTGGTTTTTAAATCTTAAAAAAACTTTTTTCAACAGAGCATTGTTTGATGCTGAAGCAGTTATAATTTCTAAGCCATTGCCTTCAGATGCTGGAGTGTGATGATGATGATAAGGGGAAAGTGACGATGCGATAACTATGTTGTCAACATACAGTACTGTGTAGAAGTCACAGACAACTCAATTTTATTTTCATAGAAATGTACTTTGATTTTATCACAATATAGACATAACAAAGCATTTTATATTTTCACACAATACTTTTTTTTTATTTGTTTGTCACTTTTCTGAAAAGGCTGCTTGGATATCCATCATAAAAAGAAAAGAAAACAAATAAATAAATAAACAAATAGCAATGTGTTCAGTCCAAATTTTCAGGCAAATTCTCCTAGATGCTTCATAAAACTTGTTTAATTTGCTATTGTTGTTTATTTAAAGCTAAACTTTTTACTGCTTATTATGGTATTTTTAATTATGTAACAATTAATGTAATTGTTTTTGAAAGAACTATTAGAACTATTAATAAAGGTATTGGCCAATCTGTTTAACCACAAAAACAAGGGTATTATTACATTTTAAATATAATTATAACAACTTAATAATAAAAATAATATGCAGCTAAACTAGTTCTTTTTAAACCACTCTTATTTACCTTGTTAACATACGTTTTGTTTGGCATTATCTATGATCACAAACTTCACTTTGTTTGATCACATGTTTGCACACCTGAATCTCAGTGTCTTTTGATTAACAGTTGTATACAGATTCACTATTTGCTGCACCTCTTGTCTCTTGTTTGTTTCTTTATGCTTTTTTTTTTTTTCCATTTTTGCTCTATTTTCTCTTTGATTATTGTTTGAATGACGTACACACTCATGGAGGTAACACAAAGATGCTGTCTTTATTAAGAACCATGTTATTATACAGTGAACACTCACATGTGTTTTTTTCAATAACCAATACTTCCGCATACTCCTGACGTCATCGCTACGGATACCCATTCATACAAATGTGAGTCAAACATAATAGAACATGAACAAATGTTCTACATCCCCCTTCATTGGTTTTGTCTTTTCAGTTGTAACATAAATGCAACATCAACTTACACTAGGAAATTCTTGAACTTGAATCTGAAACAAAAAGCATGTACCAACAAATAAATTGTTATGAGTTAACTGTAACAATTTAGGTGTAAAACATTAAACATTTCACGCTAAGCGAAGCAACAGTCAATTTAGAATATTTTACTAAATACAAACAGTTTAGTAGATATATTTTGGGTTAGGTCTGAGACTCAAATCAAATCAAATCAAATCAAATCAAATCAAATCAAATCAAATCAAATCAAATCAAATTTTATTTTTCACATACACATACATACAGGGTACGACATGCAGTGAAATGCTTTTTACGATGGTCCGGAATGAGGGAATAGGATGGGGAGTAAAAGTATAAAGTATAAAACTATATAAAATATAAAAAATATAAATATGAGAAAAAAGGTGTATATACAGTACAAGGTATGCTTATGGCAGTGAACAGTAAATCAGTAAACAATTTAAGGTGGTTGATGTGATTGTCCTTAAAGTGTCCGTGTGCCGTATGGTGTGGTATAAAGTATAATGTGCAAATCCACTTTATACTTTATACCACATCATACCGCACACAGACACTTTAAGAACAATCACATCAACCACCTTAAATTGTTTACTGATTTATTGTTTACTGCCATAAGCATACCTTAGATACCTGGACTTATTACAGTTTTTCTCAACTGCTTTCAGTCATTTCTCACAACAGAACTGCATTTCTCAAAACTACTCGTCCCATTGTCAGAACCTGTTGTCAGTTCTTCACATCATATCAGCAATGTCTTGTTGTTTTCATCAATTTGCAATTGCTTTTGGACAACATGCAAATGGTTCTGTATATCTGTCAGCTGCTTTTGACAATTCTTGTTGCTTTTGTCCTGCTGTGCAAAATAACTTGTCCTGGTTCTCAGCTGAAATGTCACAACCAACAAACCAATTAGTCTTTTTCTCAGGTTGGAAGTCTGTACTATCAAAATGAGTGAACATGTTCTCAGAATTGTATGTCTGTACAGATTTCTACAAATTGTGAGTACATGTTTGCTAAGAAATATGTCCGGAATTGACAAATTGCTCTCAGGTGAGTTTTCACCTTCGTTGACAAAGAGAAACATTTGCAACTCTAGACTAACCAATGATCAACCAGTTCTGTGAAATATCTCAGAGGTGCAAATCATGAAGACTGATTTGGCAGGGTCACATATATATACAGTGCACAACACAAGTGTTCCCCTTTCTGATAATGGAAGCTGAAGGAAGAAAAAGAGGATTAAAACTGCATGGTGGAAGAGTACAGAGACACAGAAGAGGAAGGGGTATAAGATGCCAAATATACACAGCGATTCCAGATGAAATCAGGGCCACACTGGTGGATCACGTTATCAATCATGGCCTTACAATGGAAGAGGCTGGTCGAAGGGTGAAGCCAAATGTTGGAAAAACAACTGTGTCATCAATAATTCAAACATTTCGTAGAGAGAACAGGTATGTAATGTACTGTATAGTAAAGTAATACTGTAGACTTACTGTTACATATACTGTAACACACCTTAGGTTTTCCATGCATACAGTATTCTTAGTTATTTACTGTATGAATCAAAATCCTGTGATCCCTATACTTCTATAATTTACAATATATTTTCTCATGTAGGACTGCAAGACAACCTCGCAGGGGTGGCAGAGGGCCCCTTTTCACACCTCAGCAGGAGGAAGCAATTTGCAACATGGTTATGTCTAACAATGCCATAAGACTAAGGGAGATACAAAGTGCTATTGTTGAAGACAACAGTATCTTTGAAAATATACAATCTGTGAGTATTTCAACTATAGACAGGGTCTTGAAAAGACATGTAATCACCATGAAGCAGCTGTACAATGTACCCTTTGAAAAAAATGCTGACAGAGTGAAAGAGCTACGACTCCAGTTTGTACAGGTATGTTGTATACCCACTATACTGTAAGAGTAACGTCTAAACATTTGATATTGGTGGAACTTCATAGATCTTTACATTTGATGTAGCTGTAAACAATGAAGACAAATACAGTAATTTATGCACACTGTGTTTTTCTGGTATATAGCGCATAATGGAAATGGAATCAAGAGAACCACCTCACAACTTTACATACTTGGATGAGGCTGGCTTCAACGTGGCCAAAGGCAGAAGGCATGGTAGAAATCTAACCGGCCAGAGAGCTACTGTTGATGTCCCAGGCCAACGTTGAGGAAACATCACTATGTGTGCTGCTATTTCAGACCAAGGTGTGCTAGCTCATATTCCTATGTACAACACACAGCATGTCCTTACATTCTTAGACAATCTCTATAGAAATGTCATTCCTGAAGATGAGAGGGACCTCAATCGAGATGATCTACCAAAGTATGTAGTAATTTTTGACAATGTCAGTTTCCATCACTCTGACAACATCAGGCAGTGGTTTGTCCACCTCCGCAGGATGCTGATTGAATTCCTTCCACCCTACTCCCCGTTCCTGAACCCAATCGAAGAGTTTTTTTGGAGGTGGAAGGTTTATGATCATCAGCCACATAGGTGGATGACACTGCTGGCTGCCATGGATGCAGCATGTGAGGACATCTCAGCAGATGCATGCAGAGGCTGGATTAGGCACTCAAGAAGATTCTTTCCACCGTGAATAGCAAGGGAAAATATATGTTGTGATGTGGATGAGAATCTGTGGCCCAACAGAGAGGACCGACATGACGCATAGGAAAACTGCCATATAATTTGACCTTTACCTTCTGTACATGTATAGTTTTTCCCACTTTGTCTTTTTCAGGTTTTCATTTGTTGGTAAATAGCCTATGTGTAGTTTCCCTTGTTTTCTGTATGTAATTACCACTATTGACAGTACAGTAAAAATGTGAATACAGTGTGATCTTTTGTTTCGATTCTTCCATATACTGTTACGTGGGTCAATGTTGATTGGTTAACTGAGGTTAGATGGAATCAATCAGAAAAATTATCTATTCATACCATGTAAATTACTGTAACACCTGGTTGATGCATAATGGTTTGCTAAAGTAACTTCTTTTTTTACCGGAGGGACACTGTAAATTATGACACACACCAGTACGGTAATTTAGTAGTTTCTAGTCATCAAAACCTGACTTGAGTATAATTTAAATAACTAAAACTGAGTATGATGTTCTACTGACAACATGACTAATAATTTTGCCTGTCACGTTCACATTGTTAAAAAAATGACTTGGGATTCTGCTGCCTCTGACACAATGATTGATGAAAAAACACGCTTTTGCACGATAGACAAAGCATTTTGAGCAGCTGACGTGTATTTTCCGCTTATCCACTATGTTGTGCAGTTTGTACGTTTTGTTTTGAGAAATGCACTTGGAGATTTGCAAACTTCAATTCTGATCTGTTCAAATTTGCCTGTAACCTTACCACTTCACCTGTCATCAGGGGATGAAGAAGCTTGCTGTTCTGTCATAGTAAAGCCTTTGCTGGTAGCGCTTGTGTGTGAGATGTTTTCTGACTGTGATATGACTTTTGGTAAAAGTGACCAGCAACTCTTTGTGGATTGGGAGTTTAGTCTGTGTTTGCCTTGACAGAAGCCTTTGTGCTGGTGATCTAAGAATTCCATCACGAGCCATGTTTCTTAGATTGAGTAGATCAAGAGAGATGTCTGTTCCTCATTGATTTTTTTTTAGCACTGTGTACTGCTTGTTCTGCAAGTCTGTTGGATTGTGGATATTCTGGACTGCTTGTTATATGTTTGAAATCCCAGGTGTCTGCAATTTCTTTATATGCTGGTTGGTAAATTGCGTTCCATTGTCTGAAATCACCTTATGAAGACAGCAAGGTACTGAAAAGTGTTGATGTCAGATTACACAGCAGATCTATCTCAAACCTACCAGAATACGAGTCCACCAGAACAAGATAGGTTTGGCTATTTCATTCAAATAGATCAGTTGCTACAATTGACCATGGGAGATCTGGAGAATCATATAAATTTAATGTTTTATTTGTTGGTTTTGTCTCATGCCATTGCAGATGAACTGCATTCTTCCTTGTTCATTGAAAGCCAAAGCACTTCGCCTCTTGCTCTTTGTTTTGTTGATTCTGCTCCAGGATATCCTCTGTTCAAAATGGTTATATATGCTTTCTGCAGTGACCTGGGGATCACAACTTTTGGAGCTTTCATTACAATCCAGTTTTTTATAGTGAGTTCATGTCTGTGTGGATAGTACTGACAGAGTTCAAGTGAAAGCTTTGACTGTTGTTCTGGCCAGCCTTGGTGTATTGTTCTGCAAAGCTTTTGGAATGTTGGATCTGCAGATGTGTGTTCTTGCAACTGATCGAGCCTTCATAATGAGAAAAGCTCTATTGACATTACCCCAATGTCAACTTTCTCACTACCTAGTGCTTCTGTCGCATTTATGGGGGCACATGAGAGGGTGTCAGCCAAATACATTTGTTTCCTTTTTTTGAAGCTTATCACAAAATCATACTCCCTGAGCTTCATCATATCTTTTTATCATGCCAGTGCCATGCAGTGGCTTGTTGAGTATTGTAACTAATGACTGATGGTCTGTTTCATTGTGGATTGTTTTCCCATAAATGTAGTCATAAAACTTTGCACATGAAAAGGTTACTGCAAGTAGCTCTTTCTCAATTTGAGCATACTGTATTTGCGTGTGTTCGTGATGCAAACTGTGAAGCATCATATGTCAGTGTCACCAGCTTTTGGACATCACAATATCTCAATGTTGGTGGGCATTTAATGCACTCTTTTAGCTTTAAAATGTATTAATTTTTAACATCAAATGTATTCTGATGTTGTTTGAGCTAACACCATTCAATATCTTTACAAGTCAGCTTTCACAAAGGTGCTGAAAACCTGCTGAAATACGGAATATAATTGGAAGCAAATTGACCATCTCTAGAAACCATTGTATGGCTTTAACATTCTCTGGGGCCTCCATCTGTGTGATTGCTTTAATCTTAGATGGAGCTGGCTGTATTCCTTCACTTGTAAAGACATATCCTAAATAACATACTTCTGACAACCAAAACATGCATTTAAGAGGATTTAGTCTAAGGTTGAGCTTTTGTACATGGCTGAGAACATTTTTGAGATTATTATCATGTTATTTCACATCCTGTCCTCCCATCAACTATAATAGCACATGGATACTCTATGAATATTTAATTCATGGATCTTTGGAAAACCTCATTTGGAACCGAAATCTTCCAAAGAGAAAAATGAATGTTGTCATTTTTATTAAAAAAACTTTTTCCAGGAGCAATTTGCAATTATTTTATGTTTAGTTTTATTGTGTATCTTTTGTATATCTGCACATTATTAAAAAAAAAAAAATCTCACTTTAATCCAGTTCCCTCACATTTGATGACATGGTCATTTTTATTTGAAAAAAGAAAAGCTATTTATTTATTTTTTTTCCAGAGGATTGTGTGATGTCCAATGCTGGAAAACATTTGTGTAAATATTGTACAATTTGTTATTTTACTTGTTTATTATTTTGGTCTATTTCTTTACTTTAGTAAAAGTGGTATAGGAATTTGAGATTCTTTGACTTCTTTCACTTTTAGAAAATAATTTGTAACTTATATTTCAATAAACCCTTATCCAGAGAGACTTACGATTTCACGATTTCACACAATGAATAAGTTAAGAGGCCTTTCTCAAGAGCCTGGCAATGGCAGTTTGGTGTTATGGGGATCTGAACTCACAAACTTATGTTTAAAAGTCCAACATATTAGTCATATATAAAATGGATTCAGATATGAAATAATTTAGCATCCAGTCAGGTCCATCATATCAAACAAACTGTCATCTGCTGTGGCCTTCTCGTGTTACAATATAGTTCAAACTACACCTATCGGATTTAATTAAAAAATTTATGTAGAAACACGTGTGCTAATATGAACTGTTTAAGTATAATTCTCCGTAATGCTAAATATTGGTTATTTATTTGTTATTTTACTTTTTATTAATTCATTATGTTCATGCATGCTATATAGTTCTTCTTTTTTCGGCTTCTCCCATTAGGGGTCGCCACAGCGGATCATCTGTCTCCATACCCCATCTGCCTCCTACAGAGAAGAAATTGTTTTTAAAGTATTGTATCTTCTTTGTGATATTTCAATAGAATCATTTATAGTTTGAGATAAATAGAGGTGGGAAGTAACAAAGTACAAATACTTTGTACAAATACTAAATTTTTTCTGGGATCAGTACTTTACTTCACAATCTTTTTACTTTTACTCATTACATTTCTACACAAATATCTGTACTTTGTACTTCTTAAATTTTCAAAATAGGCTTGTTAATTAAGTTTTAATCTATTTGGTGACATGAACAATATTTTTTTTTCTCGTTGCGTGCCGTTTTCAGTCCATCAACCTATTTATTTTATATTGTGCAGTTTTTTTTTAATCCACCACTGGTTTATCATTCCCTGGCTCTCACACACTACAGATGTAGACAAGTTTATGAAGCTAACAATGAGCAGGCAGAAGGCAACAAGAAGTCTGGGGTTAATGTGGATGAGACAGAGGGAGTCAGTGATGTAAACATGACAGACAGATTTAGCATTAATATTGTATTGTACTTTATTTGCAGAGAACTCTGTGTAAAAACAGTTTAGTATATAAAGTTTAGCATACATTATATGATCAAAATGAGTGTACATGTAATACATGGTTTAAAGGCCAGTGACCAGATAAGGCTGATGGATTAGTTTAGGAATTAGAAAAAAAAACAGAAGTTGTAGAAAGTAAGTGAAACGTTTATGGAGAAAGTTCAATAACGTCAACTCCTGGGGAATAGGATGGACCAGAATCATCTCTAGTTGCAATGGGTGAAGTTGGGAAAGTCAGGAGAGATGGACCCTGTGGAAAAATGCTCAATCAGTAGCTCGAGATAAGTTTAAGTAGAAGTATGAGTATGAACTGGAAGAGTTATTTGAGGTGTAAAATAAAGACGCATATGAGGACCAAAAAGTTGCTATAAAAACAGATTTAAACCATGGCCAGCAGAAATATATATATATGCCCAAAACACACAGGAAGTAAGATGTTTCTATAAGAGCATGAGCTTAAGATGCAGCCAGGATGAGACTTAGTCAGGAAATTCTATATAAAGCATTTGAAGAAAATAGCTCAAATTAAATTTTATTTGTCACGTACACTTTAGGAGTTTCTTCACTGAAAAAATAGATAACGTTAGAAAAACAATTGTGGTGGTCCATCCTCTGACAGCATCTCCTGAAATTTTTTGCCTACAACTCCACAATTACACTGTTTTACATGTATAGGACAGGAAGAGCTGTATAATGTTTTTACCAAAGCTAAATCAACAACATGTCAGTTAGATCCCATCCCAACTCATCTATTGAAGGAAGTGTTACATACAGCTGGTGAGCCTCTTCTCAATATTATTAACTCCTCACTATCGTTAGGTCACGTCCCTAAATCTCTCAAGTTAGCAGTATTAAGCCCCTCATTAATAAACCTAATCTGGATCCAAACATGCTATTGAATTACAGACCAATTTCAAATCTCCCATTTATGTCTAAAATTTTAGAAAAGATTGTCGCTGCCCAGTTATGTTCCCACCTGCAAGAGAACAATATCTTTAAGTGTTTTAGTCAGGCTTTAGGCCCCATCATAGCACAGAAACTGCCCTAGTTAAAATCACTAATGACCTGTTTTTAGCTTCAGACCAAGGCTTAATCTCGCTGTTGGTTTTACTAGATCTTAGTGCTGCATTCGACACTATAGACCATGATCTCCTCCTAGATCGCTTACAGAATTACTTCGGCATTAAGGGACAGGCATTAAGCTGGTTTAAATCCTACCTGTCCGATTGTTACCATTTCGTACACTTAAATGGATAGTTATCCAGGCTAATGCTAGTAAATTATGGCATGCCGCAAGGTTCAGTTCTAGGACCCCTGCTCTTCACAATATACATGCTTCCGTTAGGAAATATTATTAGAAGGCATGGAATTAGCTTCCATTGTTATGCTGATGACACCCAGCTATATATCTTAACAAAACCAGGTGATACAGCTCAATTAGCTTGCATAACTGAGTGTGTTAAAGAAATAAGAGATTGGATAACTCATAACTTTCTACTACTAAATTCTGATAAGACTGAGATTTTGCTCATCGGCCCAAAAACCAGTATACAGAAGCTCCAGCATCTCAACCTGCACTTAGACGGATGCTCTGTAACCACTAGTTCAACTGTAAAAGACCTGGGAGTTATTTTAGGCAGCAACTTGTCTTTTAAAAATCATATCAATTAAGTTACAAAAACAGCCTTCTTTCACCTTAGAAATATTTCTAAGCTAAGAAATATGTTGTCTATATCCGATTAGATTATTGTAATGTATTACTAGGTGGATGTCCTGCGTCATTAATAAACAAGCTTCAGTTAGTTCAGAATGCGGCAGCAAGAGTTCTAACAAGGTCAAGAAAATATGACCATATAACCCCAATCTTATCGTCACTACACTGGCTTCCTGTTAAGTTTTGAATAGACTTCAAACTACTGCTTCTCACTTATAAAGCACTAAATGGTTTGGCTCCCATATATCTCTCCAGTCTTTTAACATGCTACAATCTGCCACGCTTCCTGAGATCTCAAAACTCTGGGCTTCTAGTAGTTCCTAGAATAGCAAAGTCCACTAAAGGCGGCAGATCATTTTCAGATTTAGCTCCTACTGAAATAGTCTTCCTGACAGTGTTCGGGGCTCAGACACACTCTCCCAGTTTAAGTGCAGATTAAAAACATATCTTTTTAGCAAAGCCTACACATAACATACGTCTCACATCATAACCTTGTGGTCCAGAACATCTGATCACATGCACATTATCAACTTGTGCTGTTAATATCATGAACAGCAGCTACGCTAATTCTTCTCTACTGCTTCTCTTTCTCTCCCCATCCCGATTTATGGATGATTTATGGACTAAGTAGATTCCAAACTCGCAAACATCCCGAACCATCTAGAGATGTAGCAGTGCCAATTGTATGACATTGGACCTACTGAAGTGTTTAAAGGCTCTGGCATGGAGAAGCTGATGCTGGATCTGTGATGATCACAATTGTTGAGCTCATAGAACTAGGAGCTACTAACCATATAGACTGTATAAGACTGCAGAAAGAACATTACTTATAATCTTATACTCCAGTACTCATGTTAGTTCTCACTCTCCAGTGTTCTGTATTGTTGGAAGATTTATGATCACACTCTTGATGTCACCCAAATGAGAATGGGTTCCCTTTTTGAGTCTGGTTCCTTTCAAGGTTTCTTCCTCATTACATCTAAGGGAGTTTTTCCTTGCCACAGTCGCCACGGCTTGCTCATCAGGGATAAATGCACACCATTCACCTTGACTGTTAATTTCTGTAAAGCTGCTTTGAGACAATGTCTGTTGTGAAAAGCGCTATAGAAATAAACTTGACTTGACTTGACACATACATACAGAGTACGACATGCAGTGAAATGCTTTTTACGTCTGTCCGTCATTTAAACATAAAAAGGAATAGAATTTTAGGATAAAAATAAAACCAAAAAAAAAGGTAGATAAATAAAAAGTAAAAACTTTAAAAATATGAAAATATATGTATATACATGGATGCACATGGCAAATATTAACAGTACAAACTAAAGTGATTTAGTGATTGTCCTTTAAGTGTCCATGTGCAGTATGGTGTGGTATAAAGTGGCACTGTGCTGGGCAAGTCCAGAGTTAAAGTGTCATAGTGCAAAAAAAGTTGTGCAGAAATGAGTGAAGATGGAGAGTGTCAGGTATCACTGCGGGTGACTAGATAACAAAAGTATCAGAGCAATAGGCCAAAGGCAAAATCAAAGTCTAAAAAACAGTCCAGGGTCTTAACACAGGCGAACAGGGCAATGCAGAGAGAGAATCAAAACCAAAACATTTCAAAAATTCCATAAAACAGCAAACAGCAAACTATGAAGGGCAGAGCAGAATCACAAATCAAAAACAGTCCAGAGTTCAAATCAGAGCTGAGGCAATGCAGAACAGGGTACAGAGTCACAATCAGGATCAGGAACAGGTACAGAAACAGAATCCAGAGCAGGCAGGGTGGCAAGAGTATTCCCACGGACTTCAGAAAGCTGGTGAGATAATCTGGCGCTGAGCTACCAGGGGTCAGGCAAACACCTTGGAGAAACCCAGGGTTGGAGCAATGTAGTCAGCAAGGGTTGGGCCCTCAGCGGGACACTGGAGCAGAGCGGCTCCTTCTGCGGGACTTTGGACAGGCTTGGGGGCATGCTCAGCAGGGCAGAAAGGCTTGGGGGCATGCTCAGCAGGGCAGACAGGCTTGGGGGCATGTTCAGCAGGGCAGAAGAGCTGGGCAACGTCCCCAGGCAGGCAGGCAGTAAGGCTGAGTTTGGGAAGCCCGTCCCCAACAGAGCTCAGGGGCCGGAGGGACAACCGTTTTAAGACGTTATTTAGAACTAGCTGGTTCACTAAAGATTGTCCATATATATATATATATATATATATATATATATATATATATATATATATATATATATATATATATATATATATATTCAATTTAATACTTATTTAATTAATAAACAAGCAATTTACATAGAACATGTTTATGTATTTTTTTTTTTGTTGTTGTTGTTGAAATATTTAACCTTCCTTTGCTACAGCATGGGTTTCACTTTATCAAACTGTTCAATAATAAAGCTCACTTGGATTTGAGAATGGATTTGGACTGTACTTTATGTCAACAGTCTGCTACAATGGCTCAGGACCACAAGCTGAATTGAATCACCTACTGCACACCTCAACAAAGATGAACTGTTATAAATGAATATTCTGTGCCACCCATGTAAAGACCGGTTCCCTGTTCAGTCTGTTTCCTCTCAAGATTTCTTTCCCATGGCATGTCATGGAGTTTTTCCTTGCTGTAGTCGCCACTGGATGCTCTTTAGGAATAACCTTACAATTATATGGAACAAATTCATAAATTTTTTATCACCGCCTTGTCTGTGTAAAGCTGTTTTGACACAATGTCTATTTTTTAAAGTGCTATACAATAAAATTTAATTTTTATAGAGATGAATTAAATTGATTTGAGAATTTAATTATAAATAGTTTTATCTATATGTTCAGCACAACTGAAAAAAGGCGGAGTGTTTGTGGAAACAGGAATTGTGGCAGAAATACTAAATTTCAACTGCTAAATAACATCAAGAAATTACTTGAGTGTCGCTGTTCACTACTGTGGTGCTGAAAGTAACCACTACGTTCTAGCACATGAGGAGTTCATGTATACGTTTAATGTTACAGACATGCAGCAAATGTGGACACACATTAATAGTATTACTTTGGTAATAGTTACTTTAAAATAAACGAATTCTGTCTTATCTTTTCTATCTTCTATCTTTTTTTTTTATCGATTTCGCGGAACTCGCTGACGTTGGTCTCCGGGTGTCGCTGTTTGCTAGTAAATGACTTTAAAAGGCATTGGCTCGAGAGGGAGATAGTGATTATAATTCTCACATGTTCAATATATCTGTGAGGACCACAGCACTTTCTGTGATCGCAATTTGTTTATTTGACCTACTTTAGAAACACATCACCGTATAGGGCCGGGAGAATGAAGACTGTGGAATGTATGCGTTGTGTGATCGTTTTTTTTGTATTCTTGGCGACATGGAAATTGGCTTTGTCTGTCACGCGTTACTCTATACCGGAGGAGATGGAGAGAGGGTCTATTGTTGCTAATCTAGCTGCAGACTTGGGACTGGATGTAGGAGCTTTAGCTGAACGAGAGGTAAAGCTTGATATATTTAATAACAAAAAATATTTAGATGTTAATAAGAAAACTGGGGAGCTGTACATTATTGAAAGAATTGATAGAGAAAATATATGCCAGATCAAAACGTCAAACTGTTTGATTAAACTGGATATGATAATCAAAAACCCATTGCGTATTTTTAACATTGAATTACAAATCACAGATATCAACGATAACGCTCCACATTTTAGAAGGGATAGGGTCGAACTTGATGTCTCCGAGTCGGCGTCACCCGGTGAACGATTTTCTTTACCCAATGCACAAGACCCGGATGTAGGTGCCAACACTGTAAATACTTACAAAATTGGAGAAAGTGATCATTTTACAATCGATATTCATTCTGGTAGTGATACAAAATATGTCGACTTGGTTCTTATGAAAGCATTAGACAGGGAAGCAAAGCCTATTCATACTCTCATTCTTACTGCTGTAGATGGCGGTGTCCCTGCACGCTCAGGAACTGCCAGTATTATTGTTCGAGTGCTAGACTCAAACGACAACGCCCCTCAGTTTGACCTCTCAGTGTACACAGTAAAAATGAATGAGAATTCACCGATTGGAACTCTTGTAACCAAATTAAACGCAACCGATTCTGATGAAGGCTCAAACGCGGTAATAACATACTCATTTACACTATATACCTCAGAAAAAACGCAAAACGTGTTCAATTTGAATTCAGAAACGGGCGAAATCACTGTTAAAGGAACAATAGATTTCGAAGACATGAAAATATTTGAGATGCATATAGAGGCCAAAGATAATGGCCCTGTTCCGCTATCCAGTCAGTGTAGAATAACAGTAGATATTAACGACATGAATGATAATTATCCAGAGATAACCATCAAATCACTAAAGAACACTGTGAAAGAGGACACTCCTGTCGGCACTGTCATAGCCCTTGTAGGTGTAAGCGACAGAGACACGGGGGATAATGGCAAGGTTAATCTTGCAATCAATAGGAACATACCATTTACTCTAAACAAATCATCTAACTACCACTACGAACTGCTAGTCTCGAGACCATTAGATCGCGAAACAAATTTAGAATATGATATTACGTTGTTAGTTACGGACAGAGGAAATCCTCCACTGTCTGACAATGAAACTATAACAGTGCATTTACTGGACGTTAATGATAACGCACCGCAATTCCCACAGATTTTCTATAAGATATATGTTATGGAAAATAATCCTCCGGGTGCATTGTTAAGCTCTATAACAGCACATGACCCAGATTTAAATGAAAATCAATATCTAGTGTATTTCATAATAGAAAGGGAAATAGCAAACACTTCCATGTCCATGTTGTTCTCGATTAATCCAGAGAACGGAAACCTTTACGCACTCAAGACGTTTGATTATGAGATTGAAAATGAGTTTCTATTTCACGTCGAGGCTAGAGACTCTGGTGTTCCCCCACTCAGCAGTAACGTGACCGTTCACATTATTATCATGGACCAGAACGACAACACACCAGTTATAGTGTCTCCGTGGCGCGCGCATGGCTCAGTAATACAGGAGAAAATACCAAGATCCACTGATAAAGGAACTCTGATAGCCAAAGTAATTGCTATAGACGCAGATTCAGTGCACAACTCTCGCGTGACGTACCGGTTTCTTCAGAACACGGATGCTACATTGTTTAGTCTGGACCAGTACAACGGAGAGATCCGGACCACGAGAATGTTTAGTTACAGAGACTCGCGCCACCAGCGGCTGGTGGTGATCGCCAAGGATAATGGAGATCCCTCTCTTTCTGCTACAATCACCATCACACTGTCCACGGTGGAGACCGCGCTTAAAAGCTATGCAGACATGACTGAAATGCCTTTAGAATATGACATCTTTTCAGATTTAAACCTGTATCTAGTGATCGGACTGGGCTCGGTGTCATTTTTGTTACTGATCACTATATTGGTGACCATCGTGCTGAAGTGTCAGAAACCAAAGCCCAGTAAAGCTGCTCCTCCCTGCAGAAACAGTGTGATCAGTGAGAGGAACTCTACCATCGCAGATTCCACCCTGGTCTCCAACGATGCCTACTGGTACAGTTTATTTCTAGCAGAGACCAGAAAAGGAAAGCTGGTAGTTAGACAACCTGTGCCAAAGGGGACAAGATACGTTGTGTCCAGTATACCGAGGAGCACAGGACTGTCTGAGACTAGTGACTCAGCTGCATCTACTTTACAGGTAAGGTAGCAACAACTTGACATGAATTCAGTTACATTTTAGGATTTCTCTAATGTCCTCATTAAATTATAGGGCATTTTATACTACTCAAATGTCGTGCACAGAGACAAATAATTGCTCAAATATTCTGTGTAACAACAAACGTTAATTGAATCCTAAAAAAGTACGATCTAACTATCTAACAATGAATGGTGAATATTCTACAATGTCATCAACATATTCTCAATATTTTTCTTTACGAGATTTACTCTATTTGTCTTGAAGATGCAAATATAAATGCGTCGCGTGTGCACAAAGTGGCGCTGTAATCCACAAAAAGCAAATGGGCTGTAAACTGGGCGTATGTTCCTGGCGCCATCACAGTTAATCTCTGGGCGATCAGAAGATGCATCGCGTGCTTAAAAGGATACACTAATAAGTGGAAAACGGATACGCAGTTTGTTTGTTTTTCTTAAAACGTTAATATTTTGAAATATTTATTTTATGTCATCATTTGGGGTCCTGTGGAAAAGTCATCATATTGTACAAAAAAAAAAGATTAGAGAGGACAATGGGGGCACACATGAATGCGCGGTGCTGGAGAAGGTACGTCTCGCGTGTTATTTTATTGTCTGCCATGATTCAAACAGCGTCTACTGTAACGCACTATTCAATCCCTGAGGAGATGGAAGAAGGATCCGTGGTTGCAAATCTAGCCACCGATCTGGGGCTGGATTTAGATACATTGATTAAGCGAAAGGCACGACTAGATGTTATTGCTAATAAGAAATATCTGGACATAAACAGAGAAAAGGGAGAGCTTTACATATTAGAAAAGATTGATCGCGAGCTTCTTTGTCCTGCTAAAACGACTTGCTTTTTAAAAATGGAAGTGATTGTGGAGAATCCTGTGCGCATATTTTACATCGAATTAGAAATAACTGATATTAATGACAATAATCCTCATTTCCGACGCGACACTATTTATTTGGACATTTTGGAATCGACACCAGTAGGTGAAAGATTTTCTGTCAGCAATGCGGTGGATTCTGATATTGGATCCAATTCGGTTAAAACGTACTACCTAAGTAAAAGCGATCACTTTGGCATAGAGATACAGTCTGGTAGAGACGGCTCTAAATTCGCTGATTTAATTTTGAAAAAGACTTTAGACCGGGAGGTTCAAGCAGTCCATGATTTAATCCTTACTGCTGTGGATGGAGGATCCGCTGCGCGCTCTGGTACAGCCAGCATCGTTGTTCAAGTGCAGGATGCGAATGACAATGCACCCAAGTTTGATCGGGAAAGCTATACAATCAATATCACAGAGAATTTGCCGACAGGAAGTCTTGTGATGAAACTAAATGCAACGGACTTAGATGAAGGCTCCAACTCAGATATTACATACTCTTTCGGCCTATATACATCGGAAAAGGCACAAGAGACTTTTAGTTTAAACCCAGACACCGGTGAGATAAGAGTTAAAGAAATGATTAATTACGAAGATTTCCGAATTTATAACATGGAGATTATAGCAAAGGATAAAGGTTCAACTTCGTTGTCCGGCCAGTGTAAAATAGTCATTATGATTACAGATATGAATGATAATCATCCAGAAATTTCAGTAAGATCTTTTACAAATCCGGTTAAAGAGGACATCGCTGTTGATACAGTCATTGCAGTGATTAGTGTGAGTGATAAGGATTCGGGTGAAAATGGCCAAATTGATGTACATATTCCTGAGAATTTACCGTTTGCACTAAAAGAATCAACTGAGAATTATTACGAGCTCGTTGTATCTCAAACACTGGACCGTGAAAAGGTAGCAGAATATGACATCACATTTGCTGTTACTGACAGAGGAAACCCGTCTTTATCGGAGAATGAAACTATAACTCTGGAGCTATTGGACGTTAACGACAATGTGCCACAGTTCCCACAATCATTTTATACAATAAAGGTTGTGGAAAATAATCTT
Source organism: Silurus aristotelis (assembly GCF_946808225.1). Taxonomy (NCBI): domain Eukaryota; kingdom Metazoa; phylum Chordata; class Actinopteri; order Siluriformes; family Siluridae; genus Silurus; species Silurus aristotelis. The sequence continues at coordinate 11,329,367 of NC_139580.1, forward strand.
CCTGGCGCTTTACTGGGTTCCCTGACTGCACACGACCCAGACCTCCATGAAAATCAATATCTCGTTTATTTCATAATAGAAAAGGAAATTGTCAATACTTCGATGTCCATGCTGTTCTCCGTTAATCCAGAAAATGGTAATCTTTACGCATTAAAGACATTCGATTATGAGATGGAGAGGGAGTTCCTTTTTCATATCGAAGCCAGAGATTCTGGGGTTCCCCCACTCAGGAGTAATGTGACCGTTCACATTATTATCATGGACCAGAACGACAACACACCAGTTATAGTGTCTCCATGGCGCGCGCACGGCTCCGTAGTACAGGAAAAAATACCGAGATCCACTGATAAAGGAACTCTGATATCCAAAGTAATTGCTATAGACACAGACTCTGTACACAACTCACGCATTACTTATCAGTTTCTCCAAAACACGGATGCTACATTATTCAGTTTGGATCAGTACAACGGAGAGATCCGGACCACGAGAATGTTTAGTTACAGAGACTCGCGGCACCAGCGACTGGTGGTGATCGCCAAGGATAATGGAGATCCCTCTCTTTCTGCTACAATCACCATCACACTTTCCACGGTGGAGACCGCGCTTAAAAGCTATGCTGACATGACTGAAATGCCTTTAGAATATGACATCTTTTCAGATTTAAACCTGTATCTAGTGATCGGACTGGGCTCAGTTTCATTTTTGTTACTGATCACTATATTGGTGACCATCGTGCTGAAATGTCAGAAACCAAAGCCCAGTAAATCTGCTCCTCCATGTCGGAACAGTGTGATCAGTGAGAGGAACTCTACCATCGCAGATTCCACCCTGGTCTCCAATGATGCCTACTGGTACAGTTTATTCCTAGCAGAGACCAGAAAAGGAAAGCTGGTAGTTAGACAACCTGTGCCAAAGGGGACAAGATACGTTGTGTCTAGTATACCAAGAAGCACAGGACTGTCTGAGACTAGTGACTCAGCTGCATCTACTTTACAGGTAAGGTAGCAAATATTGGCATACATAAAAAATTAATTTGATGATGCCTCGACACTAATATTTATGATATTGCATTTTCTAATATACGCAAGCCAACCTTGTACTGTATTCAAGATAAATGACAAAAAATATCAAGTGGCGCATACAAACTGTAAAATAAAGCTCTATATTGTTGTTTGACACAGAAATTAGAGATCAATCAAGAAGAGATGCAAACTATTTCAGATCCGTGGTCCATCTTATTCAATGGCACTTTAGTAGAACGTTTTGTTTTTGTTTGTTGTTGTTGTTGTTTTTTTTATGTGATTCGAGCTATGATTATTAGAATATCTAGGGGATTTTTCTCTGTGCTTACTGATTCTTGAAATTCTTCATATACAAAGTATAAAAAAAGGTTGTTTGTTGTAGGAAAATCATCAAATTTGTATTGAAGATGTCCATTCAAAATGTGTTGCTTGACGTATGCACAAAGTGGCGCTATATTCAAGAGAAAAACAAATGGGTTGTCCACTGGGCGTGCCGCCATCACAGTTCATTTCTGAGCGATATGAAGAGCATAGGATGCTTATAAGGATTTCACAAATCAGCGAGGGCTCGTGTTAAGGAGTCTTTATTTTCTCTAAGCGCGATATTATCTATTAACATCTTTGTTGTTTCCTTGTTGGACTTTAATGTCAGAGGTTCTGTTGGAAAGTCACTAATTTCTGCAGGACAAACGATTAAAAGAGACAATGGGGGTTCAGATGAATGCGCGGTGCTGGAGAAGGTACGTCTCGCGTGTTATTTTATTGTCTGCCATGATTCAAACAGCGTCTACTGTAACGCACTATTCAATCCCTGAGGAGATGGAAGAAGGATCCGTGGTTGCAAATCTAGCCACCGATCTGGGGCTGGATTTAGATACATTGATTAAGCGAAAGGCACGACTAGATGTTATTGCTAATAAGAAATATCTGGACATAAACAGAGAAAAGGGAGAGCTTTACATATTAGAAAAGATTGATCGCGAGCTTCTTTGTCCTGCTAAAACAACAACGATTTGTTTTTTAAAAATGGAAGTGATTGTGGAGAATCCTGTTCGCATATTTTACATCGAATTAGAAATAACTGATATTAATGACAATAATCCTCATTTCCGACGTGACAATATTCATTTGGACATTTTGGAATCGACATCAGTAGGTGAAAGATTTTCTGTCAGCAATGCGGTGGATTCTGATATTGGATCCAATTCGGTTAAAACGTACTACTTAAGTAAAAGCGATCACTTTGGCATAGAGATACAGTCTGGTAGAGACGGCTCTAAATTCGCTGATTTAATTTTGAAAAAAACTTTAGACCGTGAAGTTCAAGCTGTTCACAATTTAATCCTTACTGCTGTGGATGGAGGATCACCTGCGCGCTCTGGTACAGCCAGCATCGTTGTTCAAGTGCAGGATGCGAATGACAATGCACCCAAGTTTGATCGGGAAAGCTATACAATCAATATCACAGAGAATTTGCCGACAGGAAGTCTTGTGATGAAACTAAATGCAACGGACTTAGATGAAGGCTCCAATTCAGATATTACATACTCTTTCGGCCTATATACATCGGAAAAGGCACAACAGACTTTTAGTTTAAACCCAGACACCGGTGAGATAAGAGTTAAAGAAATGATTAATTACGAAGATTTCCGAATTTATAACATGGAGATTATAGCAAAGGATAAAGGTTCAACTTCGTTGTCCGGCCAGTGTAAAATAGTCATTATGATTACAGATATGAATGATAATCATCCAGAAATTTCAGTAAGATCTTTTACAAATCCGGTTAAAGAGGACATCGCTGTTGATACAGTCATTGCAGTGATTAGTGTGAGTGATAAGGATTCGGGTGAAAATGGCCAAATTGATGTACATATTCCTAAAAATTTACCGTTTGCACTAAAAGAATCAACTGAAAATTATTACGAGCTCGTTGTATCTCAAACACTGGACCGTGAAAAGGTAGCAGAATATGACATCACATTTACTGTTACTGACAGAGGAAACCCGTCTTTATCGGAGAATGAAACTATAACTCTGGAGCTATTGGACGTTAACGACAATGTGCCACAGTTCCCACAATCATTTTATACAATAAAGGTTGTGGAAAATAATCTTCCTGGCGCTTTACTGGGTTCCCTGACTGCACACGACCCAGACCTCCATGAAAATCAATATCTCGTTTATTTCATAATAGAAAAGGAAATTGTCAATACTTCGATGTCCATGCTGTTCTCCGTTAATCCAGAAAATGGTAATCTTTACGCATTAAAGACATTCGATTATGAGATGGAGAGGGAGTTCATTTTTCATATCGAAGCCAGAGATTCTGGGGTTCCCCCACTCAGGAGTAATGTGACTGTTCACATTATTATCATGGACCAGAACGATAACACACCAGTTATAGTGTCTCCATGGCGCGCGCACGGCTCCGTAGTACAGGAAAAAATACCGAGATCCACTGATAAAGGAACTCTGATATCCAAAGTAATTGCTATAGACACAGACTCTGTACACAACTCACGCATTACTTATCAGTTTCTCCAGAACACGGATGCTACATTATTTAGTTTGGACCAGTACAACGGAGAGATCCGGACCACGAGAATGTTTAGTTACAGAGATTCGCGCCACCAGCGACTGGTGGTGATCGCCAAGGATAATGGAGATCCCTCTCTTTCTGCTACAATCACCATCACACTTTCCACGGTGGAGACCGCGCTTAAAAGCTATGCTGACATGACTGAAATGCCTTTAGAATATGACATCTTTTCAGATTTAAACCTGTATCTAGTGATCGGACTGGGCTCGGTTTCATTTTTGTTACTGATCACTATATTGGTGACCATCGTGCTGAAATGTCAGAAACCAAAGCCCAGTAAAGCTGCTCCTCCATGTCGGAACAGTGTGATCAGTGAGAGGAACTCTACCATCGCAGATTCCACCCTGGTCTCCAATGATGCCTACTGGTACAGTTTATTTCTAGCAGAGACCAGAAAAGGAAAGCTGGTAGTTAGACAACCTGTGCCAAAGGGGACAAGATACGTTGTGTCCAGTATACCAAGAAGCACAGGACTGTCTGAGACTAGTGACTCAGCTGCATCTACTTTACAGGTAAGGTAGCAAATATTGGCATACATAAAAAATTAATTTGATGATGCCTTGACACTAATATTTATGATATTCCATTTTCTACTATACGCAAGCCAACCTTGTACTGTATTCAAGATAAATGACAAAACATATGAAGTGGCGCATCCAAAGAGTAAAATAAAGCTCAGTATTGTTGTTTGACACAGAAATTATAGATCAATCAAGAAGAGATGCAAACTATTTCAGATCCGTGGTCCATCTAATTCAATGGCACCTGAGTAGAACGTTTTGTTTTTGTTTGTTGTCGTTTTTTTTTTTTTATGTGATTTGAGCTATGATTATTAGAATATCTAGGGGATTTTTCTCCGTGCTTACTGATTATTTTAAATTCTTTATATACAAAGTAAAAAAAAAAAAGGTTTGTTTGTTGTAGGAAAATCATCAAATTTGTATTGAAGATGTCCATTCAAAATGTGTTGCTTGACGTATGCACAAAGTGGCGCTATATTCCAGAGAAAATCAAATGGGTTGTCCACTGACAGTGCCGCCATCACAGTTCATTTCTGAGAGATATGAAGAGCATAGGATGCTTATAAGGATTTCATAAATCAGCGAGGGCTCGTGTTAAGCAGTCTTAATTTTCTCAAAACGGGATATTATCTATTAACATCTTTGTTGTTTCCTTGTTGGACTTTAATGTCAGAGGTTCTGTTGGAAAGTCACTAATTTCTGCAGGACAAACGATTAAAAGAGACAATGGGGGTTCAGATGAATGCGCGGTGCTGGAGAAGGTACGTCTCGCGTGTTATTTTATGGTCTGCCATGATTCAAACAGCGTCTACTGTAACGCACTATTCAATCCCTGAGGAGATGGAAGAAGGATCCGTGGTTGCAAATCTAGCCACCGATCTGGGGCTGGATTTAGATACATTGATTAAGCGAAAGGCACGACTAGATGTTATTGCTAATAAGAAATATCTGGACATAAACAGAGAAAAGGGAGAGCTTTACATATTAGAAAAGATTGATCGCGAGCTTCTTTGTCCTCCTAAAACAACAACGATTTGTTTTTTAAAAATGGAAGTGATTGTGGAGAATCCTGTTCGCATATTTTACATCGAATTAGAAATAACTGATATTAATGACAATAATCCTCATTTCCGACGTGACAATATTCATTTGGACATTTTGGAATCGACACCAGTAGGTGAAAGATTTTCTGTCAGCAATGCGGTGGATTCTGATATTGGATCCAATTCGGTTAAAACGTACTACTTAAGTAAAAGCGATCACTTTGGCATAGAGATACAGTCTGGTAGAGACGGCTCTAAATTCGCTGATTTAATTTTGAAAAAAACTTTAGACCGTGAAGTTCAAGCTGTTCACAATTTAATCCTTACTGCTGTGGATGGAGGATCACCTGCGCGCTCTGGTACAGCCAGCATCGTTGTTCAAGTGCAGGATGCGAATGACAATGCACCCAAGTTTGATCGGGAAAGCTATACATTCAATATCACAGAGAATTTGCCGACAGGAAGTCTTGTGATGAAACTAAATGCAACGGACTTAGATGAAGGCTCCAATTCAGATATTACATACTCTTTCGGCCTATATACATCGGAAAAGGCACAACAGACTTTTAGTTTAAACCCAGACACCGGTGAGATAAGAGTTAAAGAAATGATTAATTACGAAGATTTCCGAATTTATAACATGGAGTTTATAGCAAAGGATAAAGGTTCAACTTCGTTGTCCGGCCAGTGTAAAATAGTCATTATGATTACAGATATGAATGATAATCATCCAGAAATTTCAGTAAGATCTTTTACAAATCCGGTTAAAGAGGACATCGCTGTTGATACAGTCATTGCAGTGATTAGTGTGAGTGATAAGGATTCGGGTGAAAATGGCCAAATTGATGTACATATTCCTGAGAATTTACCGTTTGCACTAAAAGAATCAACTGAGAATTATTACGAGCTCGTTGTTTCTCAAACACTGGACCGTGAAAAGGTAGTAGAATATGACATCACATTTACTATTACTGACAGAGGAAACCCGTCTTTATCGGAGAATGAAACTATAACTCTGGAGCTATTGGACGTTAACGACAATGTGCCACAGTTCCCACAATCATTTTATACAATAAAGGTTGTGGAAAATAATCTTCCTGGCGCTTTACTGGGTTCCCTGACTGCACACGACCCAGACCTCCATGAAAATCAATATCTCGTTTATTTCATAATAGAAAAGGAAATTGTCAATACTTCGATGTCCATGCTGTTCTCCGTTAATCCAGAAAATGGTAATCTTTACGCATTAAAGACATTCGATTATGAGATGGAGAGGGAGTTCCTTTTTCATATCGAAGCCAGAGATTCTGGGGTTCCCCCACTCAGGAGTAATGTGACCGTTCACATTATTATCATGGACCAGAACGACAACACACCAGTTATAGTGTCTCCATGGCGCGCGCACGGCTCCGTAGTACAGGAAAAAATACCGAGATCCACTGATAAAGGAACTCTGATATCCAAAGTAATTGCTATAGACACAGACTCTGTACACAACTCACGCATTACTTATCAGTTTCTCCAAAACACGGATGCTACATTATTCAGTTTGGATCAGTACAACGGAGAGATCCGGACCACGAGAATGTTTAGTTACAGAGACTCGCGGCACCAGCGACTGGTGGTGATCGCCAAGGATAATGGAGATCCCTCTCTTTCTGCTACAATCACCATCACACTTTCCACGGTGGAGACCGCGCTTAAAAGCTATGCTGACATGACTGAAATGCCTTTAGAATATGACATCTTTTCAGATTTAAACCTGTATCTCGTGATCGGACTGGGCTCGGTTTCATTTTTGTTACTGATCACTATACTGGTGACCATCGTGCTGAAGTGTCAGAAACCAAAGCCCAGTAAAGCTGCTCCTCCATGTCGGAACAGTGTGATCAGTGAGAGGAACTCTACCATCGCAGATTCCACCTTGGTTTCCAACGATGCCTACTGGTACAGTTTATTTCTAGCAGAGACCAGGAAAGGAAAACTGGTAGTTAGACAACCTGTGCCAAAGGGGACAAGATACGTTGTTTCCAGTATACCGAGGAGCACAGGACTGTCTGAGACTAGTGACTCAGCTGCATCTACTTTACAGGTAATTTACCTTTTGATAAACAATGTTCCCAGTAATTATTTACGACATCTAAGTCTAAATATTATTTATTCATAAATTATTATATAACTAACTCCTTACTATATATAATAAGAATAGTAAGTGTGTGTGTGTGTGTGTGTGTGTGTGTGTGTGTGTGTGTGTGTGTGTGTGTGTGTGTGTGTGTGTGTGTGTGTGCAAACCTTTATAAGTGTACTCTTTCCGATTGTGCACAATGCGTCGCTGCTCACCATGAAAACCATGCAAGGCAGGTCGTTCCTATGTCGTCATTGCCTCGTTTTAGAAAGGGTTTCTTTTGTTATGTGAACAGGTCCTGAGCTGAATTGTTCGGCAATACATACCTGGAAAATCTGTATTCTTTTTGCACAAACAGCACCGATACATCTGGCTTTATTGCTTTTTATATATCTCTGGTATTTCGTGGAGGCTTTTTGCGCACTGATTCGAAACAATGGATGACACTGTAAAACAGCAGTCGTGGATAAGGTATGGCTCGATCATTATATTTATTTTCGCCGTGATTCATGTAGCCGTTGCAGTTACTCATTATAGTATTCCTGAGGAAATGGAGGAGGGATCATTTGTTGCAAATATAGCAGCTGATCTCGGACTGGACGTCCCAAGTTTAGTGAGCCGTAAAATACGGTTAGATGTGATAGCCAACAAGAAATATTTAGAGATTACCAAAGCGACGGGGGAGCTGTATATAGTGGAAAAAATTAACAGAGAGTCATTATGTCCCTCAAAAACAACAAACTCGTGTTTTCTTAAATTAGAGGTTTCAATTGAAAATCCAGTGCGCATGTTTAATATTGAATTGCTTGTAATGGATATTAACGATAATGCTCCTAGCTTTAGACGAGATACAATGCACTTAGATATCTCCGAGTCAACAGCGCCCGGGGAAAGATTTTCTCTTAACCCTGCGGTAGATCCAGATATCGGGACAAATTCGATCAAAACATATCTTCTAAGTGAAAGTGAACACTTCTCTATAGAAATACAAACTGGAAGAGATGGGTCAAAGTTTGTTGATCTCATTTTGAACAAAGCCTTAGATAGAGAGGAGAAGGCCATTCATGATTTGATACTTACGGCTGTAGATGGCGGAGTGCCTGCTCGTTCAGGTACAGCCAGTGTAATCGTTCGCGTACTGGATACAAATGACAACGCCCCAAAATTTCAAAAGGAAAGTTTTCATATAAATCTTACCGAGAATGCTCCTATAGGTAGCTTAGTTGTACAATTAAGCGCAACGGATTTAGATGAAGGCTCTAATTCCGATATTAGTTATTCATTCAGCCTTTACACTTCTGAAAAAACACAAGAGACCTTCAGTTTAAATGAACTTAATGGTGAAATCAGAGTAAAGCAGATTATCAATTATGAAGATTTTAACATTTATAACATGGAGATAATAGCAAAAGATAAAGGGGTGAATTATTTGTTTGGAAAATGCGAATTAACAATTCGCATTTCCGACATGAACGACAATCATCCCGAAATATCCGTAAAGTCATTTCTAAGTCCGGTTAAAGAGGATGTTGCTCTGGGGACGGTCATTGCAATAATCAGTGTGAATGACAAAGATTCCGAGGAAAATGGCCAAATTGACGTTCACGTTAATAAATATCTACCATTTGCTCTTAAAGAATCAGCTAAAGATTATTATGAGCTTGTAGTTTCAAAACCGCTAGATCGGGAAAGGGTTGCAGAATATGACATCACATTTATTGTTACCGATCGAGGAAACCCTCCTTTATCTGACAATGAAACTCTAACTCTAGAACTGCTAGACGTTAACGACAACGCGCCACAGTTTTCTAAATCCATTTACACATTGCAGGTGGTGGAGAATAATCCACCTGGGGCGGTATTGAGTTATATAAATGCAATTGACCCAGATCTCCATGAAAATCAGTATTTAGTTTATTTTATACTTGAAAAAGAAATTGCAAATACCTCAATGTCCATGCTGTTCTCCATGAATCCAGAGAACGGTGCTCTTTACGCGTTAAAGACGTTTGATTATGAGATAGAAAAGGAGTTCCTTTTCCATATCGAAGCAAGAGACTCTGGTGTTCCTTCACTCAGCAGTAATGTGACCGTTCACATTATTATCATGGACCAGAACGACAACACACCAGTTATAGTGTCTCCATGGCGCGCGCATGGCTCAGTGGTACAGGAGAAAATACCCAGATCCACTGATAAAGGAACTCTGATATCCAAAGTAATTGCTATAGACACAGACTCTGTACACAACTCCCGCATCACGTACCAGTTTCTTCAGAACACGGACGCTACCTTATTCAGTTTGGACCAGTACAACGGAGAGATCCGGACCACGAGAATGTTCAGTTACAGAGACTCACGCCACCAGCGGCTGGTGGTGATCGCCAAGGATAATGGAGATCCCTCTCTTTCTGCTACAATCACCATCACACTGTCCACGGTGGAGACCGCGCTTAAAAGCTATGCTGACATGACTGAAATGCCTTTAGAATATGACATCTTTTCAGATTTAAACCTGTATCTAGTGATCGGACTTGGCTCGGTATCATTTCTGTTATTGATCACCATACTAGTGACCATCGTGCTGAAGTGTAAGAAACTGAAACCCAGTAAAGCTGCTCCTCCCTTTAGGAACAGCGTGATTAGTGAGAGAAACTCGACCATCGCAGATTCCACCCTGGTCTCCAACGATGCCTACTGGTACAGTTTATTTCTAGCAGAGACCAGGAAAGGAAAGCTGGTAGTTAGACAACCTGTGCCAAAGGGAACAAGATATGTTGTGTCCAGTATACCAAGGAGCACAGGACTGACTGAGACTAGTGACTCAGCTGCATCCACTTTACAGGTAGGATAAATATTTTTTCCCAAAAAACTATAGTCATTGTAGAGAAAAACTTAAAAACACGCAGTAATGATTCATTACGCGTGTGCTTCAAAACGTATTCTCGTGATATCAAAACTTTTTTGTAATTTACTATGTCTTCTTGACACTTAGATATTTTCACAGTCGTTATTCCAATGGGTTGATCAAACATATATGCTAGACGAAATACTTCTTGGATTTTTAAGCGAACTAATAAGTTTGAATTAAAAATAAAATATGTGGTTCAGCATTTGGGTAACTCAACACTACAATGGCACATGCTCCTATTCCGTGCATTTTGCGCTGCCCTGCGCACAGCGTCGCTGTTCTCCTTTATTTTAGGTTTATTTTCAGTCTCTCGATTACACTCCTTCCGTTTATGGTGGGTCCGCTCTTTGTGTGGTCATCTCAGACTCCTTCTTTTAAACACTTATCCGATTGTAAAGATTAACGTGGCGTTAGGACTTTTTCAACTATTTCCACTCGGAGATTGTTCAACGTGTTTGGTTATCTTTCTTTCTGGATATTGCAGTATAGCACACAGGACAATGGATTTTAATATGAGAAATTTGCTAATGACAAGGTACGTTGTCTCAATCGTTTTGTCCGTTTTCTTAAACACATCATCGGCTGTTATTCATTATTCTATTCCTGAAGAAATGGAGGAAGGTTCTGTGGTAGCTAATTTGGCAACAGATCTTGGACTGGATGTTATGACTTTAAACAAGCGCAAGATACGTCTAGATACGTTGTCTAATAAAAAATATTTGGATATTAACAAAGAAACAGGCGAGCTGCTAATTATGGAGAGGATTGACCGAGAATACATTTGCACGACAAAGTCAGCAGCAACGTGCATTTTGAAGCTTGATGCAACCATAGAAGGTCCAGTAAGGATGTTTAACATTGAGCTGGAAATTATTGATATCAACGACAATGCTCCTCATTTCAGAAGAGACACAATGCATTTAGACATTTCTGAATCAACGCCTGTTGGAGAGCGATTTTCATTAAACAATGCAATTGATCCTGACATCGGAAGAAACTCAATTAAAACGTATTATCTTAGTGACAGTGATCAGTTTTCAATCGAAATTCAGACTGGTCGTGATGGATCAAAATTTGCAGATTTGATACTGAAAAAAGCTTTAGACCGGGAGGAAACTGCATTTCACAATCTCACACTTACTGCTGTAGATGGCGGAGCTCCTGTGCGCTCTGGCACAGCCAGCATCATCGTGCGAGTTCTTGACACGAACGACAACGCCCCTCAGTTTGATAAAGACAGTTACACAATAAACATAACGGAGAACTCTCCGATTGGGACTCTTGTAGTGAAATTAAATGCAACCGACGCCGACGAGGGATCTAATTCCGAACTAACATATGCATACAGTTTATATACGACAGAGAAAACGCAGCAAACGTTTAATTTAAACACAAATACTGGAGAAATTCGAGTAAAAGAAATGATAAATTATGAAGATTTACGGATCTATAACATGGAAATTGTGGCAACAGACAAAGGAACAATTTCTTTATCTGGAAATAGTAAATTAAGAATTCTAATAGTGGATGTAAATGACAACCATCCACAAATATCCATTAGATCATTCACTAGCCCAGTCAAAGAGGATGTAGCTGTAGGAACAGTTATTGCGGTGATTAGTGTGAGTGATAAAGATTCGGGAGAAAATGGTCAAATGGACCTAAGTATTTCAAAAAAACTGCCCTTTGGCCTAAAAGAAATATCTGATAATTATTACGAGCTCGTGGTGTCAGAAACACTGGACCGTGAAAGCCTACCAGAATATGATATCACATTTACTGTGACTGACAGAGGAAACCCTCCTTTATCGGATAATGAAACTATAACTCTAGAGTTGCTCGACGTTAACGACAACGCGCCACAGTTTCCTACATCATTTTACACCTTGCAAGTTGACGAAAATAATCCACCTGGTGCGTTACTCAGCTCCCTCACTGCACACGATCCAGACCTCCATGAAAATCAATATCTAGTTTATTTTATAATAGAAAAAGAAATTGTAAATACGTCGATGTCCATGCTGTTTTCCATTAATCCAGAGAACGGTGATCTTTACGCGTTAAAGACGTTTGATTATGAAATAGAAAAGGAGTTCCTTTTCCATATTGAGGCTAGAGACTCTGGTGTTCCTCCACTCAGCAGTAATGTGACTGTTCACATTATTATTATGGACCAGAACGACAACACACCAGTTATAGTGTCCCCATGGCGCGCGCATGGCTCCCTCGTGAAGGAGAAAATACCGAGATCCACTGATAAAGGAACTCTGATAGCCAAAATAATTGCTATAGACACAGACTCTGTACACAACTCTCGCATTACTTATCAGTTTCTCCAGAACACGGATGCTACATTATTCAGTCTGGACCAGTACAACGGAGAGATCCGGACCACGAGAATGTTCAGTTACAGAGATGCGCGTCACCAGCGGCTGGTGGTGATCGCCAAGGATAATGGAGATCCCTCTCTTTCTGCTACAATCACCATCACACTGTCCACGGTGGAGACCGCGCTTAAAAGCTATGCTGACATGACTGAAATGCCATTAGAATATGACATCTTTTCAGATTTAAACCTGTATCTAGTGATCGGACTGGGCTCGGTTTCATTTCTGTTACTGATCACCATACTGGTGACCATCGTGCTTAAGTGTCAGAAACCAAAGCCCAGTAAAGCTGCTCCTCCTTGCAGAAACAGTCTGATCAGTGAGAGGAACTCTACCATCGCAGATTCCACCCTGGTCTCCAACGATGCCTACTGGTACAGTTTATTTCTAGCAGAGACCAGAAAAGGAAAGCTGGTAGTTAGACAACCTGTGCCAAAGGGGACAAGATACGTTGTGTCCAGTATACCAAGAAGCACAGGAATGACTGAGACTAGTGACTCAGCTGCATCTACTTTACAGGTAAGAGATAGTCACTAAGAAACAGCAAAATCGCCACTGCTTTTCTTAAAATTGTATCCAAAGTTTTATGGACATACCCAACGGCTTTAAACTATAAACTTTAGTTAATTTATAGATTCATTATAGAGAAACTGAGACCAATTTCCTTTTCCTCCTCTAATATTTATTTTAAACGCTGTATTGCAACTTGTGTTTGTAAAAACGTTTATTGTAAAAATGTACAGTATTATAACGATTAATCATAGCTCCAAACACAAAGCGTCGCTGTTCGATAAAAAAAACGCATGTGCATGTAGTCGCCGTTAGTGTATGGTTTTAAGGACACTCACACATTCAGTAGACGTAGCGATATTCTCATCGACTAATCATCTGGATCTGTACTTAATTTATCTTGAGGCAATATCTTGTATTTTTTTTATCAGTGCGTAGGGTAAAAGTCGAGATCTTAAAGTAAAAGAATGGAAGGTGGAATGAAACCACAGCTACCGATCTGCGCGTCAGCCTTTCTTCTCTTTACATATATTTTATGTGGCGTGTCTGCTGTTACCCACTATTCTATCCCTGAAGAAATGAAGGAAGGATCCGTTGTGGCAAATTTGGCTTTGGATTTGGGACTGGACGTGAAAACGATGAGCAGTCGAAAAATGAGGTTGGACGTAATTTCTAATAAAAAGTACTTAGAAATGAACAAGGAGACTGGTGAGCTTTATATTTTGGAAAAGATTGACAGAGAGTACCTTTGTTCTAAGGCAGCAACAACATGCTTTATTAAAATAGAGGTGACACTTGAGAATCCGATAAGAATATTTAACATAGAAATTGAAATTTTGGATATTAATGACAACGCACCCAGGTTTCGGAGGGATACGATTCATTTGGATGTCTCAGAGTCGACTCATGAGGGTGAACGATTTTCTCTTAGTAATGCAGTTGATCCCGATATGGGAACGAATTCTATTAAAACGTATCATTTGAGTGAAAGCGAATATTTTGAAATAGAAATTCAGACTGCTAGAGACGGTGCCAAGTTTGCTGATTTAATTCTAAGACGAGTTTTGGACAGAGAGACACAGGCTGTGCACAGTCTGATCCTTACTGCTGTAGATGGCGGAGTCCCAACCCGGTCTGGAACATCAAGGATTATAGTGCGGGTGCTGGACACAAATGACAACGCCCCTAAATTCGACAAAGATATTTATAAAATATATTTAATGGAAAACTCCCCAATTGGAAACCTTGTAGCGAAGTTAAACGCAACGGATCTTGATGAAGGATCCAATTCAGATATCACTTATTCGTTTAGTCTTTACACATCTGAGAAAACACAGGAAGCGTTTAGTTTAAATCCGAATAATGGTGAGATTAGAGTTAAAGGAGTTATTAATTATGAGGATTTCAGAATATACGACATGGAGGTAATAGCAACAGATAAGGGAACGAGTAGTCTGTCTGAACAATGCAAAGTAACAATTCTAGTTACAGATATGAACGATAATCATCCGGAAATATCTATAAAATCTTTCTCGAATCCAATCAAAGAGGACGTAGTTGTAGATACAGTTATTGCCGTGGTCAGTGTAAGTGACAAAGATTCAGAAGAAAATGGCCATATTGATGTTCATATTTCGGAAAAGTTGCCTTTTGCATTGAGAGAATTGTCAGACAATTATTACGAACTCGTTGTTTCAGAGCCATTGGACCGTGAGAAGGTTGCAGAATATGACATCACGTTCATTGTTACAGACAGAGGAAACCCTCCTTTATCTGATAACGAAACTGTAATTTTAGAGCTGTTGGACGTGAATGACAACGTCCCACGATTTTCTCAATCAACGTATACTATACAGGTTATGGAAAATAATCCACCCGGAGGTTTGCTGAGTTCAATAAATGCTGTTGACCCAGATCTCCATGAAAATCAATATCTCGTTTATTTTATAGTAGAAAAAGAAATATCAAACACCTCAATGTCCATGCTGTTCTCTATTAATCCAGAGAACGGTAACCTTTACGCATTAAAGACGTTTGATTATGAGATTGAAAGGGAGTTTGTCTTTCATATTGAGGCAAGAGACTCTGGTGTTCCTCCACTCAGCAGTAACGTGACCGTTCACATTATTATCATGGACCAGAACGACAACATACCTGTTATTGTGTCTCCATGGCGCGCGCAAGGCTCAGTGGTACAGGAGAAAATACCGAGATCCACTGATAAAGGAACTCTGATAGCCAAAGTAATTGCTTTAGACACAGACTCGGTGCACAACTCTCGCATAACCTATCAGTTCCTCCAGAACACGGATGCTACATTATTCAGTTTGGACCAGTACAACGGTGAGATCCGGACGACGAGAATGATCAGTTACAGAGACTCGCGCCACCAGCGGCTGGTGGTGATCGCCAAGGATAATGGAGATCCCTCTCTTTCTGCTACAATCACCATCACACTTTCCACGGTGGAGACCGCGCTTAAAAGCTATGCTGACATGACTGAAGTGCCTTTAGAATATGACATCTTTTCAGATTTAAACTTGTATCTAGTGATCGGACTGGGCTCGGTTTCATTTCTGTTACTGATCACCATACTGGTGACCATCGTGCTGAAATGTCAGAAACCAAAGCCCAGTAAAGCTGCTCCTCCCTGTAGGAACAGTCTGATCAGTCAGAGGAACTCTACCATCGCAGATTCCACCTTGGTTTCCAACGATGCCTACTGGTACAGTTTATTTCTAGCAGAGACCAGGAAAGGAAAACTGGTAGTTAGACAACCTGTGCCAAAGGGGACAAGATACGTTGTGTCTAGTATACCAAGAAGCACAGGACTGTCTGAGACTAGTGACTCAGCTGCCTCAACTCTACAGGTAATTCGATTTTTTTAAATTCATGATAAATTTAAGAATCCAGGTCTTTTTTGGAAAAGAATATATAATTCCTACAGTTTAACTCACGGAAACTGTTGTTCATTTATCATAATTGGGTATTCTATTAATCTGGTGTTATGATACTTTGGAAATGCAAAAAATATATTGGCGAGGTTTATGACCATATGAGCTCAAAATTACATCCTTAAACTTTTATAGTATATGCATTGGTATAAAAAAATTGCAATAGGGTTACACTTATATAGAAAACTTCAACATGTATTTTTACTACAACTATAGGCACATTTTTCACCCTGGATAAAGCCGTGTGCCAAAAGTTTTAAATAAAATGCACATGTATCGATTTATTAAAAAAATAAAAATAAATCCGAAGGATTTTGTATTAAAAAAGTCTGTGCACTTAGCGTCGCTGTTCACCAGCAAAAGATCTTTTTTATCTAACCTCATTATTATGTCTTCAGTCGGTTGGGTGGAGTTGGCGTACTGTAGCTGTCGAGAAATACGCACTGTCGATAGGCTGGCGAGAATGTATTCTTCATCCAGCTGAAGCAAATTTCTTTGTTGATTACTTATCTGTTTCATTTTCCTTACTTCACACAAGTGATTGCTTGTTTTTGGGTGTATATGACCGCAGTAGAATGGAGAGCCACATACTGAAACAGCTATTGTGGAGGTACGTCTCACCATCCCTACTCATTTTTACATTTATTTACTCTGCGTTCGCTGTTACACACTACGCCATACCCGAAGAAATGAAAGCGGGATCTGTGGTTGCAAACCTCGCAACCGATTTAGGACTTGATGTGAAAACCTTGCGTGTACGAAAGATGCGACTAGATGTTGTAGCCAACAAAAAATACATGGACGTCAACACAGACACGGGGGAGCTTTACATCGTGGAAAAAATGGACAGGGAGCAAATGTGCAACGTTAAAACAGCTACATGCTTTTTGAAGTTGGATGTCATACTTGAAAATCCAGTAAGGATGTTTAATATCGAAATTGAGATAATGGACATAAACGATAATTCACCACAATTTCGTCGGGATACCATTCATCTTGATGTTTCCGAATCAACACTAGCGGGAGAGAAGTTTTCTCTAACCAATGCTGTTGACCCAGATGTCGGCTCAAACTCTATTAAAACTTATTATCTTAGCGAAAGTGACTATTTTAATATAGACATACAAACTGGACGTGATGGATCGAAGTTTGCAGACTTAATTTTGAAAAGAGTTTTGGACCGTGAGGAAAAGGCTATGCATAATCTTATACTCACCGCTGTAGATGGCGGGACCCCTGCGCGTTCAGGTACAGCTAAAATTATTGTTCGGGTTCTAGATACCAACGACAACGCCCCTCAGTTTGATCAAGACAGATACACTATAAACCTAATGGAAAATGCACCTATTGGAAGCCTTGTAATCAAATTAAATGCAACGGATAAGGATGAGAGCACGAATTCTGACATTGAGTACTCATTTAGTCTTTATACTTCTGAGAAAACCCAGTCGACGTTTGGATTGAACTCAAATAATGGTGAAATAAGAGTTAAAGAAATGATCAATTACGAGGATTTCAGAATTTATGATGCGGAAATAATAGCTAAAGACAAGGGTGCCAATTCATTATCTGGACAATGCAAGGTGACTATACTAATCAAAGATATGAATGACAACCATCCGGAAATTTCTGTGAAATCGTTTTCAAGTCCTATTAAAGAGGATGTAGCGGTAGATACAGTTATTGCAGTAATTAGTGTGAATGATAAAGATTCAGGAGAAAATGGGGAAATTGATATCAAGATTTCTGATAGGTTACCTTTTAAACTCAGAGAGGCATCGGACAGTTATTATGAGCTTGTAATTTCAGAACCGTTGGACCGTGAAAAGGTCCCAGAATATGACATCACATTCACCGTAACTGACAGAGGTAACCCTCCTTTATCTGATAATGACACTATAACTCTAGAACTGCTGGACGTTAATGACAACGTACCACAGTTTCCACAATCATTTTACACAATACAAGTGATGGAAAATAACCCACCTGGGGCAATAGTGGGTTCCCTCACTGCACATGATCCAGACCTCCATGAAAATCAATATCTTGTATATTTTATAGTAGAAAAAGAAATAACAAACACGTCAATGTCCATGCTGTTCTCCATTAACCCAGAAAATGGTAATCTTTATGCATTAAAGACATTTGACTATGAGATAGAGAAGGAGTTCCTTTTTCATATAGAGGCCAGAGACTCTGGAGTTCCTCCACTCAGCAGTAATGTGACCGTTCACATCATTATCATGGACCAGAATGACAATACACCAGTTATAGTGTCTCCATGGCGCGCACATGGCTCATTAGTGGAAGAAAAAATACCCAGATCCACTGACAAAGGAACTCTGCTAGCCAAAGTAATTGCAATAGACATTGATTCTGTGCACAACTCAAGGATTACTTATCAACTTCTCCAGAACACAGATGCTACATTATTCAGTCTGGACCAGTACAATGGAGAGATCCGGACCACAAGAATGTTTAGTTACAGAGATTCGCGCCGTCATCGGTTGGTGGTGATCGCCAAGGATAACGGAGATCCCTCTCTTTCTGCTACAATCACCATCACACTGTCTACAATGGAGACCGCGCTTAAAAGCTATGCTGACATGACAGAGGTGCCTTTAGAATATGACATTTTTTCAGATTTAAACTTGTATCTGGTGATCGGACTGGGCTCGGTATCATTTCTGTTACTGATCACCATACTGGTGGCCATCGTGCTGAAATGTCAGAAACCAAAGCCCAGTAAAGCTGCTCCTCCCTGTAGGAACAGTGTGATCAGTGAGAGGAACTCTACCATCGCAGATTCCACCCTGGTCTCCAACGATGCCTACTGGTACAGTTTATTTCTAGCAGAGACCAGAAAAGGAAAGCTGGTAGTTAGACAACCTGTGCCAAAGGGAACAAGATACGTTGTGTCTAGTATACCGAGGAGCACAGGAATGACTGAGACTAGTGACTCAGCTGCGTCCACTCTACAGGTAGGATGCAAAAAGTTAATATTATTCACATCTATCTTCCTGCCTTGCTCAGTTTATTACCTAAACCAGCTTTTTTAAGGGATCTCAATGCAAATATGATTTTGCAATGGGCCCAGAAATTTGACGAAAATTGTAACTAATTAAAAACAAGTTGGGAAATTTCCGTGTTGTATTCTCAGTAGCGTGATTAACATATTAGATTGACTTGACTAACATATTAGATTAAAGCAGAATAAAGACTGGATCAAGGATTTTCTATTTTACATTATTAAAATGTGTTATTTTAAAAATGGCCTAGATTTTTTAATTGTTCTTTCAGTAGATGTGAAAGTACCATTTAATATCACATTTGTTTTTGCAAATGTTTCTACTCAGGCTCACATTGTTAAAGCGTATGATTTGTTGAAAACTATTCTTGGCCATTATCTATGCATTGATTAACAAACAATATCCATGTATTTAAAGGTTAATGCACTGCTACCTCATGTTGTAGATAAATGTTCTTACTTTTGTCAGTATTCTCTACAGGCATTAAGTGGCTTTGCTAAACAGTCCACAGTACAATTGTTGGTTTATACAGAGTACTGTTAAGCAGTCGTCTGGTCCATGATGAAGCCTTTATCAGAGAAGTGTCTTTTGTGGGAATAAATATAATTTACCTGCCTCCACTTGATGGACTCACTCAGTAACAAATGACTTTGAGTAAGTGAGCAAGCAATCCTTTAGCCTTGATTACAAGTTCTAAGTGATTCCAATCAAGGGAAACAGAAAATCCTCACCTTTTAACACAACAAGACACCACATGTTTCTGTTTCTCAGACTTTGACAAGCCCAGGCTAAATTATCATTGATAAGCTTTTGTGAGGATTGTGCTCACACCTCCCTGAAGAGTCTCCAACAAAGATTATTATGCCAAATTGGTTTGAATGTTTTGGCACTTTCTATCACAGCTAGCATTACCATTTTCATTATTTATAAAGTAAATTATGTGGGACGCATATTTTATTCTACATGTTATTCTTTTTCACATTACCTTTTACCTTCGAAATGTATTTGATACTCAGGATGTAATTGCATTTTCTGCTCTAGTAACCTGGATTTTAAAGTGCTCAGTTAATGTAAAATGCATTTACATTTTGTATCTTACAGGAATATGTTGCTGTTAACAAAGCATTTGTTCTCTTAGTATCTATCTTATTTTACAAGAGATATACACTATATTGCCAAAATTATTGGGTCACCTGACCTTCCTGCTATATGTAGTTCTTTTCCAAATTGTTACAACAAAGCTGGAGGCACCATAATGATATGTTGCATTCACTTGAACTTGGAAATCCAAACCTGTTCCTTAATGACTATGTCCCTGTGCACATATTGAGCTCTTTAAAGATATGATTTACATGCTTTGGAGATTTGCTCCCTACTGAACACCTTTGGGATGAATTGGAACACTGACTTAACTCCAGGTCTCCTCAACTACATCAGTACCTTTCTTTCGTAATACCCTTGTGGCTGATGAACACAAATATCCATAAGCACACTCCAAAATCTAGTGAAAGAGCTTCCTGGAAGAGTGGAGGGAATTGTAAGAGCAAATTGAGACTAAATGTGGAATGCTATGTTTAAAAATCACATAACATAGTTATGACCAGGTGACCCAATACTTTTGACAATATAATGTGTAACGCAGTGAGATGTATCAGAAGCCATTGCCATAGTGGAGAGGTTTATGCTGACCAATGTAATGGATGCAATACAATGGAACACACTCAGTTAACATTTCAGGTGAAAGTGATCATTTCAATAATGAGATCCATACTGATCAAGATGACGTTTGATGATTTGGTTTAAAAAAGTTTTAGACTGAGATGAGCAGACTGTTTATAATTCTGGAACATCCCTGCACATTCAGAAACAGCTAATAATATTGTTCGTCTACTGTATACAAATGACAACTTTAATCTATTTGAAAAAGAATGTTGCACCATAAATCTAACGGAAAACTCTCTCACTGAGAGCTTTGTACTAAAATAAAATGCAAGAGATAAAGACAACTGGTCAATTCTGATATTTTTTCTTGCAGTATGTATCTTCTTCTTCTTCTTCTTCTTCTTTCGGCTGCTCCCATTAGGGGTCGCCACAGCGGATCATCCGTCTCCATACCACCCTGTCCTCTATATCTGCCTTTTTTACACCAACTACCTGCATGTCTTCCCTCACCACATCCATGAACCTCCTCCTTGGCCTTCCTCTTTTCCTCCTACCTGGTGGCTCCATCTTCAGCATTTTTCTACCAATATAATTCATGTCCCTTCTCTGCACATGTCCAAACCATCTCAATCTCGCCTCCCTCACCTTGTCACCAAAACATCCTACATGTGCTGTCCCTCTAATAAACTCATTTCTAATCTTGTCCATCCTCGTTACTCCCAACGAAAACCTCAACATCTTCAGCTCTGCTACCTCCAGCTCCACCTCCTGTTTTTTACTCAATGCCACTGTCTCTAATCCATACAACATCGCAGGTCTCACCACAGTCCTATAAACTTTCCCTTTCATTCTTGCAGATACTCTTCTATCACAAATCACTCCTGTCACTCCTCTCCACCCACTCCACCCTGCCTGCACTCTTTTCTTTACTTCCCTAACACACTCTCCATTACTTTGCACTGTTGACCCCAGGTACCTGAACTCCTCCACCTTCTCCACCTCTTCTCCCTGCAACCGCATCACTCCACTGCCCTCCCTCTCATTCACACACATGTACTCTGTCTTACTCCTACTGACTTTCATTCCCCTTCTCTCCAGCGCATATCTCCACCTCTCCAGGCTCTTCTCAACCTGCTCTCTACTCTCACCACAAATCACAATATCATCTGCAAACATCATAGTCCAGGGAGACTCCTGTCTGACCTCGTCCTTCAACCTGTCCATCACCACTGCAAACAGGAAAGGGCTCAGGGCCGATCCTTGATGCAGTCCAACCTTCACCCTGAACCAGTCTGTCGTACCTACTGCACACTTTACTGCCGTCACACTGTCCTAATACATGTCCTGCACCACCCTCACATACTTCTCTGACACACCTGACTTCCTCATACAATACCACAACTCCTCTCTCGGCACCCTGTCGTACGCTTTCTCTAAATCCACAAATACACAATGCAGCTCCTTCTGTCCTTCTCTATACTTCTCCATCAACATCCTCAAAGCAAATAAGGCATCTGTGGTGCTCTTCCTCGGCATGAAACCATACTGTTGCTCACAGATGGTCACCTCTTCTCTCAGCCTGGCTTCCACTACTCTTTCCCATACCTTCATTGTGTGACTGATCAACTTAATTCCCCTGTAGTTACTGCAGGTCTGCACATCTCCCTTATGCTTAAAGATCGGTACCAGCACACTCCTTCTCCATTCCTCAGGCATCCTCTCCCCTTCCAGAATCCTGTTAAACAATCTGGTTAAAAACTCCACTGCCATCTCTCCTAAACATCTCCACGCTTCTACCGGTATGTCATCTGGTCCAACCGACTTTCCATTCTTCATCCTCTTAATCGCTGCTCTCACTTCCTCCTTACTAATCCTATCTACATCCTGCTTCACCAACTCCACATCCTCCAACCTTCTCTCTCTCTGATTTTTTTCTCATTCATCAGCTGCTCAAAATACTCCCTCCATCTTCTCAACACACTCTCCTCACTAGTCAACACATTTCCCTCTCCATCCTTTATTGCTCTAACTTGCAGTACATCCTTCCCAGCTCGGTCCCTCTGCTTGGCCAATCGGTATAAATCCTTTTCTCCTTCCTTAGTGTCCAACCTCTTATACAGTTCCTCATATGCCTTTTCCTTGGCTTTCGCCACATCCCTTTTAACCTGCTGCCGCATCTCCTTGTACTCCTGCCTACTCTTCTCATCACTCTGTCGATCCCACTTCTGTTTTGCCAATCTCTTTCCCCTAATGCTCTCCTGCACTTCCTCATTCCACCACCACGTCTCCTTGTCTTGCTTTCTATTTCCAGATGTCACACCAAGTACTTTTCTAGCTGCCTCCCTCATCACTCCTGCAGTAGTTGCCCAATCATCCGGCACCTCTTCACCACCACCAAGCCCCTGTCTGACCTCTTCCCTGAACCTCACACTACACTCTTCCTCCTTCAGTTTCCACCATCTTATTCTTCTTTCAAACCTTACTTTCCTCCTCTTCTTCTTCGCCTCCAAAACCATCCTACAGACCACCATCCGATGCTGTCTAGCTACACTGTCCCCCGCCAACACCTTACAGTCTCCAATCTCCTTCAGGTTGCATCTCCTACACAGAAGATAATCCACCTGTGTGCACCTTCCTCCATTCTTATACGTCACCCTATGATCCTCCTTCTTCTTAAAATACGTGTTCACCACTGCCATTTCCATCCTTTTAGCAAAATCTACCACCATCTGCCCTTCCACATTCCTCTCCTTAAAACCATACCTACCCATCACCTCCTCATCACCTCTGTTCCCTTCACCTACATGCCCAATAAAGTCTGCCCCAATCACCAATCGTTCTTTCCTAGGTACACCATCTACCACTTCATCTAATTCACTCCAGAATCTTTCTTTCTCCTCCATCTCACAGCCAACTTGTGGAGCATAGGCACTGATGACATTTATCATCATCCCTTCAACTTCCACCTTCACGATCATCACCCTATCAGAAACTCTCTTCACCTCCACTACACTCTTACTGTACGCTTCCTTCAGGATCACCCCTACACCATTTCTCTTCCCATCCACACCATGATAAAACAGTTTAAACCCACCTCCAATGTTCCTGGCCTTACTCCCTTTCCACTTGTCCTCCTGAACACACAACACATCTACCTTTCTCCTCTCCATCATATCAGCTATCTCTCTCCCTTTACCCGTCATAGTACCAACATTTAAAGTACCAACCCGAACCTCTACTCTCCTACACTGCTCCTTTTCCTGCCGTCTCTGTAGACGCCTTCCTCCTCTCCTTCTCCTCCTTCGGCCAACAGTAACCCAATTTCCACCGGTACCCTGTCGGCTAACGATACCTGTGGCGGTCGTTGTTAACCCGGGCCTCGACCGATCCGGTATGAAATTCTCATTTGTGATCCGCATATTTGATTTGGCACATGTTTTACGCTGGATGCCCTTCCTAACGCAACCCTCCCCATTTACCCGGGCTTGGGACCGGCACTAAGAGTACACTGGCTTGTGCCCCCCTAATGGCTGGGTTTTCTTGCAGTATGTATACTTTAGAAAATAAGGTGAGGTGGTAGTTTTGTGATTAAGGCATTTTACCTTTTACTGGTTCTGAAGGTTGTGAGTTCAAATCCCCACCACACCAAGCTGCCTCTCCTTGACCCCTGAGCAAGGCCGCTAACCCCAATCGCTCAGTTGTCTGAATGAATAAAAAACAAAACCAAAGGAGACTATAAGGACAAAAGTATTGGGACACCACTGCCATATGTGGTTCTTTTTCAAACTGCTACAACAAAACTGGAGGCACACAATTGTATAGGATGTTTTTGGATGTGGTATAAAAAATGTTGTGTTCACTTGTGTTCATGCGAGCTCCATGAAGATAAGGTTACATGGCTTATAGAGGAAGATCTCAAGTGGCCTGCTATAGAGCTCTGATCTCAAACCTACCATGGGATGAGTTGGAACACTGTCTGCATGCCAGGCCTCCTCGCCCTACATCAGTTCCTGACTTTACTAACTTCCTTATGGTTGATGAACACAAATGTCCACAACCAAATGTCCAAAATCCCAGAAGATGTAAGACAAGAGCCAACTGGGATTAAATGTGGAATGCGATACTCAAAATTCACCTACCATACTTATGACCAGATGTTCACAAACCTTTGGCAATATAGTGTAAATCACTCTCGATAATGGCGTCTACCAATGACATGAATGTAAATGTAAGAAACAGAAATTGTTTTGTTTAAATCCAGAAAGTTTTTAGAGTAAAATTGACACTAATCTTTGAAGATGTTAAACTACGTATATAAATTGTATTGGAAATTGTAGCAATGGGCAAAAGATCAAATCTTTATGAATGATCAACTGAAACATCAAATGTTAGTAAATTGTTTACAAGTCCTGTTATAGAGAATTGAGAGAGCATCATTGTAGCTTAAGTTTTGCGATGGTTACTTTGAACGATAATGATTCATTAATTATTTCAAGTTATTCTTTTAGCATCATTGAATCGCAAAAAGGTTACAAAATATGACATCACATTTACTGATCCTGACAAGGAAACCCTCTTTTATCTCTCTTTTATTTTATCTTTTATCTTTAGATCTGCTGGATGTTAGTGATAATGCTCGACAGTAGTTTATACAATACAGGCTCTGGAAAATAATTCACCTGGACTTTTATTCTGCTATTACTACATGTGAACCAGATCTTCATGAAAAACACATCTATATTATTTCATAATTGAAAAGGAAATTAAAATAGATTTTTTTCTATGTACAGGATATTCCCCATTAATCCAGAGAATCTTTATGACTTAAAGTCATTTGATTATGAGATAAAAAATTTTTTTTCCCATATTGGATTCAAAGGCTCTGGTGTTCCACCTCTCAATAGTAACTTTCACATTATTATCATGGACCAAAATGAAAACAGACCAGCTTTATTGTTTCATTGGTGCTTGCACAGCTTAGTTGTTGAGAATAAATACCCAGAATCATTGACACAGAAGGTCTAATAGCATACATACAGCTATACAAGCAGAGTCTGTTTCAAAATCCCACATTACATACCAGTTTCTCTAGAACTATCTTTGGTGATCGCTAAAGATAACGGAGAGCCCTCTCTTTCTGCTATAATTACAAACAAACTGTCCATGGTAGAAACCACACTTAAACGCTCCAGAGAACCCTTTCTCTTCCACAGTCACCATTCTGCTAACATATGATAACATGACTGACATGGCTTTAGAACAGGACAACTTTTCAGATTTAAATCTACTTGGCTTGGTGTCATTCCTTTTATAATCACAATATTTATGACCCTCTTGTTTAGGTCAGAAATAAAAAGCAAAACAAAGCTGATTCCTCTCTGTAGAAGCAGTGTTATCAGTAAGAAGAAGTCCCATTTCAGTTATGCCTCCTGCTACAGTTTGTGTCTATTGAAGACTGAAAAAGGAAAGCTGGTAGTTAGCGACAACCTGTGTCAAAATGGATAAGATTTGTTGTGTGTAGTATAGCAAAAACACAGAACTACGACTAGTGACCCAGCTTTTTAAAACTTTCTAAAGCAATGTGTGTATATCTTGCACCTATGCTACCATAACATAAGCTTTCAGAATTTTTAAAACTTCCTTAAGTTATTGTTACTATTCTTCTTCTTCTTCTTTTTTCGGCTGCTCCCATTAGAGGTCGCTACAGAGGATCATCTGTCTCCATACTACTCTGTCCTCTACATCTGCTTCTTTCAAACCAACTACCTGCATGTCTTCCTTCATCACATCCATAAACCTCCTCCTTGGCCTCCATGTTTCTCCTCTGCACATGTCCAAACCATCATAATCGGGCTTCTCTATTACTTTGTCCGGAAAACGTCCTACATGCACTGTCCCTCTAATAAGTTTGTTTCTAATCTTGTCCATCCTCGTCACTCCCAATGAAAATCTCAACATTTTCAGCTCTGCAACCTCCAGCTCTCACCTTTTGTCTTTTAGTCAATGCCATTGTCTCTAGACCATACAACATAGCACATCTCACTACAGTCCTATAAACTTTCCCTTTTGCAAATACCATTCTATCACAAATCCCTCCCTCCACTCTTCTCCCACTCCACCCTGCCTGCACTCTTTTCTTCACTTCTCTAACACACTCTCCATTTTTTTGCACTGTTGACCCCAGGTACCTGAACTCATCCAACTTCACCACTTCTTCTCCCTGCAATAGCACCACTTCACTGCCCTCCTTCTCATTTACACACATATTCTGTCTTACTCCTACTGACTTTCATAAGTTATTGTTACTGTTAACAATGTTAAAAAAATATTTAACATGTAATAACAAATGGCACCACCATTTAGATGAGACACATTACACCTGGACATATCAAATTCCAGGTGTGTTGGGACTGATTTAACTTGGACAAGTAATTTTTTTTCTTTGAATTCAATAAAGACATTACTTACTAAAAACTTTCAGACAGGTCAAGATAGGTTAAAAAATGACATTTCTTGGCAAAGGAAGGTTATTTGTCTGAAATTAACTGTATTAGACTGGTCTTTTTACAAAGGATGCATTTGTCTAAATCTCAAAATGTGTGTGCCAACCCCATATTAATCTGTTCCAAAAGCAGTTCCTTTGATAATCAAATTGCAAATAGCCACACAATTGATCATTGGCTGTAGCAGTGGAGATTTATATTTCTTACTTGCAATAAATTACTTGCTAAACATATTTCCTATACAATTCTGGAAATTATAAATTTTTTGTAGAATATTTTATATGGCCCTCTTTAGTTTGTACAGTGTATGTGAAAAATCATACTGTATATTTTTTCTGTCTCTACTATCTATAAGTTTAAATCTGTAGCAGTGAAATTGGATGTTCATAGATATTTAAAATCATCTGTTTTGTTTTTGTTTTTTAAACAAAAATTCTGCATAAGCTGATAGTATCCTTTTTTATTTCTAGCAGTTTTGCAATATGAATAACAAATGTTTATGGTAGGGAGTGGTTTTAAAGTAATGCCAGATGTTTCCAGACTTTCCACATATTGTTGAATGTTATAATTGCTGTGCCAAGTGTGCTTGGCAATTTTTTTTATTATTCTTGCAAGTTTATTTACAATGTTTTGCTTTCCTGTCTCAGAACACTGTGCTTTTTGTCACTGTTTGTGACAGAAATTCTGATTTTGAGTACAGAGAACACAAAATAAAAGTTAACATGAATCTAAATAATTAAGATTAAGAAACACTGTTTTAGTGTTGTTCTGATTACACATGGTTAGTATATTTTTATGATCTATTGTTACAGATCTCTCATGACTGCTAGAATATATACTGGTGGCTTAGCTAAAACGTGATAGATCTATAAACATAATGCATTTATTTGAGATGAGCAGTCTACTTTTATCTGCCTCATCAAAAGCTGCATTTTCAAAGACATTAATCTAGCTGGCCCATAACTCACCACTCACACTGACACTGAGTCAGCAGAGGAAAATATAAACTTACCATTAGATTTAACCAAAAATGAATTGTAAACACATTCAGAGACTACCTCAAGATTACTTTGGACAAGAATTAGACAAACGGTTGATGTTATATAATTTGTATTTGGGCCTATTTCTTATGAACACACAAATTGTATATTTAATATACTATACTATATATATTTGGACTTTCTCCTGATCTGGAACTTGAAATGTGAAACACACAGTGATTGTTCCAAGCTGGTGTCAAAAATGTTCCAATTATGTCACTTCCAAAACACACATGTCTAAAAGTAAAAAAAAAAAAAAGAGAGAGAGAAAACAAGAGAAATCAACCCTTTTACAAAGAAATTACATAAGTAAAGTTATATATATATATATATATATATATATATATATATATATATATATATATATATATATATATATATATATATATATATATATATATAAATAAATAAAAGATTATATGTATTATACATATTAATTTAAATTGGTTTGCCTCCATTTAAAGAACATCTTCAATATTTTTTTCCCCCTGCCTTTACATTTGGCAGATGTAATTAATTTCTACATCCAACAGCAAAGATGCCTAAGATAAGCACAAGACTGACCTCTCAAATTACTTTCTAAAAGTGTGTCAATGTTGAACAGTCCCATGAGCAAATTCTACATTAACATCTATGTGACACTAGTTTCATATAGTAAATAATTATATAACTCAACATCAGGTCTTATATATTATGTTTTACTTTAATTCACTTTAATATATAATTTATAGTGTTACACAATGTATTAAAGTATATGTACAATGTATAAAAACATTAGAGAGTAAGTTAAAACACAAGTTTTCCACATGTTTGTACATACACCTTATTATATATGTCTCAAGCAACTAATCAAACTACAAATATGTTCATACTGTATATGTTCACATATAATAACTATCATTTTATTCACTATATTGCCAAAAGTATTTTGTCACCTGAACTTTCCTGCTATCTGTGGTTATTTCCGAAACTGTTACCACAAAGCTGGAGGCACACAATTGTACAGGACGCCCTAAGATGCAGTATTATAAAATTTAGCATTTACTTGCACTTGGAAACTCAAACCTGTTTAGCATGGCAATGCCCTTGTGCACAAAGTGAGCTTCATTAAGATATAGTTTTCATGCTTTTGAAATGAAGATCTTGAGTAGCCTGCTATACCGCTCTGATCTCATCCTTACCTTTTAACGCCTACTTATGACCAAGTGACCCAATACATTTGGCAATATAGTGTATAGATGTTCATATATGGCCATAGATCAGATTTCCGTATGGGCTTCTATTACGATTTCATTTCCAGACTCACAGAAACTACTGTGCTATTGGGAATCTTATATGCAGCAGCAGTTTTTTGTAGCCTTCTCCAGATCTGTGCCTTTCAACAATCCTGTTTAGTTCATCAATTCCTGTCAGTACCTCTGACCTCATTGTTTAGTTTTTACTCTGATATGCATTGCCAGCTGTGAGGGCTTTTATAGAGAGGTGTGTTCCTTTCCAAATCATGGCCAATCAATAAACCTTTCCACAGGTGGCCTTCAATCAAGGTGTAGAAACATTTTGCCAATGATAAGAGAATTGAAAAGCACTTTAGCTAATTGTCAACTGTTGTTGCAAAGGGTCTGAATACTTATGAACATGTGATAGTTCTTTTTTCTAATTAAAAAAGTTAATAATTTCTGAATGTACAGACAGAAAGGTAAGTAAGGCAACTATGTGTCTGCGTGTGTGTGAATGAGAGAGAGAGAGAGAGAGAGAGAGAGAGAGAGAGAGATAGATAGAGAGAGAGAGAGAGAGAGAGAGAGAGAGAGAGAGAGAGAGAGAGAGAGAGAGAGAGAGAGAGAGAGAGAGAGCATGGATGTCTGAGTGCAGGAAAGAGAAAGTTGCCAACATATTTATCTTAATTGGATATTTGTAAATGTTAACACCCTAACACAATCAAAGCATGTCATTTAATGATTTGATCAGTTAAATTATTGTCCATAATAATATCTTTATTTCAAGATTTTGACAAACAATTAAACTGGATCTTCCAATTGACAATATTTTGTGATGTTTAAAACTAAGAAAGTAATATTAATTATATTAGCATTTAAGAAAATTTTAAACACTGCATTATTTTACCTTGTCCATTTTTTACACCTTAAAACACTGATTAAAATTGTCTCTTGTCTTTGTTTCTATTCTAAAGTACTCAAAATGAGAGATGTCCCTTCTCATGCTGGAGGTACAGTATGGAGCCCTGTCATCTTCTTTCTGGAGCACCTCCAACATGTGCCCTTTGACTTTTTACCTTTTCTATAATAAATGTATATATATTATGGGTGTAACGTAACTTTTTTTACATGCGGAACATAGTTAAAATCTTAGAGGACTGAAATTCGTTTAGTCTCCACCTCGCACTTTGAGCTCATTTTTTTTTTATTGTTGTTATTATTAAACTTGAAAACATACAAAGCAATGCAAAGGATATAAAAAAAAAAGAAATCAGAGTCACTGTGAAATATGATTTTTTTGTGCAAGCAGGAAAATAATGAAGAATCCATAGCTCTAGCATTAGCCACTAATCAAGAAGTGGCTAGTGGCTAATGCTAGGCTATGGATTCTTTAGCATTTTATGTCCAGCTTCAAGAATTTCTCTTAAAAGGAGATAATAAAAATGTTATTGCATTAAGTCTATTAATTTAATTTTTAATTTATAAAATATTATAAAATATTATTTTACAATATTTTATTTTTATTAAATTATATAATTTTTTTATTTAATAATAAACTGCGTGAATAAAAAAGGCAAGCAATTTTATTTTCTGCATTTCTTCCCCTAACTATACCAAAATTGTACAATGACTTAAAAACTCAGGTACGTACCAAACCGTGAATTTTGTGTACCGTTACACCCCTAATATATATAATATATATATTGTATATGTTTTTTTTTTATTTTGTGTTTCTGTGGTGCTTATGCTGTTCTCTTGTAGGAAGAGAAAGAGTAATTAATTTAACTGAATTTAATTCTGATTTACTAGCATTTCCTTTATTTTTATGATATATTGGCCAAGCCAAATTTACCAAACCAAATATGTACTTGTTGAATTCTGCTGCTTGAAAGTTTGATATTTACAATGCTACAGAAAGAATATGCCTATGGTAAATTCACATTGACATTAACCACTATGAACTTCCTAGTTTGTCATAAAAGTAACAATGACAGCAATTTACATTCAACTGGTAGTCCAAATTAAAATAGTAGTCAAGGTATGCTCTTTTTCTAACCATTGATTTATATTTTTATGCATACCTGCTTTAAAACCTCCACACTGCATTCTGTTTGACATGCATCACAGATAAACTACAGAATACCTCAAATGAAGGATGAAAAAGATTATTTGCATTATCTTATTTAGCTTAAGCCAATAATTGCCTTTACAATTGAAAACCTTATATAACCATATTATTTGCAAAGTTAATGAAAGAGAAGAGACAACTCTCCAGACACACCCTATATATGCTCTTATGTATGATCGTGTCTAGGTTATGTATGTAACCCTAGTTCCCTGAGGGAACAAGATGCTGCGTTTTAACGCGTTGGGAATGATTCCATGTTGTCCACGCTCTAAATCAGGTGTGTAATCTGTCCAATAGACGGCGTCACTGGCGTCACATAACGACTTGGAAGCTATAAAAAGCAAATGGAGTGAAGTCGGTGCCAGCGTCTGTGAAGGAGAAGGAAGCGATGCAGGGAGCGAGGGGACGCAGCTTCTCATTCCCTCAGGGAACTAGGGTTACAGACGTAACCTGGAAACATTCCATTTCAGGAATTAGAGCTGCATCGCATCACTTTGGGAACGAGAGTCCAATACCGCCAGACTCAACAGTCCCTGACTAGTGTGGCACAGCTTTGTTCGAAGGACAGAGGAGCCAGGAGTGGCACAGAGGTTTAGGTTATAGAGCCTGACAAAAGTCAGCAGGGTGGACCAGCCTGCAGTGTTGCAGATGTCTTCAAAAGGACACTCCAGAGGACCAAGCCTTAGAGGCTGCCACACTCTTCTCGGAGGGCCGTAGCAGATGAGCAGTTGTCCTGACTTCCTCCAAGGATTCGTCCTGTGGATGTAAGTGTTTAGTGCTCATACCAGACACACCCAGTTTAGATTCTCCTGGTCTGGGGCCTGAAATGGAGGAGGATAGGATGCCTGGAGGTCGTGGGAAACCGAGGGCACCTTGGAGATGTAACCCGCTCTATGGTGCAAAAAGGCACTGGCCATGCCTGGAGTAAACTTCAAAAAAGGAGGGGGCCACTGAGAGGGCCTGGAAATCCCTTACTCTTCTCAGAGAGCATATAGCCAGAAAAAACACAGTCTTGACTGTGACATAGCTCCATGATGCCTCGGTCAGGGGCTTGAAAGGGGGCTCAGATAGAGCCTCCAGCACGATGGCCAGGTCCCACCCAGGCACTCTAGGTCACACCAGAGACCTCAGCCTCCGGGTGCCGTAGAGAAAATGCATCACCAGCAGGTCTCTGCCAAGTAATTGCTCCGCCACAGGGGCATGATACGCCAAAACGGCGGATGCGTAGACTTTGAGGGTGGACGGAGCCAACCCTTTGGTAAACTGTTCTTTAAGGAATTCCAGCACTGAATCAACTGAGCAGTGGACTGCTAATCGCACCACACAGTGAACAGTGAACAGTGAACCATCTCGTGGAATAAGGCCTCCTCATGGAGAGGGAGCTCTGGAAGGGAGAATGGTCTTTACCAACCTAGTGTATAGACCAGATCCTCTGAGCTGTCTCACCTCAGCTACAGCCTCCACAGCTCTGGGCGGGGGTTAATGATTGCACCCGCTGCTTAAGAGAGGAGTTCCTTCATCAAAGGTATCTCCCATGGAGGGTGTGTGATGATGGCTACCAGGTCCGCAAACCACGATCTTCCCGACAGTGCGACGGGGAAAAGGCGCACAAGCACAACCTCAGCCACGCCTGAGCTATGGCATCCAGGGGGAATTAAGGGAGAACCCTAGGGGACAGTGCGACATCTTTCGAGACACAAACAGGTCCACCTGGACCTTGCTGAATTTCTCCAAAGCCTGGGAACAGGAGCTGGACCTTGAAATACAAAGCACCTTCACTCCATGTGCTTTGTATAGCTTCCAGGTTGTGACATCACCCCACCGGTGGTCCATTGGACAGATTACACACGTGATTCAGAGCATGGACAACAAGGAAGTGTTCCCAAAGCATCGTGATGCAGCTCGAGTTCCTGAAAGGGAAGTGATTTTGATCTGGAAATTGCACATTCATAACATGTTAAACACCCTTACCGTAATTATATATATTTTTTTAATATATATTCTGTTTTCACTGTGTGTACCACATTCAGTTTACATACTGTTATATAATTTCACATGATATAGAGGTATTAAACGATGGGATATTGCCAACTTAGCTTTTAGTCTTCTGTCAAAATAATTTTCAAAACCATGTTTATTCTCTATGCATGGTATTTTTTTAGAAAGATTTTGTAAGAAACAAATAGGCTTAAACTATTGCTTTGTCTTCTGTTTAAATGATATGGCTTGGTTGCACAAACTATGTTTAGATACTGAAATATTACAGAGGATTTGACTTTCACTGCTTTTTGTCCTTGTTGTTTTCTTATTTCTAGGCCTCCACCACCACCAGCAGCAGTTCCTCTTGAGGCTCCACTTTCTTCTGTTCCATTCCACCTCTTGTTGCTGAAATGATGCTGAGAAGAAGCTGACCCACATTCCTGTCTACTTATTTTCTGCTTAAAAACATGTGTCTCTGGATCTTTCTTGTACTTCTTTGTGTATCATCTGAATTAATTCTTAAAATCTAACACAGAATGGGATTTCAGCCAAGTTGATGCGTGTATTTCACTGGGCTCTATGCATGGATCTGCATGGGAATACATATGAAAGTTTGCTTCTTTATATGAAATTTTTGGGCATTCACTGTTTGACATATCAAAACTAAGCTCAGTGACAGCTTAAAATGCACATAAAATGGAGAATAATACAAAGAAGCAAAAGAAAACCCCAACATATTTATCTAATTGAACCCTAAAATTGTGCATGAGGTGATGACCTTGAACCAGACAGGTAAAACTTTTACTCTTTGTGTTCACTGAATCCATAAACAGGAAGGTTTTATGAAAGTAGTGAAAAACTGTATGGAAATGTATTATTCACTATTTACTGTGCTATTTATTCTGTGTATTAAACAATAAATGTATTGTTTTTGCTGATTTTAAATTCTTGCTGCCTATAGAAAGTAAAAAAAAAATTAAATAAAAAAGAGTGACAAAACCAGAGTAACAAACAAATCACAACAGATTACAATGTTTTGTTAATATAAATTCTACAGTATCACCTGTATTCATCAGAAATATTTCATTAGTCATTTGCTTTTAAATGAATTGTATCCATTCATTAGCTTATTTGACCTTATTAAATATCCTAGATTATGAAGGCTCAGTTAAGATGATTGTGTTCATTTAATATTAATAAACTTCCAAACAAAAACACACATCACTTTGTCAGTTTCGTATTACATTCTCTTTAGTCATCTCAATTTACATATGTACTGTAAATAAGCACATATTAGACAAAATACAGTAAAAAACATATAGCTTGCATTGTTGTGACCATTTTAGTTATAACCATTTAAAATGTCTTCATACTATTTAATAGACCTTGCTGTATTCTAAGCATACTGTGTACAAAACACTAAACTACAGTAAGCATTTAATTTTATGTTGTTTTTTTTATTTTATGTTTTTGATTAAAAGATTTATAGTTTATGATAAATAAATGTTTTGAGCTGTTTACATTGTTTAAACACTTGTAAACCTAATTATTTTGGGATTCATTTTTGTGTGTTAACTTTTAATGTGCACTACATCATTTTTGCACTCTGAAGTTGCTTATTATTTGTGAATAGCAATCAGAGAAATGTTAATAGGATATATACAGGGTTCTGATGAATTTCCCAGGTAGACACATGTAGTGGATTTTAAAGGCAGTCCATATATTCTTGTGAATTTATTATTGTAAAAGGTTATATATGAGTTGGTTGCTACAAAAAAATACAGGAGGATTGCTATAAAAGCTCTACGCAGTAAGAGAGTGAGAAAGAGAATATGTGCTCTTTCTTGAAACTCTCTTCCATTTGCAGTGCTGTGTGTAAATTGGCACTGAATCTCACACATAAACACACATGGTCTCAGTTTGACTTCAGCATGTTCTACCTCAGGGTGAATTGCATCAGAGTCTGTCTAACCTCTTAACCTTTCTCTTTAGCTTTATGACCGTCTGTAAATCATCATAAACTTAAGATACTTGTGGTTTGTTCATTTTAATAAAAAGGTAGAAAAACAAAAAAGTGTTTATTGTGATAAAGCGTATTGTGCTTTTTTTTTTTTTTACAGTTAAAGGAATGCAAACAGCACAGGTATACAGCAAATGTGTTACCTGTATAACCTGTATGTAGTTTAAATTTGGTCATGAGCTGTTTAATTTAATTGCTTCGATTTACATAGTATTGTGTGTCAAGAAAATAAGTAACTGAAAGTAATGATATTGATACATGAGTAAATCTGATCATATACAAAAATACCCTTTTGTATTTCTGCTGCATGATACAATGGTGTTTGTTTTGTATGTTTGTATTGCAGGTGGATGATTTCAAAATATTCAACCAAAAAAAAAAAACTGCAGCAAACTAATGCACGAACATTTTTCCTTTTTTTTTTTTTTTTTTTTGTTATTTGTATTTTTATTATGCACATTAATAATTGCACATGTAAATCGTCTGTTCAGTTTATATGACCATTTAAAGCTGTTTTACCATATTGCATTTTACATTTACATTTTCCTGTGATTGCAGCAGTATAAATTAAATCCTTCAAAAGAATGCTGTTGTCTGTCTATTTCAAAATAGATGTATGTATTAAACAAAAAGGAAGAATAACAGAAACTCTTCCTCTCTTTCTCTTATCTTCACCTGATATTACCCTCCCATCAGAGAGAGAGAGAGAGAGACTGCAGCAGTGCTCTGAACTGCAGCAGAAAGCACAAGCTAAGACACAAATAGAGTAGATTTAAACATGACCAACACCCTTTCTATCCCACTTTCTATCCACAAATACTCCCAGTATGATGCTTCTAGTTTTCCTAATGCTATTGGAGACCCATCCCCCAATTCTCCTATATGAAGCAGTGACAAATCCTGAATTGGGCTGACTGCTGGTTTCTAAACAAAAGCATTACTATTTAATTATCAAATAAAGGACAACGTCAACAAATTTAAACCATGTTAAATAAAAGTACACCTCAAATTGAGAGATTTTTGTCTTTTTATAGCAGCTAAATATAAGGGGGTTGTATCACTTATTCTCTCCCCCCTCTTTTGTGTTAATGTTCGGCACCAGAGACAGCGACCTTGCTCACAGGAAGAGCCGTTGCTATGGTGACAAGCTGCTGGCTGGATGGGAGGTGTGTGTGTGTGTGTGTGTGTGTGTGTGTGTGTGTGTGTGTGTGTGTGTGTGTGTGTGCACGCAGCCTGAAATCTGATATACAGACAAAACCATTTCGCTCTGTAGCATCCCATACACAAATCTTACATTTAAAATGCAAATCCTTTTAAGTTATAACCTAAAATATTTCCAGTCAAAATGACACATTAGCATTTCTAGCCATATTTTATTTTAAAATGATACGGAATGTATGATTTTAACCTTTGCTGTGATTGCGTCAAATGAATGAAAATTGGTTGATATGCCCTCTTGTGT
Organism: Silurus aristotelis; assembly: GCF_946808225.1. Lineage (NCBI taxonomy): Eukaryota > Metazoa > Chordata > Actinopteri > Siluriformes > Siluridae > Silurus > Silurus aristotelis. The sequence continues at coordinate 11,366,480 of NC_139580.1, forward strand.
TGGTGCGCTTTTACTGCAGGCGTGATATCAATACTCCGCCATTTCGCTAAGAAAAACATGACGTAATGCGTGCAGGACGGGTGGAGCATATCCTGTCACGTGGGTTGAGAAAGTCTACCACAAGGTGTCACTGTGCACCAGACAAAAAGTCGCTTACAATTTTTAACAATTAACAAGCAAACAAGCACATAAATAAGCTTCATAGATATTTAAAATAATATATTTAAATGCAGTTTATTTGTATAAATATTCTTAAATTATTAGATAATTAAAAAATGTAAATATATGATTATTTCTTATAACAGTTATATTTTAATAGCTGTTAAAATACAACAATGATAGGAAGAATACAAATAATAGAACGTGCTACTACAACTAATACAATTATTAATAATAATAATAATAATTCACAAAAAGAAAATATTTTAAGAGGCAAAGTTAGAATATGGCTGAGACTGCAATGATGTAACAAGACGCATTGTGGCGCTATTAGAATATACATACTCAATACTGGAGATTCTAACTGCTATTCTACCACCATGAGAGGAGATAACAAAGAGTAGAGTGCTCACCCTGGACGTCCATCTTCATCAACGGAAGTTCTTGCAATTTAGAGAGCTTTTATTTTTATTTTATTTATTTTACTCTGCAACTCTCCGACATTTTGGACAATATGCAGCTGAAATATTTAAATGTAAGCTGGATATACAGACATTTTGTCCTCCATTATTTGTGTATCTTGCTTCTTTACGACGGCGGCTCAACACACATACGATATTCTCTCCAAGAGGAATCAAAGATTGGAGCAATTTTAGGAAATATAGCCAAGGATTTGGCAATGGACTCGACGGCGCTGACAGTGAGGAACCTGCGAATTGTGACTGGTTCCAAGCAGGAGCTTTTTCAGGTAAACCAAAAGGAAGGCTCGTTGTTCGTTAATCGTAGAATCGACAGAGAGGAGCTGTGCCCAACGAGCAACCATTGTCTCATTAATATTAAAGCTGTAGTTGAGAATCCTCTTGAAATGCATCAAATAACAGTTGAAATTGTAGATATGAATGATAATGCGCCTACATTTACAGATAATGTTTACAATTTGGAGACTCTTGAAAATGCAGTAATTGGAACACGGTATCAGTTGGAAGGTGCACACGACCCAGATATTGGCTCAAATGCCTTACAGTCTTACAAACTAATGCAGAACCAGTTTTTCCGTGTTGAAACGGACGATTTTGGAGATGGAGGAAAAGTTCCTGTCCTCGTTCTACAAAAAATCCTGGACCGGGAAAATAGCGCAAGGCATGCTTTAATATTAACTGCGGTAGATGGTGGAAAGCCACAAAAAACAGGCACTCTGACTATCAATGTTGTTGTGTCGGACGTTAATGATAACGCACCTAATTGTGGTAAACAAAAATATATGGTAACAGTGAAAGAAGACGCCCCTTATGGCACGTTTTTGCTTCGGATTAACGCGACGGATTCAGATGATGGGGAAAATGGAGAAATTGAATACTCTGTAAGAAGTACTTTTAGAAGTGGCACGTCTGACCTTTTTGATGTAAACAGCAAAACAGGTGAATTATGGATTAAGGGTAGTCTCAATTATGAAGATACACATTCATATGAGCTAAAAATTCTGGCCGCTGATAAAGGATCGGTGTCACTGTCTACGCAATGTAACGTGCTTGTGAAGGTAGAAGATGTGAATGATAACCGACCGGAAATCGACGTCACCTCTTTATCTGATCGAATTTCCGAGGACGCGCGTCCTGGTACCGTCGTTGCGTTCATTGGAGTGACAGACTTGGATTCAGGTGTTAATGGACAGGTAGTGTGCTCTTTACCAGAAAACATACCGTTTGAACTTAAACAGTCATCAGATTCCACTTTTTTTTCCTTGGTTACGAAAGGGATCTTAGACAAAGAATCAAGTTCGATTTATGATATTGCTATAACAGCTAAAGATTTTGGAACTCCCCCTCAATCATCAACAAAGATAATTCACATTGACGTGGTGGATGTCAACGACAACAGCCCTGCATTCACCCAAAGCCCATACACCTTCTATATAGCCGAAAACAATAAACCAGGTATGTCTGTTTTCTCGGTGAGTGCAGTTGATGTAGATGATGGTGAAAACGCAAGAGTCTCATACTTAATAGATCATATAAACTCAGACCCAAGCGTGAAATCGTTCATAAATATTAATGAGGAGAGTGGTGCAGTTTGTGCGCTCAACGTCTTTGACTTTGAGTTACAAAAAACGTTCCAGTTCCACGTGCTCGCTACAGATTCTGGAACTCCGTCACTGAGCAGTAACGTCACTGTAAATGTCTTCATTCTGGATCAGAACGACAATGCTCCAGTGATCTTATATCCGGTCAGTGCTAACGGTTCTGCTGAAGGTGTGGAGGAGGTTCCCCGCAATGTTAACCCAGGATATTTGGTGACTAAAGTGAGAGCCTATGACGCGGATATTGGATACAACGGCTGGTTATTATTTTCACTGCAGGAAGTGAGTGATCACAGTCTGTTTGGCTTGGACCGCTATACAGGACATATAAGAACGTTACGATCATTCACAGAAACAGACGAGACTAAACACAAACTGGTCATACTGGTCAAAGACAATGGGAATGTTTCACTTTCAGCAACAGCGACTGTAATTATTCAATTTGTTGAACCCAAAGAGGCTTTTGCAGCATCTGATGTTCAAAGTTCAGTAAAAAACATACAGGAAAATAACGTTACATTTTATTTAATCATTACATTAGGCTCAGTTTCGATTCTTTTCATTATTAGTATCATCGTGCTCATTGTAATGCGGTGCTCTAGATCTACAGACTATTCATCAAAGTATTTACAAGATACAATTTACGATGGGACACTGTGTCATAGCATCCAGTACAGATCTGGAGATAAACGCTACATGTTAGTTGGATCAAGAACGAGTATCGGCTCAACCATAACTCCAGGAAGTAATGCGAATACTCTGGTGGTACAGGACCGAAGAAGGCGAACTTCTGGCGAGGTAAGCGCTGACTGCACTACATGCACTGTGCCAGGCTTGCTCACTTTTTGCATATTTCTTCCAGGGGCAATTCTAACTGAATCAATATTACACAAAATGTATATTTAGTAGCCATATTTTCATCTGATTAAAGACAAAATCATTTAAATGTGAAGCTGTTCTTTAACATTGCAAACGAAAATTTGGGGCACACTCCTGATTTCTGCTAAACTTCTAAAACATTATTGGGGTTAGGGTTAGGGTTAGGGTTATCTATCTATCTATCTATCTATCTATCTATCTATCTATCTATCTATCTATCTATCTATCTATCTATCTATCTATCTATCTATCTATCTATCTATCTATCTATCTATCTATCTATCTATCTATCTATCTATCTATCTATCTATCTATCTATCTATCTATCTATCTAGATAGATAGATAGATAGATAGCTAGATAGCTAGATAGCTAGATAGTCAAAACCATGGACAGCGCCATGATATACAAGTGCTTTGCTAGTAGCTAGCGCTTGTATATCATGGCGCTGTCCATGGTTTTGAATTCAATCCATTATGTGTGCTTGATTGTAATGTATTCTTCTTCTTCTTCTTCTTCTTCTTCTTCTTCTTCTTCTTCTTCTTCTTCTTCTTTTTCTTCTTCTACTTCTACTTCTTCTATCATTGCTGTTGTTTCATTGTTTCTTTTTATATGTATATTATGATTTTAACATTAATCTGTGTCTTAAACTTATTTACATTTTATAATGTATTATGACGTTTTACCGTATTTGGTCGATTAATTCCATGCTGAAATTACCCCGAAGGCCCCCCCCCCCCCCAAAAAAAAAAAAAAAAAAAAAATTAATGTTAGTTTAGTTCCATTCTTTATATTTTCTGACAATCATAATTTATTCTGATACACATAAAGAAAGCCCCCATAAGTATTTAAACACTGAGAGTAAAAGACAAACATACTAAACATCCGAAAACAGTTTTCAAAAACGTTTTCTTTTTACCAAATGCATTGCCTAAAAAAATTAAAATCATTGCAGGCTTTATTGTTCTCCACATGGCGTCATTATTGCAGCAGCATCGTAAGCCCTACCTTTTTTTCTGCTGTTCCTCAGATTGGAATCAGTGTGCGTGACGGATGTATGGAGCCGAGCGATTTATTTATTGGGCCATTGTCTGATCCTTTTTTAGTTACATCCCTGTGAGTTCTATATTACAAATTTTCACCGACCCGATTAATGTCAATTATAGACAGTTTGATCTAGTTCAGATTCGACTTTCACCGTCCGCGATGGACGACGGCAGACAAAGGCAAAAATGGGAGTACAACAGGGCTGCTCTGTGTTTCTCTTTGCTTTTGTGCTTCTTGGAGATAGTCTGTGGTCAGATAAGGTACTCTCTTCCGGAAGAGGTGAAAGAAGGAACAGTGGTGGGAAACATTGCAAAGGATTTGGGTCTTGATGTCGGTACTTTAGTGGACAGACGATTGCGCATCTTTTCTGGAGCTAAGGACATGCTTTTCAATGTAAACCAGAACAATGGAAACTTGTACGTTGAAAAGAAAATCGACAGAGAGAACATATGTGACGGTAATGATGTCTGCTTGATAAATGTAAAAATTGCGGTTGAGAATCCACTTCAAATTCATTATATTAGAATCGATATAGTTGATATAAACGACCACGCTCCCAGTTTTGCAGATGAACACTTACATTTAGAAGTAGCAGAAAATAAAGCTCCAGGAGCGCGCCTTGATTTACTACCAGCGCGTGATCCAGATATTGGTTCGAATTCTATTCGCACTTACAGATTAAGTCAAAATGAACATTTTACTTTGGACATACGAGACGGTGATGAGGATAGAATTCCATCGCTTGTGTTACAAAAATCTTTAGATCGGGAAAGTATTCTTAAACACGAGTTACTTTTAACAGCTCTAGACGGGGGAAATCCACCAAAATCTAGCAATCTTAACATAACTATAACTGTTCTTGATATAAATGACAATCAACCTGTGTGCAGCCAAGATGTGTATTTCATATCTTTAAACGAAGACGTCCCTGTTGGAAAAATTGTAATTAGAGTGAATGCTACTGACCCAGATGAAGGCAGTAACGGAGAAATTGAGTATTCTTGGAGTAGAAATACAAAGAGCAAAATCCAAGATATTTTTCATGTAGACCGCATAACCGGAGAAATTCAAATAAATGGGGACATCAATTTTGAGGATATTCAGACTTACAGACTTAACATACAGGCCTCTGATAAAGGACAACCTCCGCTTTCAGTCGACTGTAGGATTATTATCAAAATCATAGATGTCAACGACAATAAACCAGAAATAGAAGTGACTTCAATATTAAACGCTGTTCCAGAAGACTCAAAACCAGGAACTGTTATTTCTCTTATTAGTGTTAGAGACAAAGACTCTGGAATTAATGGCAAAGTTGTTTGTAGCATTTCAGGTAGTTTGCCATTCGAGTTAAAGCCATCTGTTGAAGATAACGTGTATTCGTTAATTACAAGTAAACGCTTAGACAGAGAGCTCATATCACACTATGATATTGTATTAACGGCAAAAGACATGGGACAACCAGCTTTGTCTTCTTTTAAATCTCTGAGTGTGCAAGTAACAGATATAAATGACAACGTCCCACAATTTCATAAAAATCCACTTGAGCTTTACCTAATAGAAAACAATGTTCCGGGTACTTCCATATTCTCAGTGAAAGCAAATGACAAAGACCTGAACGAAAATGCCGATATCACTTATCAAATCATGAAAGGTGAAACGAGGTCTAATGACATATGGTCAGTTTTGAACATTAATACAGAGACAGGTGTTATACATGCACTTAAAAGCTTTGACTTCGAAACAACTAAAACCTTCCAGTTCCACGTGCTCGCTACAGATTCTGGATCTCCATCACTAAGCAGCAACGTCACAGTGAACGTGTTCATTCTGGATCAGAACGACAATGCTCCAGTGATCTTATATCCGGTCAGCGCTAACGGTTCTGCTGAAGGTGTGGAGGAAATTCCCCGCAATGTTAACCCTGGACATTTGGTGACGAAAGTGAGAGCCTATGACGCGGATATTGGATACAACGGCTGGTTATTATTTTCACTGCAGGAAGTGAGTGACCACAGTCTCTTTGGTTTGGACCGTTATACAGGACAGATAAGGACTCTTCGCTCATTCACAGAAACAGATGAGGCTGAACATAAACTGGCCATACTGGTCAAAGACAATGGGAATGTTTCACTTTCAGCAACAGTGACTGTGATTATCAAACTTATTGAGCCCAAAGAGGCTTTTGCTGCGTCTGATGTTAAACATGCAGTAAAAGAAGAGGAAGAATATAACGTTACATTTTATTTGATTATTACATTGTGCTCGGTTTCATTTCTTTTTATCATCAGTATTATCGTACTGATTGTAATGCAATGCTCCAAAACCACAGATTACTCCTCCAAATTTTTGCAAGATCCGAATTACGACGGAACACTGTGTCATAGCATCCAGTACAGATCCGGAGATAAACGTTATATGTTAGTTGGGCCCAGAACGAGTATCGGTTCTACTTTAGTTCCAGGGAGTAGTGCGAATACTCTTGTGTTTCCAGATCGAAGGAGGCGAACTTCTGAAGAGGTAAGCGGCAATCAATTTTGATAACTGCCTTTTACCGCATATAATTTCTTTTCATGTTCGCGTCTAAAACAATATATATATATATATATATATATATATATATATATATATATATATATATATATATATATATATATATATATATATATTATATTTTCCAGACTAATATCATTCTTTTGGAGCTTTTACACGGGGTTCCCATTAACTCTAATTGCCTTATACTTAATATTATTTTAATATAACTGCAACACAAAGAATGAAACACGGGGCTGTTTCAGAATTCTCATCTGACCAAATGCAGTCAGCTTTCCCTTTGTTTTAGAGGTTAACGTCCTGTAAGTGTTTAAAGTATAATTTGGTTTGGCTTGCGTATTTCCTGGTTTCTCGCTCCTTGTTAAATTAATATTTATCTACTTTAAAATATCTGTTCGGCAGACTAATTTTGTTAAAGTTTGCTAATAGCTACCAGTGTATTTTCATTGTCGACCTTCAACATAGGTCGTTGTTGTTGTCTTTTAACTCATGGCTTCGGATCCTCACGGTGAGCTTCCTGAACAGCAAAAAAACGTGAAAATATACTTGACGCCGGGGAAGTTTGAGGTTTCACTTGCTAATGATTGTGAATATGAAACAGACGCGGAAACGTATAGCACGTACCAGTGCAGTGGCTTGTGGTAAATGAAGTCCCTGTCTATAATCCTTACACTTATGAGGAATTTGTAGTAGACTGTTTTTTGTAGTAGACAGTGAAAATTGTCTTTATATATCAGGCCTCAAGGGGTCAGTACTATACCACGATTTTTCCACAAGTCAGACCCTGCCTATTCATCCTTTTCGCGTGCACTGCGCTTAAAAGCCTGCCGTCAGTACGACGATAAACTGATTTTGAAAACAAAAACAATTTAACGTTATGTGGGAACGTGATTCCACCGTAGTGTAGTTTGAAGAATATGCTCATAGGATAATCAAACACCGTCAGCGATTTGTTTGGGCTTTAAAGTCTATTTTTCGTGATGGATAACAACAGACAAAGGATCAGATCTAATTGTTCGTGGATTCTTCTCCGAATTTTGTTGCTGATGTGCTTCCAGAACAAGATTACGGCACAGATAAAGTACTCTATTCCGGAAGAACTGAAAGAAGGCTCTCGTGTTGGGACTATCGCTAAGGATTTGGGTCTTGATATTAGTACACTGGTGGATAGACGGCTTCGAATTGTATCCGGTGCCGATAGTGCTCTTTTCCAGGTAAACAAGAACAATGGCGTTTTGTACACCGAGGGGAAAATCGACAGAGAAAAAATATGTTCTGGAAATAACCATTGCGTGATCAATCTGAAAATAGTGGTTGAAGACCCCCTTGAGATTCATTACGTAACAGTGGAAGTTACAGATGTAAATGACCACTCTCCTATGTTTGTGGAAAAAGAGAAACGCCTTGAAATAGCGGAATCAACTATTCAAAACACCCGTTTTCAGTTACAGGCTGCTCGTGACCCTGACATTGGAGAGAACTCTGTTCGTCAATACAAATTAAGCCAAAACGAACATTTTGACGTGGAAATAAGAGACTGGGGAGAAGATAGGCTTCCGTTTCTGGTTTTACAGAGACCACTTGATCGCGAGCGCAGAGCTGAGCATAATTTAATCTTAACTGCATTCGATGGTGGAAGCCCGCATAGATCAGGTACACTTAACATCACCGTTATTGTCCTTGATGTTAATGACAATCGCCCTATATTTAGTCAGGAGATATATACAACAACACTGAAAGAAAACACACCAATTGGAACTGTAGTGTTAAAACTACAAGCAAATGATAATGATGACGGTATAAATGGGGAAGTGTCTTTTGTTTTCGGGGGTGGCAAAAACCAAAATGCAGTTGATATTTTTGTTATAGATAACGTAACGGGTGAAATTAGAGTAAAGGGTGAAGTAGATTTTGAAAAGACTAACATATACAAACTAGATATTCAAGCCTCAGATGGCGGACAGCCTCCTTTGACCACTGAAAGCAGAGTTATCATTAAGATATTAGATGTAAATGACAATCAGCCATGCATTGAGATTACTTCATTGTCCAACACAGTTTCTGAGGATACCAGACCTGGAACTGTAATATCACTAATAAGTGTTAGTGATAGAGACACTGATGTAAACGGGAAGGTCAAGTGCACTATATCAGACATTGTACCATTTGACTTAAAACCATCCATTCAGGAGAACATGTACTCACTAGTGATTAAAGAACCACTGGACAGAGAGCTAGTTTCTCATTATGACATAACTATTAAAGCCACAGACCTAGGGCAACCTCCATTATTCACCATAAAAACACTAAGTGTTCAAATTTCAGATGTAAATGATAACAAGCCAGTATTTCCCCAAAATTCTGTTGACTTGTATATTTTTGAAAATAATTTCCCAGGTGGTTCTATATTCAGTATCAGCGCATCTGATAATGATGTAAATGAAAACGCCTTAATATCCTATAATATTCTGAAAGGAGGGGACAAACTCAAAGACATGGCATCATTTCTTAACATTAATTCTGAAACAGGAGTTATTTATGCACTAAAAACCTTTGACTTTGAATCCACAAAAACGTTCCAGTTCCACCTGCTTGCTACAGATTCTGGAACTCCCTCACTAAGCAGTAATGTCACAGTAAATGTGTTTATTCTGGATCAGAATGACAATGCTCCAGTGATCTTAAATCCAGTCAGCACTAATGGTTCTGCTGAAGGTGTGGAGATTACCCGTAATGTCAATGCAGGACATTTAGTGATGAAAGTGAGAGCCTATGATGCGGATATAGGATACAATGGCTGGTTATTATTTTCACTGCAGGAAGTGAGTGACCACACTCTCTTTGGTTTGGACCGCTATACTGGACAGATAAGGACCCTTCGCTCACTCACAGAAACAGATGAAGCTGAACATAAACTGGTCATACTGGTCAAAGACAATGGAAATGTTTCACTTTCAGCAACAGTGACCGTGATTATTAAACTTGTTGAGCCCAAAGAAACTTTTGCAGCATCTGATGTTAAAAACAATATAAAAGAAGAGGAAGGAAATAACATTACTTCATATTTGATTATTACATTGGGATCAGTGTCATTTCTTTTCCTTATGAGTATTATTGTGCTGATTGTAATGCGGTGCTCCAAATCTACAGACTATTCCTCCAAGTATTTTAAAGACACAAATTATGATGGGACATTGTGTCACAGCATCCAGTACAGATCTGGAGATAAACGCTACATGTTAGTCCGACCCAGATTGAGTACTGGTTCTACTTTAGTTCCAGGCATTAATGGAAATACTCTGGTTGTACCTGATCGCAGAAGAAATTCTTGTGAGGTAAGACAAAATATTTAATCACTATTATTTCATATTTGCATTTTTCTTTTACAGCATAACTATGTTTATTTGGTACTATGTCCTGGAATATCTTTATTATTCGCAATTACAAATAATTTCTAGGAAAGTGGAATGTTTGTACAAGTTGTGAGCACTTTTAGAAAACAGAGAACAAATCTTAACAGACAGAAATACAAAAAGAAACTACCAAATTGTGAGTGATGCTGAGCGAGAGTCAAAACACGGATCGGATTAAATCTAATCAGTGGTTATTGGAGCAATAACAGAACTTTTTGAACTGCGGGGTTGTTGGCGTACCACACCCTGTGGACGGCCCTGGAAAATGCCATGTATTTAAGTAGAAACAATTTGTGGACGAGTAAGACTGCTATAAATTACACCAATTCTGCTTTTGATTCTGCAACAACAAAAACAACATTAATAATTGATTAAATATTTTTATATTTATTAAATGATAAAATATATATAAACAAAATCAAAATCAGTCTGCGTTTATTTAATACGAATCATCGGATAATTTATGAAATAGGTATGCCAGGTTCTATTTTAAACATATTATTATTTTGAAACTATATTCCTTCAAATGTTTTCATTGAAGAGACAGCGCTACATCTTTATATAATATTTTTCCCGTTATCATTTATTAGTGAGGAATTTTCTAAGAATAAAAAGACATTGCACTCTTTTCTTGAATAAACCTCAAGGTGTCACTACTGTACAAGGAAACTTAATACGGGTTTCTCTTGGTTGCTTTACGCAGGGCAGTGGTAGATTTTCGTAAACGTGCGGACTGTTGTTTGGTTCGGAAGATGGCGATTATCTCGGACATCAGCATTTTTATTAAATAAAGGAACTACAGACCATTATGTTTTGCGTTTAAGAACAGTGTATTTACTAAAGTATCGAAAATACTATCATTGGATTTCTTTGCTTTCAAATGGCATTTTTACCGATGGAAGGCGGAGGACAAAGACGCAAATGGCAGACCTACTGGGTGTTCCTGTCTTTTTCTTTGTGGATGCACTTCACAGAACAAGGGTCTGCCCATATACGGTACTCTATTCAAGAGGAAGCGAATTTGGGAACGGTTGTCGGAAATATTGCTAAGGATTTGGGTTTTGATGTAAGTACTTTGTTAGATAGGCGACTCCGTTTGGTTTCTGGTTCTAAAGACGCCCGTTTTGAATTAAATCAGAACAATGGAGTTTTGTCCATTCATGAGAAAATAGACAGAGAGGAGATATGTGATGGTACCAGTATGTGTTGGATTAATTTAAAATTCATTGTAGAGAAGCCCCTTGAGATTCATTACGTGGAAGTTGAAGTTACTGATGTAAACGATCATTCACCGAGTTTTACTGATGGCGAACAGCTTATTGAAATGTCTGAATCCACTCTGCCTGGTGAGGAAATTCAGTTGCATCCTGCATGCGACCCGGATTCTGGTGTAAATACAATTCGCCTTTATAAATTAAGTCATAGTGAACACTTCGAACTTGTGCTTCGAGAAAATGGAAAAGAAGGACAAATACCTATTTTAAAATTACGCAAATCATTAGACAGGGAGCAACAAAAAAGACATAATCTGATTCTTACTGCAATTGACGGCGGAACCCCGACACGTTCGGGGAGCATAAACATATCTGTTAATGTTCTAGATGAAAATGATAACCGACCAAAATTCAGTCAAGAACTTTATTCTGTTACTGTAGAAGAAAATGCTCAGATTGGCGCTTCAGTTTTTAAAGTACATGCCAATGATTTGGACGAAGGCATAAATGGAAACATAACATTTTCTTTTGCGAAAAACCTTGATAAAAGAGTATATAATACTTTCGAGATAGATGCAAATACAGGCGATGTTACAGTGAAGGGCGACGTGAACTTCGAGTCAACAGATACTTTTAGGGCCATTATTGTTGCGTCGGATAAAGGACAACCACCCAAGACAAGTAACTGTAGAGTTGTTATAAAAGTGGTTGATATAAATGACAACAAACCCGAGATAGATATTACATCTCTGTCTGATATGGTCCCTGAAAATTCAAAAATAGGAACTGTAATTTATATAATTAGTGTAACTGACAAAGACTCTGGTGACAATGGAAAGGTTGTTTGCAGCACATTAGACAACGTACCTTTTAAGTTGAAGCCATCGTTTAAAGAAAATATGTATTCTTTAGTGATAGGTGCACAGTTAGATCGAGAGCATGTATCGCAATACGAAATAACAATAAAAGCTACAGATTTGGGACAGCCGCCCCTATTTTCATTAAAAACAATACACGTCAAAATATTGGATGTGAACGACAATAATCCAAAATTTTCCCAGAACCCTCTTGACTTATATTTACCTGAAAACAACCACCCTTCTGCATCCATATTTTCTGTTAGTGCTACGGACATAGACGAGCATGAAAATGCTGCGATCACGTACCAAATTATTGAAAGGGGAGAACAAAATATTGCATCTTTCCTCAATATTAATTCCGAAACAGGAGTTATTTACGCATTAAAAAGTTTTGATTATGAAGTAGTTAAAACGTTCCAGTTCCACGTGCTCGCTACAGATTCCGGAACTCCGTCACTAAGCAGCAACGTCACATTGAACGTGTTCATTCTGGATCAGAACGACAATCCTCCAGTGATCTTATATCCGGTCAGCGCTAACGGTTCTGCTGAAGGTGTGGAGGAGGTTCCCCGCAATGTCAATCCTGGACATTTGGTGACTAAAGTTAGAGCCTATGACGCGGACATTGGATACAACGGCTGGTTATTATTTTCACTGCAGGAAGTGAGTGACCACAGTCTTTTTGTTTTGGACCGCTATACAGGACATATAAGGACCCTTCGCCCATTCACAGAAACCGATGAGACTGAACATAAACTGGTCATACTGGTCAAAGACAATGGGAACGTTTCACTTTCAGCAACAGCGAGTGTGATCGTTAAAAATGTGGAACCGAAAGAGGCTTTTGCTGTTTCTGATTTTAAAAATACAGTAAAAGAGAAAGAAGAAAATAACCTTACATTTTATTTGATCATAACACTGGGCTCGGTTTCATTTCTTTTTCTCGTCAGTATATTCGTGTTAATAGCGATGCAGTGCTCCAAAACTACAGACTATTCATCAAACTATTTGCAAGATACGAATTACGATGGGACACTGTGCAACAGCATCCAGTACAGATCCGGAGATAAACGCTACATGTTAGTTGGACCAAGAACGAGTATCGGTTCTACTCTGGTTCCCGGGAGCAATGGAAATACTTTAGTGATACAAAATAGCAGAAAGATAGCTTCGATGGAGGTAAGATGAATAAATAATTTGCATGTTTAACAACAATTTATTATTTAAGTTAGACTTTCTTTTTAAGTTAATGGAGTTCCTATTGATAATTCCTGATCATCTCTTCAGTGAGATGAATTAGTTTTTGACATCAAGAAAGTAGATTGCTATGGAAGGCAACAATCTTTTTACAGAACACACTTTATATACTTTTTAACGAACTTTATATTGACATAGAATGGTCTGGAGCATCTTAATATATATGGTGATGTCCAGATACTATTGATAAACGATCACGTGTGGACTTTGGAACACTGATTTTCTAAAAGCAGCTTTTTGTTTTATTCATCTTTGGTGAAAGAAATCGTATTACACCACCTTCTACAAATGCAGTGATATTGAGGAATGAAATCAAATATCAATGCCATCAGCAGCAGTATAATAATAATAATAATAATAATAATAATAATAATAATAATAATAATAATAATAATAATAATAATAATAAGAAATAATAATAATCTTTTTCTTTCGGCTTCTCCCATTAGGGGTCGCCACAGCGGATTATCCGTCTTCAAAACCCCTGTCCTCTACATCTGCCTCTTTCAAACAAACAGTATAAAAAAATAAAAAAATAAAATAAAATAATAATAATAATAATAATAATAATAATAATAATATATTTGTATATAAAATGTTATATAAAACGTCACTGATTTTTTACTAAATTACAAAACTAAATTACATAGTATATGCTGAAAGTTTAATAAACACTTCCTGCATGCTACAATAGACACTATCGTATAAACATACAGAAAGAAATAAGGAATACGTTAAGCTTTGTTAGATAATTTATATATTAGAAATGCCAATTTTCCTTTTGCAAGCTTAATATAAAAAAACTATAGTACAAACCGATAATTATTAGATTGATTATTGTATAGGAATAAATGTTTAGATTTTAGCAGCTTGTTATAATATTGGTCGAGTGACCAGATGGGGTCAGTGTTACACAGGGACAAAGAATACCAATTTCCGACCAGTGCTGTATGTACATGTTTTGTTCTAGATCCAGGCTGATGCGGCAGCAAATTTGTGTTATTATCTCGACAAACGGAACATACGCATGGATAATTATTTTCTGTAACCTACTCTAAAAAATATATTTAACTACATTCAGCCTTTTAAGGAATGATCTAGGATGGATAAATGCACACAATGGCGTATATGGGATTACTGCTTGATTGCACTGCGTATTTCTTTGCTGCTGAGCTTCGGAAAGCAGGTTTGTGCTCAGATAAGATACTCTGTTGCAGAGGAGTTAAAAGAGGGGACAGTTGTGGGAAACATTGCGAAGGATTTGGATCTGGATATAAATTCCTTGGTAGACAGACATTTCCGTATTGTTTCGGGACCTAAGGACAGTCTTTTCCAAGTAAACCAGAACAATGGCGTCTTGCATGTACATAAAAAAATTGATAGAGAGAAAGTATGTGACAGCAACAACCCGTGTGTATTTAACCTAAAAATTGCCGTAGACAGCCCACTGGAGATTCATTATGTGGTAGTAGACATCATGGATATAAATGACAATGCACCTAGATTTCCAGATAAACAACAAAAATTAGAGATCGCCGAAAGCACAATGCCGGGTGCGCGATTTCAACTACAAAATGCTCGCGATCCGGACATTGGCTTGCATTCCGTACGTTCGTACAAATTAAGCAAAAACGATCATTTCGATTTGGAAATAAAAGATAGGGATGACGAAAAGATTCCCTTCCTGGTTTTACAGAAAGCCTTAGATAGAGAGCGTAAATCTAAACATGAACTGACACTGACCGCTTTGGATGGTGCCAATCCACAAATGTCTGGGACATTAAATATAATTGTCACTGTTCTAGATAACAACGATAATCGTCCGGTGTTTAGTCAAGAGGTTTACACCGTACATTTGCAGGAAAATGTCCAGATAGGGACCGTAGTGTTAAAAGTGAACGCCACAGATTTAGACGAGGGCTTGAATGGAGAGATCAGATATTCTCTCGGTAGTAACTTAAACCGTAAACTTTATGACGTATTTGATTTGGATACAGTTTCAGGTGAAATTCGAGTAAAAGGCGAAATAGATTTTGAAATGAGTGACGTGCACAGATTAGATGTTTTAGCTTCCGATAAAGGAACCCCTCCAATGACTGTCAATTGTAGAGTCACTGTAAAAATTTTGGATGTAAATGATAACGCTCCTGAAATAGAAATTACCTCACTTTTTAATGTTGTGCCAGAAGATTCCAAACCAGGAACTGTTATTTCTTTAATCAGTCTTTTAGACAAAGACTCTGGTGTAAACGGGAACGTTGTATGTTCTTTGTCATCAAACATACCTTTCGAACTAAAACCGTCTGTTCAGGAAAATATGTACTCTTTAATCACAAACTCGTATTTAGACAGAGAGGAAATTTCCAATTACAACGTTATTTTAACAGCCACAGATTTGGGTCAGCCTCCTCTCACTGCACAAAAGTGTTTGAATATTCAAATATCTGATATAAATGATAATCGCCCAGAGTTTAAACTAAATCCTATTGAATTATATCTAATGGAAAACAACCCTCCAGGTGCAGCTGTATTTTCTGTAACAGCATCGGACAAAGACCTGGATGAAAATGCAGTCATCTCGTACAGCATTCTTAAAGAAGATATTGCAAATAACAACATTAATACATTTCTAACCATCAATTCGGAAACTGGGGTTATTCATGCGTTAAAAACGTTTGATCATGAAGTAGTTAAAACATTTCAGTTCCACGTGCTCGCTACAGATTCCGGAACTCCGTCACTAAGCAGCAACGTCACAGTGAATGTGTTCATTCTGGATCAGAACGACAATGCTCCAGTGATCTTATACCCGGTCAGCGCTAACGGTTCTGCTGAAGGTGTGGAAGAGGTTCCCCTCAATGTCAATCCTGGACATTTGGTGTCGAAAGTGAGAGCCTATGACGCGGATATTGGATACAACGGCTGGTTATTATTTTCACTGCAGGAAGTGAGTGACCACAGTCTCTTTGTTTTGGACCGCTATACAGGACAGATAAGGACTCTTCGCCCATTCACAGAAACCGATGACACTGAACATAAACTGGTCATACGGGTCAAAGACAATGGGAACGTTTCTCTTTCAGCAACAGCGACTGTAATCATTAAACTTGTCGAGCCTATAGAAGCTTTTGCTACGTCTGATGTTAAAAACGCGATAAACCCAGACGAATCGAATAGCATGACATTTTATTTGATTATTACCTTGGGATCTGTTTCGTTTCTTTTTATCATCAGTATTATCATTATATTTGTAATGCAGTGCTCCAAGTCTGCAGACTATCCCCGCAACTATTTACAAGATACAAATTATGATGGGACATTGTGTCACAGCATCCAGTACAGATCCGGAGATAAACGCTACATGTTAGTTGGACCCAGAACAAGTATCAGTTCTACTATAGTTCCAGGAAGTAATGGAAATACCTTAGCTGTATCAGATGGCAAGAGGAAAACGTCTTGTGAGGTAAGAGTCGCGTGAATCGTTTTAATTAAAAAAGAGAACTCTTCAAATACTTAAAGTTTTCTATTTGTATTTGTGTTTTATACACCAAAGAACAAATTACTGCATCTGCCGTATGCACCAATGATCCTATCAATTCAATGTCCGATTCTTTTGAAGTAATAAAATCAGGAAATAAAATAAAAATCTGTGTTTTTCGAACCTTATGACGTTGGTAATTAGGCTTACAGATCCAGATCTGTTTTAATTACTGATTATAAAGCAAATATTATGGTATAAAATATGTCCAGTTATAACAACTTATCATCTGCTACTAACATTCATCAAAACAATGATGCTAATGAAAGTATCTATTTGAAAATTGTTGGCTTCATTTTAACTATTAATATTAATTGCATTGCTATAAATTTTACTAGAGTTTTAAAGTTTTACTTTACTGCCTTTCTGCTGTTAGTTAACAGTAATTTGATTTGTTTATTTTGGAAAAATATACTTCGTGTTTTTCGCCAAAAGAAGCCATACGGGGTCAGTGTTTCATAAGAACAGAAAACAGATACCTAGTTCTACCCACTGTATTTTGTGCAAGTCAGTTTTTCTTCTTTATTCGCGAAGGCACCAGATGAACAAGAGGTCTATTTTTCATTGAAAAAAAATGACTTTTTATCTTCAGGAAACGTGGATTTTAAAGAACACATGCACAGTTTGTAATTGAACAGGAAAAGACTCGCTATCAAATAACGATTTAAAGAGACAAAACCGGGATGGGTAACGGCGAAAAAAGGCGAAGATGGGAGTACTGCTGGATTGCTGTAGGTCTTCCGTTGTTGATCGGTTTTGGGAGGCAGGTTTCTGCTCAGACAAAGTACGTTATTCCAGAGGAAGTTAAAGAGGGCTCGATTGTGGGAAATATAGCAACAGATTTAAATCTTGATGTCAGTACTTTAATTAACAGGCGGTTTCGTATCGTTTCTGGAACAAACGGAGCTTTTTTTCAGGTGAATCAGAACAATGGTGTCCTATCTGTTCTTAAGAAAATCGACAGAGAGGAGGTATGTGTCGGTGCTTTATGCATCTTAAATGTAAAAATCGCCCTGGATAATCCGCTAGAAATTCATTATGTTGTTGTAGAAATAACAGATGTTAATGATCATAGCCCGTCGTTTCCTGAGAAAGGACAACATTTTGAAATCGCTGAAAACACATTAACAGGGGCTTGCTTCGAGCTCCAAAGCGCACGTGATCCAGACATAGGCACTAATTCGATTCGCACATATGTTTTATCAAAAAATAACTACTTTGAATTAGAAATAAGGGATAATATAGATGAGGAGAAAATCCCCATTCTAGCATTACACAAGGCTTTAGACAGAGAGCAAAAAGGAAAACATAGTTTGGTTTTGACTGCAGTAGATGGAGGGACTCCTCCAAGATCAGGTACAATAAACATCACTGTCACTGTTCTTGACATCAATGACAACCGTCCCACATGCAGTAAGGATGCTTATCATGTTACGATAAGAGAAAATACTCCCGTAGGTACATCAATAGTACGTGTCAATGCAACGGATTTAGACGAGGGTTTAAATGGAGATATAATTTACAGCTTTGGTAAAACTATTCAACGAAAAGTGCATGATGCATTTAGTCTTGATGAAATCACAGGTGAAATAAAAATTAAAAAGCCCATTGACTTTGAAGAAAATGAAATGTATAGGTTAAGCATTCAGGCATCCGATAAAGGGCAGCCGCCAATGACTACTGACTGCAGAGTAATTATAAAGATAACTGATGAAAATGACAATTATCCAGAGATAGAGGTGACATCACTTTCAAATCTGGTACCAGAAGATTCTCAAACTGGAACTGTTGTTTCTTTAATTAGTGTAACAGATAAAGATGTTGGTGTTAATGGTAAAGTTATTTGCAGTATCTCAAATGATGTCCCTTTTGAATTAAAGTCATCCATTCAGGAGAACATGTATTCATTAACTACTAAACAACCTTTAGACAGAGAGCTTGTTTCACAATATGACATCTTAATAAAAGCCACTGATTTAGGGCAGCCTCAACTGTGTACATTTAAAACATTAACTGTTCAAGTTTCAGATGTTAATGATAATATTCCAGAATTTGCCCAAAATCCTCTTGAACTATACTTGATAGAAAATAATGTTCCTGGTGCTTCTATATTCTCTGTTACCGCATCTGATAGAGATCTAAATGAGAATGCTGTGGTTTCTTACCAAATAATTAGGAACACAGACCAATTAGGGTCAAGTGTTTTACAGAGCCATACAATAAAGAGTGATCTGGGAACATTTCTAAATATCAATCCAGAAACAGGTATTATTATCACACTAAAAAGTTTTGATTTTGAAACAACCAAAACGTTCCAGTTCCAAGTTCTTGCTACAGATTCTGGAACTCCATCACTAAGCAGTAATGTCACAGTGAATGTGTTTATTCTGGATCAGAATGACAACGTTCCAGTAGTCCTACATCCAGTCAGTGCTAATGGCTCTGCAAAAGGTGTCAAAGAGATTCCCCGCAATGCCAACCCAGGACATTTGGTGACGAAAGTGAGAGCCTACGATGCAGATATTGGATACAATGGGTGGTTATTATTTTCACTGCAAGAAGTGAGTCACCACAATCTCTTTGGTTTGGACCGTTATACAGGACAGATAAGAACTCTTCACTTATTCACAGAAATCGATGAGGCTGAGTATAAACTGGTTATACTGGTCAAAGACAATGGGAACATTTCACTTTCAGCAACAGCAACTGTGATCATTAAACTTGTGGAACAAAAAGAGGCTTTTGCTTCATCTGATGTTAAAAATGCAGAAAAAGAAGAGGAAGAAAATTATGTTGCCTTTTACTTGATCATTACTCTTGGTTTGGTTTCTTTTCTTTTCATTATAAGTATAATTGTGTTAATTGCAATGCAATACTCCAAATCTACAGACTTTTCCTCCAAGTATTTGCAAGATACAAATTACGATGGGACACTGTGTCACAGTATCCAGTATCGATCTGGAGATAAAAACTACATGTTAGTTCGACCAAGAATGAGCATCGGTTCTGATATACATCCAGCTAGTAATCAGAATACCTTATTGGTACCTGATCACAGGAGCAGGCTTTCAAATGCGGTAAGATTTTAAATTACATTTAACTTGCTGTGTCTTACTTACATTTATTTTCCCTAAAATGTATACTCTTTGCTTTTCTGTTTGTGGTTTATTTATTTAACTTAAAACTTTACATTTTTAAGATTTTAATTCACTAAGTCAAGTCAAATCAAATCAAGTCAGGTCAGGTTTATTTCTATATCGCTTTTCACAACGGACATTGTCTCAAAGCAGCTTTACAGAATTTAAGAGTTAAGGTGAGCAATGTGTATTTAATCCTGATGAGTAAGCCACTTCCTCACTCCCTCCCTCAAAGAAAACACTCCCTCACATGTTATGAGGAAGAAACCTTGAGAGGAACCAGACTCAAAAGGGAACCATTGGGGATAAATATTTAAAACAATGCAAAACACCAGAGAGTGAGTACTAACATGAGCACTGGAATGTAAAATTATGAGTAATGTCCTTTCTACAGTTTTATACAGTCATTTGAGGTTAAGGAACCAGGAGCTAATGAGCAACTAATAAAATAGCTCAACATTTAAGATCATCATAGATCCAACACCAGCTTCTCCATGCCAAAGCCTTCGAAACATTAAAACAGGTCCAATGTCCAAACTCTTCATGAAGTGAAATCCAAATGATGCTGTGTGTGTCTATAAATGGTTCGGGATGTTTGCGGGGTTGGCATCTATTTCTTTAAATGTTCACAATCTTGATGAGTTGGGACACGGCTGGGCCTGGCACAACCTCAGGATGCCTTGTGATGTGTAGAGAAATAGAAGCAGTGGAGAGGAATTAGCATAGCTGCTGTTCATAATATTAACAAGCACAAGTTGATAATGTGCATTTGATCAGATGTACTGGAGCATATGTGATATGTGGTATGTGTAGGCCTTGCTAAAAAGATACGTTTTTAATTTGCACCTAAACTAGGAGAGTGTGTCTGAGCCCTGGACACTGTCAGGAAGACTATTCCAAAGTTAAATAGCTAAATGTGAGAATGATCTGCCGCCTTTAGTGGACTTTGTTATTCTAGGAACTGCTAGAAGTCCAGAGTTTTGGGATCTCAAAAAGCATGACTAATTGTAGCGTGTTAGAAGACTGGATCGATACATGGGAGCTAAACCATTCAGGGCTTTGTAGGTATCAATAGTTTGTAGTCGATTCGAAACTTAACAGGTAGCCAGTGTAGGATGAAAAGAATGGGGTTATATTGTCATAATTTTCTCGACTAACTGTAGCTTGTTTATTAATGAAGCAGGACATCAACCTAGTAATGCATTACAATAGTCTAGTTTGGAGGTCATGAATGCATGAATGAGCTTCTCTGTATCAGATATAGACAACATGTTTCTTAGCTTAGCAATATTTCTAAGGTGGAAGAAGGCCGTTTTTGTAATATGGTTGTAATGATTTTTAAAAGATAAGTTGGTGTCTAAAATAACTCCAAGGTCTTTTACTGTTGAAATAGCAGTACATGATTTTAAACCCAGGTTAAAATGCTGAAGATTCTGCCAATTAGTTTTAGGCAGATGAGCAAAATCTGTCTTATCAGAATTTAATAATAGAAAGTTATGTGTCATCCAATCTTTTATTTCTCTAACACACTCAGTTAACTGACCCAATTGAGCAGTATCGTCTGGTTTAGATGAGATATATAGCTGGGTATCATCAGCGCAGTGAAAGCTAATCCCATGCCTTCTAATAATTATTTTTAAAAATAAGTATATTGTGAAAAGCAGGTGTCCTAGAACTGAACCTTGTGTCATCTCATAGTTTACTTGCATTAACCTGGATAGTTCTTTATTTAAATCTACAAATGGTAATGGTCAGGCAGGTAGGATTTAAACCAGCTTAATGCCTGTCCCTGAATGCCAATGTAATTCTGTAAGCTATCCAGGAGAAAGTCACGGTCTATAGTGTCAAATGCATCACTAAGATCTAGTAAAACTAACAGAGAGATGTAGCCTTTGTCAGAAGCTAAAAATAGGTAATTTCTGATTTCAACTAAAACAGTTTCTGGCCTGAAACCTGACTGGAACTCTTCAAAGATATTGTTTTTTATGGGAAGGAACATAACTGTGCAGACAAAATCTTTTCTAAAATCTTAGACATAAATGGAAGATTTGAAATTTGTCTGTAATTTGTTAGTTTTTTTTTTTTTTTTTCAAATTAGGTTTCTTATGGAGGGCCTTAATAACTAACAGCTTGAGGGGTTTGGGGACAGGACCTAAAGATAGTGGGGAGTTAATAATATTCAGAAAAGGCTCACCAGCTGTATTTAACACTTATTATAGTAGTTTAGTTAGAATGGGATCTAACAGACATGTTGTTGATTTGGCTTTGGTAATAACAATATACAGCTCTTCCTGTCCTATACTTGTGAAGCACTGTAATTGTGGAGTTTTAGGTGAGATTGGATCAGGAGATGCTGTCAGAGGTTAGACATCCACAATTGTTTTTCTAATAGTTTTTTGCATTAAAGAAATTCATAAAGTTGTTTTCCATGCGTTTGCTAGGGTGCTCAACTCTAGCAGCATTTAATGCTGTAGCTGAGCATACTGCCTTTATACGCAATTCTGCATACCTCCAATTTAGTTTTCCTCCATTTTCTTTCCAGATTATGGCCTGGTTTCTTGAGGGCATGAGTATGACTATTATACCATGGTGCAAGTGTTTTTTCTCTAAACTTTTTTTAATTGGATGGGGGCAATGGTGTCTAATGTGCTAGTGAGGATAGTGTCTATGTTGTTATCCATTTCATCAAGATCATTAGCATTTAGGGTTTTAGTGAGAAATTGAGATAAATCCGGCAGGTTATTTGTTAATCTGTTCTAAGTGGTCGAAAAAATAGTCCTACCAAGTCAATAACGCTAATCTAATCTACCGATAGTGTGTACAATATGAGATAATGGTCTGTGATATCATTACTCTGAGATAAAATATCTATATCAGTGATGTCTGCTGCGTTGCATATTATTAAGTCTAGTGTGTGTGAATAAAACGAAAAGTCATTCTAGTGATGTTTTGTTTAACCCCTAAAGAGATTAGTGAATTTAGTAATTCAACAAATTATATTTCTAGGCCATCATTTACATCATCCACATGAATATAAAAATCTCCTACAAGCAGCACTTTATCAAAATTGATCAAGAGGTCTGAAAGCAAACAAGCAAACTCTTGAAGAAAATCAACGTAGGGCCCCGGGGGTCTGTACACGGTGGCCAGAGTGAGAGATAGTAGGGGTTTTCTATGTATGTCTGAAAGTACAACTTTAAGAACTAGCACTTCAAATGATTTAAACTTGAATCCTAATCTTTGACTAACATTAGGGCACTGTAAATGGTTGCTACACCACCCCCATGACCAGTCTGACGGGGCTCATGCTTATAAGCATATCCCATTTAGACCCATATAATCATGTTTTTTCTGGATGTTGTGTATGTATTTCTGGATCTTACTACACGAGGAATAGAAACGGTTTCTATAAAGTGTGTGTACTAGTAACTATTTGGTTTGTTGTACAAATGTTATCATAGTTGTAAATTGCATGATGTCTTACCAGTCAGATGGTGTGCAGCATGCTAAAGATGTTTTCTGATAGCACTGCTGCTTCAACTCTGCTGGAGGGTAGGCCATCAGGACAGAAAAACCAAGGATGTGCCCAGAAAAGATTCCAATTATCAATAAAGAGTACTTTGTGTTCTTGACACCATGACAGTAGCCTTAGTGCAAAAAACTTTTTTCAGCGGTCCTGACACTATGCTCCTCGTTGTGGATGATTTGTTGCATACCATCTTTACCAGGATCCTGAAATCCCTCTTCAAGATCTCAGTTAACTGATTAACTGATACCTATATGCAAAGCTGTAGTTCAATTGCTGTGGTTAATGTTATCTTGATAGTGTATGAGATAAGCATATATTTAAAAGCTTTACAATAATAAAAAATCTACTACTGAAACATAGAAAATAACTTGGTAAGCTTTCCTAATAACAATAATAATAATATTCTTCTTCTTCTTCTTCTTTCGCCTGCTCCCATTTAGGGTCGCCACATGTCCTCTGCACATGTCCAAAACATCTCAATCTCGCCTCCCTCACCTTGTCACCAAAACGTCCTACATGGGCTGTCCCTCTAATTAACTAATTTTTAAAACAATAATAATATTATTAATTAGTAAAAACTGGTAATGAATATAAACTATCCTACACATGGAACATAAGCATTTGCACAAGTAGTCAAACCTAAACACATTTTCCCAAACAGTTTACACTGCACTTTGCTTGAAAAATTGTTTTACTATGTATATATTTCTCTCTGCAGTACACTGCATATTTGTGCATTATAGTAGTGCCACTGTCCATGGTCCTGAATCATATGCTGGTGTATATGGAGTAGGTTTGGTAAGAATCACTTGTTCGCAAATTTGTATCCGCATAAAAGTTAACGATGTGATGCATGGATTTGAAACCATGTGCATTGGATACAATCTGTCATTTTTGCTTTGATAAAAAGAAACATTTATTTAGGTATAATTATTAGTGCATGTCATACACTGTCATTTAGAAAGTGACCAATAATTCGTGTATTTTATATGTAGATTGATTTCTCCTCACTAAACTGTTTCTCAAGTGATTCAGCAACACTGCTGATACGTGAATATGACGTATCACAACACTATGGAGACTGAGTAGTGTCCTTAGAGTCACATGGAATATAGATTAACATGACAAAAGTAGAGTTGCCACTTCCTGGGGACAGACCAGTTTCTAAAAAAAATTATAATAATTTTTACATCAGTGATTTTGTTGCATTCCTCTTTTTAGTCTAGGTATAAAGGGAGATGTGATGAATGTGTGATCCTGTGTTAAGGGAAGGACATAAACTTGATCCAATAGCAGTTTGTCCACCTTTTAAATGTCCACACATATATAATACAATAGACAGCAATCAAAATTGATTAAAAGAAAACAAACAGCAAACAGAAACAAAAATACCAGTAATATAAGTGAATAGAAGAAGTCGATTTAATGTATGTAATAATGGTTTCAAATCAATAAAAAATAACAAAACATCTACTCTGCATATACAACAGATGACATGTGAATCAAATCTATGTTATTTACTATATAATGTAATATTTTCTACAGTGAATATGTACAGTGAAATTTATGCAGCTCTTAATACTCATGAAATCAAAGTTATAAATGAAAGTGTGAATTAATTTTTATATCTTCAATAGTAAACATGTCTTGCTTCCCCACTTCTTGCTGCAGTTGACAGGGTCAACACATTTAAATTTGTATTGAAACAACTTTTTTATTTTTTTTCAATAGAATTAAAAATAAGCACATATCACAGGTTTTTTTTCCTTAATTCCATTTCACATCCACCTGATGTGGATGTTATGTACAAATGAATAATTGAATAAACTTTTGGTTGCATGCTTTGTTTTATTATTGTACTTTTTCACGTAGCTTACTTTAAAACTAAATGCAATTTAGGTCATATTAATGTCAATATATTATTTATATTTAATTTATAATTAATAATTAATAATTTTCTTTCTATTATGTAATCATCATGTTTGTATCAAGATATTATGTATGAAAGTTTAGAATGATATGTGGGAACACACAAGTCTGCTTTTAAGTGCTCAAGGAATTTACTCTAATTGTTAATCATGCATGAAGAAAAACTACTCATTGTTTGCAATTTTGTTTAAATTCTAATTCTTTAGATATTATATGCAAATATTTCATAAAACGTATTGACTTTCTTCTGTATGGTAACAAACTTGACTGCTTGACATAAAATAAACATTACATTGCATTAATATACAAATGGTAGGATATGACGAAGCTCATAATTGTAACCAGATAAATTATAAATATAGTTATTTATAGAGAATTCATCTTTAATTATAGGTCAGGTTAGCAAAGAATAAATTAAATAGCTTTAATAATATGATGGTTTATCATACATTCTGTGACCTCGTTTTTTTGTAATTTTATTGTAAATGTTTTTTAATTAAAGCCAAAATATTGTTTCTATTTGATAGGAAAAACTACCATCTTAAGAAAATATTTTTTGAGTGGAATGCTATAGGATAAGATACAGGAGCATATAGTAAAACCTCATTAGAACATATCCAAGGGCATATACGAGAAAACTTTGTTTAAACTTTCCCAGTAGTGCGTTTTAGATCATTTTCCAGAGCATACCTGTTAACAACTACTGAGATATGACCGCTTGGTGTCAGCCTTGAAAGCTAAAGGTCTGCGGCTCTTAGTCCCACCCCAGATGGTGACGTGTGTAGTGCGTATCTTCAACGTAAAAAACAAGAAGACGGTGCAAGAGCGTTCTTTTTTTTATTATTATTATCACAAAGTATTCTAGTTATAATTGTGGGTGTCAGACGCTGATGCAGTCACTAAACATCGCGGATTTATTTTTGCTTGTGGAATGGTTTTTCGTATATCGTTGATAATGGAGGAATTCAGACAAAGGAGAAGCCTGAAGCTGGGGCGGATTGCTCTGTATTTTCCTTTGCTGATGTGCTTTGCGAGTAGAGTTTCAACTCACATAAGGTATTCTGTTCCAGAGGAGATAAATGATAGATCTGTTGTCGGAAATCTTGCTAATGATTTGGGCCTTGATGTGAATACTTTGGTAGACAGACGCTTTCGCATGGTTTCTGGATCTAATGCCCCTTATTTCAGGCTTAATCAGAACAATGGTGTCTTATATGTTAATACAAAGATCGACAGAGAACAAATATGTGATGGTAATAATCCTTGCGTAATAGACCTCAAAGTTGTAGTAGAAAACCCACTGGAGATGCATTACGTGGGAGTAGAAATTACTGATATAAATGATCACGCTCCTGCCTTTCCAGATAATCAACAAAGATTAGAGATTTCG
The DNA here is from genome assembly GCF_946808225.1 of Silurus aristotelis. NCBI lineage: Eukaryota > Metazoa > Chordata > Actinopteri > Siluriformes > Siluridae > Silurus > Silurus aristotelis. Next base: position 11,393,461 of record NC_139580.1, read on the forward strand.
GAGAGCACGTTTCCGGGTGTGCGCTTTCAGCTCCAAAGCGCGCGCGATCCAGATATCGGTGTAAATTCAGTGCACGCGTATAAAATAACCAAAAATGAGCATTTTGATTTAGAGATAAGGGACAGGGGCGACGAAAAGATACCATTCCTGGTTTTACAAAGAGGGCTGGATAGAGAGCGTAAAGCTGAACACGAATTGACACTGACAGCAGTGGATGGTGGAAATCCACCAAAGTCTGGAACTTTAAATCTCACCGTCACTGTTCTCGATATCAATGACAATCCTCCAGTATTTAGTCAAGAAGTTTACACGGTGCATTTAGAGGAAAATTCTGTAAAAGGAACCATAGTAATAAAAGTGAGCGCAACCGATCTAGACGATGGTTTAAATGGAGATGTTATTTACTCGCTTAGTAGTAAATTAAATCGTAATGTTTATGATACATTTGATTTGGACGCAGAATCGGGGGAAATTCGAGTAAAAAGCAAAATAGATTTTGAGAACACTGAAGTCTACAGGTTAGATGTTTTAGCATCTGACAAAGGTACACCTCCGATGACTGTTGATTGCCGGGTAATTGTGAAAATATTAGATGTAAATGACAACGCTCCTGAAATAGAAATTATGTCGCTTTCTAATTCAGTGCGGGAAGATTCCAAGCCGGGAACTGTTATTTCCTTAATTAGCATTCTAGATAAAGACACTGGTGTAAATGGAAAAGTTTTATGTACTGTGCCCCATGACATTCCTTTTGAATTAAAACAATCCATAAACGACAATATGTTCTCTTTAGTTACAAAATCGCATTTAGACAGAGAGGAGATCTCCCGTTATGACATTACATTAACTGCCTCAGACATGGGCCAACCTCCTAAAACTGCACAAAAATCACTGAATCTGCTGGTGTTAGACGTTAATGACAATCGCCCAGAGTTTTCTCAAAATCCTATTGAATTATATCTAATGGAAAACAACATTCCCGGTGCATCGATATTTTCTGTAACGGCATCGGACAAAGATGTGAATGAAAATGCAGTAATCTCGTACAGCATTCTTCGAGGTGATGGTACAAGGAGCAACCCTACATTTCTAAGCATCAATCCGGAAACTGGGGTTATTCAGGCGCTAAAAACTTTTGATCATGAAGTAGCTAAAACGTTCCAGTTCCACGTGCTTGCTACAGATTCTGGAACTCCGTCACTAAGCAGCAACGTCACAGTGAACATGTTCATTATGGATCAAAACGACAATGCTCCAGTGATCTTATATCCGGTCAGCGCTAACGGTTCTGCTGAAGGTGTTGAGGAGGTTCCCCGAAACGTCAATCCAGGACATTTGGTGACGAAAGTGAGAGCTTATGATGCGGATATTGGATACAACGGCTGGTTATTATTTTCACTGCAGGTAGTGAGTGATCACAGTCTCTTTGGTTTGGACCGTTATACAGGACAGATAAGGACTCTTCGCTCATACACAGAAACCGATGAGGCTGAACATAAACTGGTCATACTGGTCAAAGACAATGGGAACGTTTCACTTTCAGCAACAGCGACTTTAATTGTAAAATTTGTCGAGCCCAAAGAAGTTTTTGCTGCTTCCGATGTTAAAAACACAATAAAAGAAGAGGAAGTAAATAACGTCACATTTTATTTGATAATTACATTGGGCTTGGTTTCAGTGCTTTTTGTAATCAGCATAATCGGGTTAATAATAATTCAGTGCTCCAAGTCTACAGACTATTCCTGCAAGTACTTGCAAGATACAAATTACGATGGGACACTGTGTAACAGCATCCAGTACAGATCCGGAGATAAACGCTACATGTTAGTTGGACCAAGAACGAGTATAGGTTCTACTATTGTTCCAGGAAGTAATGCGAATACGCTAGTGCTACCAGATCGAAGAACAAAAACTTCTGTTGAGGTAAGAAGTGCGAATATGCATTTTTTTTTTCGTTTCTGTTTTAAACAAATACATATGAATATTGTTTTGTTTATAATGTATTTTTGTAAATATGTAGATTTACAAGGAGCGCTCAACAAATACACGGGATTGCTGTTAATTATACTCTCTAATATCTGTTCGGTTTACTAAGCAATTCTCTATTTAGAAAAAAGTATAAAATGGACTGAAATGGGCGGTGATGATCAAGGAAACTGCTAAATTCCCATAAACTAGTACACTTTAACTCTTTGAATCGCTACAAGCAAACAGGCAATTGTACTGGGAATTCACTTAAAAATGGTACAATTGGTGTTCTGTTCTTTGTGCTGAAACCATTAATTTGACCAAGTCTAAAACGCAGGGTCCTCAGTACCTTTATTGTATATCTTCCGTTAAAGTATTTGGTGCCCCCACCTCTCTCTCTCTCTCTCTCTCTCACACACACACACACACACACACACACACACACACACACACACACACACACACACACACACATACAAACTATTTATCTTTCAGCAGTTTCAACACACCAGACTTAGAACCTTAATGTTGGTGTACTCTTTGTTTTTTGCCAATGTTGGTAGATGTGAAGTCGTGCTAAATAGACATTATCATTGATCAATTCACTGGGTGTTTTTTTTCTCTGGTTAAAACTCTCATTACTGATTTTTCTTTTTAAGAAAATACTGTTCTGAAGACACTAGCCGTTTCACAGACGCTGAAAAAAGTGTTGTCACGAAAAACCGTCACTTTTAAATAGTAAATTATTATAAATTGACAAAATGTCAGTATAACAATCAAATATTACACACGGCTATGTTTTATGGAACAGTTATGGACTAAACTTAAACACTAGAAAGCCACAACATTCCAGAAGTGTATCCCTTTATTAGTCTGGGATTTGTTAAAATTTTAAATGTTAATCTCTAAAAATCGAGTCAATTATTTCCATTAAAATCGAGCTGTGTGAAAGATACGCTGTTAGTGTTTGAATGACATTTCCGGTATTATTTTAGTTATTTTGGAGCCCTCTGTTTTAATACTTCCATTTTTACACCAGATGATGTCAGTGTTACCTTGCCGTGTAGAGTATATCTTCTGCCCTTCCCACTATTGTACGTTGTGCCCAACCTGTCTTTAGAAGAGGCTCGTTCTACGAGCACAAGAAAAACACAACATTTGAAATCAAATGACATTTTTGCAATGACAAAGCTATCCATAAATGGATTGTAGGCTTGGTATTTAAAGACAGCGGACGTACAGCCGCAAACGAGCATTTCGCGATGGGAGATGGAGTACAAAGGCGGAGATGGCCGTATTTGTGGATTTCATTTTTGTTGCTTTGCATCCCGGATCAAGCTTTTGGACAGATACGATACTCTGTTCCAGAGGAGGTGAAAGAGGGAACGATTGTAGGACATCTTGGTAAGGATTTAGGTCTGGATGTTAGTTCTTTGGTTAGCAGACGCCTGCGGATCGTTTCCGGACCCAAACAAGATTTTTTTCAATCTAATCAGGACAATGGCCTTTTGTACGTTTTAAGAAAAATCGACAGGGAGGAGGTATGTGAGTATAAAAGCGCCTGTTTAATCAATCTAAAAATCGCTGTTGAAAACCCGTTAGAAATTCACCAGGTTGTTGTCGAGATAACAGATATCAACGACAATATTCCAAGTTTTTCTCAGACGCATCAGCATTTTGAAATAGCCGAGCATACCCCTGTAGGAACAAGCTTCCAGTTGCATGCAGCACGTGACCAGGACACAACAACAAATTCGGTTTGCAGTTACAAATTAAGTCAGAATGCTAACTTTGAAATTGATATAAAAACTAGTGACGGAGATAAAATCCCGTTCCTTGTAATTCGGAAGCCTCTTGATCGTGAACAAACAGAAGATTATCATTTGGTTGTTACAGCAGAAGATGGGGGAAATCCCCCGAAAACAGGTACCTTGAACATTATTGTTAAAGTTCTTGACATAAATGATAATCGTCCTGTTTTCAGTCAGAATATATACACTGTAACATTGCAAGAAAATGCTCCAGTTGGCACCGTTGTGATTACAGTAAATGCAACTGACAGTGACCAAGGATCCAACGGTAATATTGAATACGCATTTGTTAAAACTATAAATTACAAAGTGAATGATGTTTTTCAGTTAAATGCCATCACAGGAGAAATAAAAGTGAAAGGTAAAGTAGATTTTGAGGACATGGAAGTGTATAAGTTAGATATACAGGCGTCGGATAAAGGACAGCCTCCTCTTACAGTGGAGAGCAGAGTAATAATTAAAATTATAGATATGAACGATAACAAACCAGATATTGAGGTGACGTCTTTTTCAGACATTATTGCTGAAGACTCCAGTACTGGCACAGTTCTTTCTTTCATCAGCGTCTCTGACAAAGACTCCGGACTTAACGGGAAAGTCGTATGCAGTCTTGCAGGAAATGTTCCTTTTGAACTTAAACCTTCCATTCAAGATAACATGTATGCCTTAGTAACAATGCGAAATTTAGATCGTGAAATAGTATCAAGTTATAATATCATTATAACAGCAACGGATTTTGGCCAGCCTCCATTATCTACTATTAAAACTTTACCTGTGCTGGTATCAGATGTGAATGATAACAGACCGCAGTTTAATCAAACCTACCTTGAACTGTACTTGCTAGAAAATAATGCCCCTGGTTCATCAATTTTCTCAGTGAGCGCGTTTGACGACGACTCTGAAGAAAACGCGGTGCTATCATATCACATTATCAGAAACGTTGGCGCTCAGAATGATATGACATCATTCTTAAATATTAATTCAGAAACTGGTATTATTCACGCGCTAAAAAGTTTTGATTTTGAAACAATCAAGAGGTTCCAGTTTTACGTGCTCGCTACAGATTCTGGATCTCCGTCACTAAGCAGCAACGTTACAGTGAACGTGTTCATTCTGGATCAGAACGACAATGCTCCAGTGATCTTATATCCGGTCAGCGCTAACGGTTCTGCTGAAGGTGTGGAGGAGGTTCCCCGGAATGTTAATGCAGGATATTTGGTAACGAAAGTGAGAGCCTATGACGCGGATATTGGATACAACGGCTGGTTATTATTTTCACTGCAAGAAGTGAGTCACCACAATCTCTTTGGTTTGGACCGGTATACAGGACAGATAAGGACCCTTCGGTCATTCACCGAAACAGATGAGGCTGAACATAAACTGGTCATACTGGTCAAAGACAATGGAAATATTTCACTTTCAGCAACAGTGACTGTGATTATTAAACTTGTTGAGCCCAAAGAAACGTTTGCAGCATCTGATGTAAAAACTTCAGTAAATGATCTAGAGGAAAATAACATTACATTTTATCTGATCATTACACTGGGATCAGTTTCATTTCTTTTCATTATCAGTATAATTGTGCTGATTGTAATGCAGTGCTCCAAATCTACAAACTATGCATCAACGTATTTACAAGATACAAATTACGACGGGACATTGTGTCACAGTATCCAGTACAGATCTGGAGATAAACGCTACATGTTAGTTGGACCCAGAATGAGTATAGGTTCTACTATAGTTCCAGGCAGCAATGCGAATACTCTTGTGGTACCAGATTGCCGAAGGAGAACTTCTATTGAGGTATGGCTATGTTTTGTTTAGCATTGATTAACACACACACACACACACACACACACACACACACACACACACACACACACACACACACACACACACACACACACACAATTGGATATTTCACTATTTTCTTTAGGCTTGTGTATATACTGTATTATACAAATATATAAAATTAGATGCTGTAGCAAATTACACTAGACCTTTTAATAATTGTTTGACGTGCACAATTGTTCGTGGGGCTTTACATATATTTCAGATAATAGCGCTAAAGAGAGTATTGAACATACATTTATTCCAAAAATAGTGTATGACGCTTACTTAACTTATTTTATCCTCTTAGTATCACTTTATTATTATTTGTTTAAGAAGAGTTGTGTTTAAACGTTACAGTAAGAGATGTACGTAACGGTGCGTAAGCTATTTGACAAAATGTAAATACTTTGATTTTCATTCGGTTAGAAGTTTAGCTAAGAAATGTCGCTTGGTGTCAGTGTAAGACAGCGAGATGTTTTTGGGACTGCCCCTTTTTTTGACGTTGCTCCTGACAGTTTTTGCAAAACGACGGCGGTGTGCTGATGTTACCTCCAAGATGGGTCAAAATATTTATTTCGTAAATTGACTTCATATTTTTGTGTTTACGGGGAATACAGTTATCAAGAGAACAAAGTGATTACCGCTTGTACTAAAAGACAATCTCTGGCATTTTCAATCAAGATGTATTGGTGCAAACAAAGGCGGAGATGGGAGTACTGCTGGATTATTCTGTGCTTTTATTGGCTGATGCGCAACACGGAGCAGGTTTCTACTCAGATAAGGTATTCCGTTCCAGAGGAGGTTAATGAAGGGACTGTTGTAGGATATCTTGCTAAAGATTTGGGTCTCGATTTAAATTCTTTGGTATACAGACGGCTTCGAATCGTTTCTGGGTCTCATGACCATCTTTTTCATGTTAATCAGAACAATGGCGTCCTGTCTACTCATAAGAAAATCGACCGAGAGGAGATTTGTGATAGAAACAGAGCTTGCACAGTAAACTTAAAACTCGTAACAGAAAATCCAATTGAACTATATTACATTGAAGTGGACATAATAGATGTTAATGACAATTTTCCAGTTTTTCCAGAAACTCAAATATATCTAGAAATATTAGAAAATAAACATTTAGATGCACGATTTGAACTTCCAGCAGCGCGTGACCGGGACGCTGGAATAAATTCAATCCGTTCATATAAACTGGATCAAAATGAACACTTTCAGTTGCAAATAGAAAATAGTGAGGACGAGGACAAAATAATATTTTTAGTGCTACAGAAGCCTTTAGACAGAGAGCAACATAGTAAACACTTGTTAAGTTTGACCGCATTTGATGGTGGGAATCCTCCCAAATCTGGTACATTGGAGATAAGTATTTTTGTTATTGATGTTAACGACAACATACCTGTTTTTACTCAAGAAATTTATACAGTGACTTTAAATGAAAATGTCCCGATCGGCACTATAATTACAACCGTTAACGCCAGTGATGCAGACGATGGTCTAAATGGAGAACTTGTATATGCACTCAAACGATCAAAAGGCAATACCAAAGACTTGTTTCAGTTAGACAGTGTGACTGGAGAGATTAGTGTAAAGGGAAATATTGACTATGAGGAAAATGAAGTGTACAGGTTGAATGTCCAGGCAACTGATAAAGGGCAGCCACCAATGACCGGAGATTGTAGAGTTGTCATAAAAGTTACAGACGCAAATGATAATAAACCTGAAATACATATTACGTCATTATCTAACATGGTTCTTGAAGATTCAAAACGAGGAACAGTTATTGCGCTGGTTAGTGTTAGTGACATGGATTCTGGTGTCAATGGAAAGGTTATTTTCGGTCTTTCAGGTAACACACCATTTGAGTTGAAACCATCAGTCAAAGATAATATGTATTCACTGGTTACCAAAAATGGGTTAGATAGAGAACTTATTTCTTATTACGACATTTCCATAAAAGCATCAGACTTAGGCCAGCCTCCTCAATCCAGTGAGCAATTTCTAAAAGTACTTGTTGCTGACGTAAATGATAACAGCCCAGAATTCCCCCAAAATCCTCTTGAACTTTATTTGTTGGAAAATAACACACCGGGCGAACTCATGTTTTCCGTAAGTGCCACTGACGGAGATATTAATGAAAATGCAGTAGTTACATATTCCATTATCAGAAGAAACGGTTTGCAAAATGACATGACATCATTTATAAACGTTAATGCTGAAAATGGCCAAATAAGTGCTTTATCAAGTTTTGACTTTGAAAAGGTCAAAACGTTCCAGTTCCACGTGCTCGCTACAGATTCTGGAACTCCGTCACTAAGCAGCAACGTCACTGTAAATGTGTTCATTTTGGATCAGAACGACAATGCTCCAGTGATCTTATATCCGGTCAGCTCTAACGGTTCTGCTGAAGGTGTGGAAGAGGTTCCCCGCAACGTCAACGCAGGATATTTGGTGACTAAAGTGAGAGCCTATGATGCGGATATTGGATACAACGGCTGGTTATTATTTTCACTGCAGGAAGTGAGTGACCACAGTCTATTTGGTTTGGACCGCTATACAGGACAGATAAGGACCCTTCGCTCATTCACAGAAACCGATGAGGCTGAACATAAACTGGTCATACTGGTCAAAGACAATGGAAACATTTCACTTTCAGCAACAGCGACTGTAATCATTAAACTTGTGGAACCCAAAGAAGCAATTGCTTCATTTGATGTTGAACAGGCTGTAAAAGAAGAGGAGAAAAACAACATTACATTTTATCTAATCATTACATTGGGTTCTGTTTCATTTCTTTTTATTATCAGTATAATTGTGCTGATTTTAATGCAATGCTCCAAATCTACAGACTATTCATCAAAGTATTTACAAGATGCAAATTACGACGGGACATTGTGTCACAGCATCCAGTACAGATCCGGAGATAAACGTTACATGCTAGTCGGACCAAGAACAAGTATCGGGTCTACATTAGTTCCAGGCAGTAATGGGAATACACTTAGGGTAACGAGTATGCACAGCCGTGAGGTGAGTTTCCAAGATCTTTCATTCCATTTTTACATTTATTTCTGCGTTCCATACCAAACGTTTCATGGACGCGCACAGTCGCGTGCTTTATACCCACCTCCTATGACGCTCGCATTTTAGATCCGCGGTGTTACCGTGGAACAACGTCTGTATTTATGAATTACTGTAAAGGGAGGATGTGTATTTTTATGTTTCTCAGGATTTATTGAACTATGCACATTAGTAATATTCATTAAATGGACATCCTTTGGTGAAGAGGTTTTCGTCATGGCAACTCGAGAGTATACAGCGTTCACGGCGATTCTGCGCTATTTCACTGTGTTATGTTTCTGCGGTAATGTACTGCCTCAAATTCGCTACTCTATTGCAGAAGAATCTGCACGAGGATCTGTTGTGGGATATATTGCAAAAGATCTCGGCCTTGATGTGAATAAACTTAAAGAAAGAAGGTTTCGGGTTGTTTCTGGATCAAAGGACGGTTTCTTACAGATAAACCAGGACAATGGAGCACTTTTTGTGAGTGGGAACATCGACCGGGAGGAGCTTTGCGAGAAAAGCCTATTGTGCGCAGTAAATCTTAAAACCGTAGCCGAAAATCCTTCGGAAATCCATTATATCGAGGTGGAAATTGTAGATATTAACGATAATTCACCTGCTTTTCCTGTGCGTGAAAAGCATTTCGAGATTCCAGAAAATGCGGTGCCCCAAAGTACGCGCCTCCCACTAGACGCTCCGCGTGATTCAGATGCTGGGTTAAATGCTCTGCATAAGTACACCCTTAGTCCTAATAACTACTTTGAATTAGATATTAAAACACGTGAAGAAGACAAAATTCCATTTTTGATATTGAAAAAGCAGCTTGATAGAGAACAGACACCCACTTTTAATTTAACTTTGACAGCATTTGATGGAGGAAAGCCAGAAAGATCCGGTTCAGTTAACATTACAATAACGGTTGTTGACATTAACGATAACGCCCCGCTTTTTGATCGTCAGGTGTACAGTGTAGCATTAGAGGAAAATTTCGAGATTGGCTCATTGGTAGTAAAACTACATGCCACAGATTTAGATGAAGGTGCCAACGGACAAGTTGTTTATGGGTTTGACAAAAGTCTAATGAGGAAAGAGTTTGAAATATTTTAAATTAATTCTAATACAGGAGATATTACTGTAAAAGGATCGATTGATTTTGAAGAGCAGCGTGTCTATGAATTAGACATACAGGCTTCTGATAAAGGACAAGTCCCTTTAACAGGTCACTGCAGCATCATAAATAATATAAAAGATTTGAATGATAACACAGCCGAGATTGATGTGACCTCACTCTCCACTGACATAGTGGAGGACTCAAAACCAGGGACAATTATATCTCTGATCAGTGCATCTGACAGAGATTCAGGTGAGAATGGTATGGTTATATGTAGCCTTACAGATGACATCCCTTTTGAACTGAAACCCTCTTTCCAGAAAACCATGTACTCTCTAATAACTAAAGATCTGTTAGACAGGGAGACTATTTCTTTATACACAATTACTATAATGTGCAAAGATAGAGGAGAGCCATCCTTATCCTCACAAAAGACAATACAAATAAATATTGCAGATGTTAATGACAACAGTCCTGTCTTTACTCAAAACCCATTTTATTTTTATATTAGTGAAAATAACACACCAGGCACTTCTATATTTTCCATAAATGCATTTGACATTGACCAGAATGAAAATGCACAGATATCTTACCACATTTTAAAAGCAGAAGGCCATGAAGAAAACATGGTGTCTTACCTAAATATAATCTTAGTGGACGGGAATGCTTATGTGTATGCACTAACAGGCTTTGACTTTGAAACCACAAAAATGTTTCAGTTTCATATTGTTGCTTCAGATTCTGGAACTCCATCCCTATCTAACAATGTCACTGTGAATGTGTTCATTCTGGATCAGAACGACAATGCCCCAATGATCTTATATCCGATCAGTGCTAATGGTTCTGCTGAAGGTGTTGAGGAGATTTCCCGCAACGTCAACGCAGGACATTTGGTGACGAAAGTGAGAGCCTATGATGCGGATATAGGATACAATGGCTGGTTATTATTTTCTCTGCAGGAAGTGAGTGACCACAGTCTCTTTGGCCTAGACCGCTATACAGGACAGATAAGGACCCTTCGCTTAATCACAGAAACAGATGAAGCTGAACATAAACTGGTCATACTGGTCAAAGACAATGGGAATGTTTCACTTTCAGCAACAGCAACTGTGATCATAAAACTTGTGGAGTCTAAAGAAGTTTTTGCATCTTTTGATGTTAAAAGCACAGAAAAAAATGAAGAAGAAAATTATGTTACATTTTATTTGATCATTACCTTAGCCTTAGTTTCATTTCTTTTTCTTATTAGTGTCATTGTGCTGATTACAATGCAGTGCTCTGAATCAACAGACTATCTTTTCAAGCATTTACAAGACACCAATTATGATGGCACTCTGTGTAACAGCATCCAATAAAGATCCGGAAATAAACAGTACATGTTTATTGGGCCCAGAACAAGCATTGGGTCAACTATAGTTTCGGCCAGTAATGGAAACACCTTAGTGATTCCAGATCGCAGAAGGCGAACTTCTGGTGAGGTAAGCTCTTATTTTTTTAAAAGATGGCCATACATATTTAGAAAATTACCCACATATGGTTTACTGTTTTTTGGAACAATAAATATTTCTTTGGAAGCGGTACTGAGGGGGGTTTGCATTTGGCAGATTTAGTTCACACGACTCCATATTACATTGCCATATGGTAGCCCACTTATTAAGAGATTTAAAAAATAATACATTGTGATGTCTGGATTTTTTATTTTTAGATTATGTCTCTCACAGTGGACATGCACCTACGATGACATTTTCAGACCCCTCCATGATTTCTAAGTGGGAGAACTTGCAAAATAGCAGGGTGTTCAAATACTTATTTTCCTCACTGTATATTTCAGATAATAGAGCTAAAGAGAGTATTGAACATACATTTATTCCAAAACTAGTGTATGACGCCTACTTAACTTATTTTATCCTCTTAGTATCACTTTATTATTATTTGTTTAAGAAGAGTTGTGTTTAAACGTTACAGTAAGAGATGTACGTAACGGTGCGTAAGCTATTTGACAACATGTAAATACTTTGTTTTTCATTCGGTTAGAAGTTTAGCTAAGAAATGTCGCTTGGTGTCAGTGTAAGACAGCGAGATGTTTTTGGGACTGCCCTTTTTTGACGTTGCTCCTGACAGTTTTTGCGAAGCGACGGCGGTGTGCTGATGTTACCTCCAAGATGGGTCAAAATATTTATTTCGTAAATTGACTTCATATTTTTGTGTTTACGGGGAATACAGTTATCAAGAGAAAAAAAGTGATTGCCGCTTGTACTAAAAGACAATCTCTGGCATTTTCCATCACGATGTATTGGTGCAAACAAAGGCGGAGATGGGAGTACTGCTGGATTATTCTGTGCTTTTATTGGCTGATGCGCAACACGGAGCAGGTTTCTACTCAGATAAGGTATTCCGTTCCAGAGGAGGTTAATGAAGGGACTGTTGTAGGATATCTTGCTAAAGATTTGGGTTTCGATTTAAATTCTTTGGTATACAGACGGCTTCGAATCGTTTCTGGGTCTCATGACCATCTTTTTCATGTTAATCAGAACAATGGCGTCCTGTCTATTCATAAGAAAATCGACCGAGAGGAGATTTGTGATAGAAACAGAGCTTGCACAGTAAGCCTAAAAATCGTAACAGAAAATCCAATTAAACTATATTACATTGAAGTGGACATAATAGACGTTAATGACAATTTCCCAGTTTTTCCAGAAACTCAAATATATCTAGAAATATTAGAAAATAAACATTTAGATGCACGATTTGAACTTCCAGCAGCGCGTGACCTGGACGCTGGAATAAATTCAATCCGTTCATATAAACTGGATCAAAATGAACACTTTCAGTTGCAAATAGAAAATAGTGACGAGGAGGACAAAATAATATTTTTAGTGCTACAGAAGCCTTTAGACAGAGAGCAACATAGTAAACACTTGTTAAGTTTGACCGCATTTGATGGTGGGAATCCTCCCAAATCTGGTACATTGGAGATAAGTATTTTTGTTATTGATGTTAACGACAACATACCTGTTTTTACTCAAGAAATTTATACAGTTACTCTAAACGAAAATATCCCGATCGGCACTATAATTACAACCGTTAACGCCAGTGATGCAGACGATGGTCTAAATGGAGAACTTGTATATGCACTCAAACGATCACAAAGTAATACCAAAGACTTGTTTCAGTTAAACAGTGTGACTGGAGAGATTAGTGTAAAGGGAAATATTGACTATGAGGAAAATGAAGTGTACAGGTTGAATGTCCAGGCAACTGATAAAGGGCAGCCACCAATGACAGGAGATTGTAGAGTTGTCATAAAAGTTACAGACGCAAATGATAATAAACCTGAAATACATATTACGTCATTATCCAACATGGTTCTTGAAGATTCAAAACGAGGAACAGTTATTGCGCTGGTTAGTGTTAGTGACATGGATTCTGGTGTCAATGGAAAGGTTATTTGCAGTCTTTCGGGTAACACACCATTTGAGTTGGAAACATCAGTCAAAGATAATATGTATTCACTGGTTACCAAAAATGGGTTAGATAGAGAACTTATTTCTTATTACGACATTTCCATAAAAGCATCAGACTTAGGCCAGCCTCCTCAATCCAGTGAGCAATTTCTAAAAGTACTTGTTGCTGACGTAAATGATAACAGCCCAGAATTCCCCCAAAATCCTCTTGAACTTTATTTATTGGAAAATAACACACCGGGCGAACTCATGTTTTCCGTAAGTGCCACTGACGGAGATATTAATGAAAATGCAGTAGTTACATATTCCATTATCAGAAGAAACGGTTTGCAAAATGACATGACATCATTTATAAACGTTAATGCTGAAAATGGCCAAATAAGTTCTTTATCAAGTTTTGACTTTGAAAAGGTCAAAACGTTCCAGTTCCACGTGCTCGCTACAGATTCTGGAACTCCGTCACTAAGCAGCAACGTCACTGTAAATGTGTTCATTCTGGATCAGAACGACAATGCTCCAGTGATCTTATATCCGGTCAGTGCTAATGGTTCTGCTGAAGGTGTGGAAGAGGTTCCCCGCAACGTCAACGCAGGATATTTGGTGACTAAAGTGAGAGCCTATGATGCGGATATTGGATACAACGGCTGGTTATTATTTTCACTGCAGGAAGTGAGTGACCACAGTCTATTTGGTTTGGACCGCTATACAGGACAGATAAGGACCCTTCGCTCATTCACTGAAACTGATGAGGCTGAACATAAACTGGTCATACTGGTCAAAGACAATGGGAACATTTCACTTTCAGCAACAGCGACTGTAATCATTAAACTTGTGGAACCCAAAGAAGCAATTGCTTCATCTGATGTTGAACAGGCTGTAAAAGAAGAGGAGAAAAACAACATTACATTTTATCTAATCATTACATTGGGTTCTGTTTCATTTCTTTTTATTATCAGTATAATTGTGCTGATTTTAATGCAATGCTCCAAATCTACAGACTATTCATCAAAGTATTTACAAGATGCAAATTACGACGGGACACTGTGTCACAGCATCCAGTACAGATCCGGAGATAAACGTTACATGCTAGTCGGACCAAGAACAAGTATCGGGTCTACATTAGTTCCAGGCAGTAATGGGAATACACTTAGGGTAACGAGTATGCACAGCCGTGAGGTGAGTTTCCAAGATCTTCCATTCCATTTTTACATTTATTTCTGCATAAATATGCAAACTCAATTCCTCAGTCATGGTTAGCTTGAGTTATGTGAAATTACACTTGGTGTCGCTGCATGACAAACCATACCAAACGTTTCATGGACGCGCACAGTCGCGTGCTTTATACCCACCTCCTATGACGCTCGCATTTTAGATCCGCGGTGTTACCGTGGAACAACGTCTGTATTTATGAATTACTGTAAAGGGAGGATGTGTATTTTTATGTTTCTCAGGATTTATTGAACTATGCACATTAGTAATATTCATTAAATGGACATCCTTTGGTGAAGAGGTTTTCGTCATGGCAACTCGAGAGTATACAGCGTTCACGGCGATTCTGCGCTATTTCACTGTGTTATGTTTCTGCGGTAATGTACTGCCTCAAATTCGCTACTCTATTGCAGAAGAATCTGCACGAGGATCTGTTGTGGGATATATTGCAAAAGATCTCGGCCTTGATGTGAATAAACTTAAAGAAAGAAGGTTTCGGATTGTTTCTGGATCAAAGGACGGTTTCTTACAGATAAACCAGGACAATGGAGCACTTTTTGTGAGTGGGAACATCGACCGGGAGGAGCTTTGCGAGAAAAGCCTATTGTGCGCAGTAAATCTTAAAACCGTAGCCGAAAATCCTTCGGAAATCCATTATATCGAGGTAGAAATTGTAGATATTAACGATAATTCACCTGCTTTTCCTGTGCGAGAAAAGCATTTAGAGATTCCAGAAAATGCGGTGCCCCAAAGTACGCGCCTCCCACTAGACGCTGCGCGTGATTCAGATGCTGGGTTAAATGCTCTGCATAAGTACACCCTTAGTCCTAATAACTACTTTGAATTAGATATTAAAACACGTGAAGAAGACAAAATTCCATTTTTGATATTGAAAAAGCAGCTTGATAGAGAACAGACACCCACGTTTAATTTAACTTTGACAGCATTTGATGGAGGAAAGCCAGAAAGATCCGGTTCAGTTAACATTACAATAACTGTTGTTGACATTAACGATAACGCCCCGCTTTTTGATCGTCAGGTGTACAGTGTAGCATTAGAGGAAAATGTCGAGATTGGCTCATTGGTAGTAAAACTACATGCCACAGATTTAGATGAAGGTGCCAACGGACAAGTTGTTTATGGGTTTGACAAAAGTCTAATGAGGAAAGAGTTTGAAATATTTGAAATTAATTTTAATACAGGAGATATTACTGTAAAAGGATCGATTGATTTTGAAGTGCAGCGTGTCTATGAATTAGACATACAGGCTTCTGATAAAGGACAAGTCCCTTTAACAGGTCACTGCAGCATCATAATTAGTATAAAAGATTTGAATGATAACACACCCGAGATTGATGTGACCTCACTCTCCACTGACATAGTGGAGGACTCAAAGCCAGGGACAATTATATCTCTGATCAGTGCATCTGACAGAGATTCAGGTGAGAATGGTATTGTTATATGTAGCCTTACAGATGACATCCCTTTTGAACTGAAACCCTCTTTCCAGAAAAGCATGTACTCTCTAATAACTAAAGATCTGTTAGACAGGGAGACTATTTCTTTATACACAATAACTATAATGTGCAAAGATAGAGGAGAGCCATCCTTATCCTCACAAAAGACAATACAAATAAATATTGCAGATGTTAATGACAACAGTCCTGTCTTTACTCAAAACCCATTTTATTTTTATATTAGTGAAAATAACACACCAGGCACTTCTATATTTTCCATAAATGCATTTGACATTGACCAGAATGAAAATGCACAGATATCTTACCACATTTTAAAAGCAGAAGGCCATGAAGCAAACATGGTGTCTTACCTAAATATAAACTTAGTGGATGGGAATGCTTATGTGTATGCACTAAAAGGCTTTGACTTTGAAAACACAAAAATGTTTCAGTTTCATATTGTTGCTTCAGATTCTGGAACTCCATCCCTATCTAACAATGTCACTGTGAATGTGTTCATTCTGGATCAGAACGACAATGCCCCAATGATCTTATATCCGATCAGTGCTAATGGTTCTGCTGAAGGTGTTGAGGAGATTCCCCGCAACATCAACGCAGGACATTTGGTGACGAAAGTGAGAGCCTATGATGCGGATATAGGATACAATGGCTGGTTATTATTTTCTCTGCAGGAAGTGAGTGACCACAGTCTCTTTGGCCTAGACCGCTATACAGGACAGATAAGGACCCTTCGCTTAATCACAGAAACAGATGAAGCTGAACATAAACTGGTCATACTGGTCAAAGACAATGGGAATGTTTCACTTTCAGCAACAGCAACTGTGATCATAAAACTTGTGGAGTCTAAAGAAGTTTTTGCATCTTTTGATGTTAAAAGCACAGAAAAAAATGAAGAAGAAAATTATGTTACTTTTTATTTGATCATTACCTTAGCCTTAGTTTCATTGCTTTTTCTTATTAGTGTCATTGTGCTGATTACAATGCAGTGCTCTGAATCAACAGACTATCTATCCAAGCATTTACAAGACACCAATTATGATGGCACCCTGTGTAACAGCATCCAATACAGATCCGGAAATAAACAGTACATGTTTATTGGGCCCAGAACGAGCATTGGGTCAACTATAGTTTCGGCCAGTAATGGAAACACCTTAGTGATTCCAGATCGCAGAAGGCGAACTTCTGGTGAGGTAAGCTCCTATTTTTTTTTTTAAGATGGCCATACATATTTAGAAAATTACCCTCATATGGTTTACTGTTTTTTGGAACAATAAATATTTCTTTGGAAGCAGTACTGAGGGGGGTTTGCATTTGGTTTGCATTTTAGTTCACATGACTCCATATAACATTGGCATATGGTAGCCCACTTTTTAAGAGAGACAGAGTACATTAATAGATGCCAAAGACCATTCAGTGTTGTAATTACCCCTTACACAGTTGCTCTATATAGTATACATTTAGTTTGTTATTTGAGTTATCAATATACCTTTGATATAAAGGATACAATGACCAAGCACTCTTCTTTTTCTTCTTCATCTTTCGGCTGCTCCTATTAGGGGTCGCCCCAGTGGATCATCTGTCTCCATACCCCTCTATCCCCTATATCTGCCTCTTTCAAACCAACTACCTGCATGTCTTCCCTCACCACATCCATAAACCTTCCACTTGGCCTTCCTTTTTTCCTCTTTTCTGGTGGCTCTATCCTCAGCATTCTTCTCCCAGTATAACCTATATCCATCCTCTACATATGTCCAAACCATCTTAATCGTGCCTCCCCCACCTTGTTTCCAAAACGTCCTACATGCGCTGTCCCCCTAATAAATTAATTTCTAATCACTCCCAATGAATATCTCAACATCTTTAGCTCTGCCACCTCCAGCTCCATCTCCATCTCCTGTTTTTTACTCAATGCCACTGTCTCTAAACCATACAACATAGCAGGTCTCTCCACAGTTCTATAAACTTTCGCTTTTACTCTTGCAATTCCCTTCTATCAAAAATCACTCCTGCACTCTTTTCTTCACTTCTCTAACACACTCTTCATTACGTCTTTACTCTTACTCTTTACTCTTACCATTACTCTTATCACAAATAACAATATCATCAGCAAACTATCAAAATAGTCCACAGAGACTCCTGTCTGACCTTGTCTGTCAACCTGTCGAATCACCACTGCAAACAGGAAAGGGCTCAGAGTCGATCCTTGATTTATTCCAACCTCCATCTGGAACCAGTCTGTCATTTCCACTGCACACTTCACTGTCCTGTCCACTGTCCACTGTCCACATACATGTCCTGCACCACCCTCACATACTTCTCTGACACACCTGACGTCCTCATACAATACCAGAGCTCCTCTCTCAGTACCCAGTCATATTCTTTCTCTAAATTCACAAACACACAATGCAACTTCTTCTGACCTTCTCTATACTTCTCTATCAACGTTCTCAAAAAATATAAAGCGTTGGTAGTGCTTTTCTTCGGAAATAAAACCATACTGTTGCTCACAGATGGACACGTTTTTTCTTAGCCTGGCTTTTACTATCTTTCCCATAACTTCATGGTGTGACTAATTTACTTTATTCCCCTGTATTTACTGTAGGTCTGCACAGCTCCCTTTTTCTTAAAAAACAGTATTAGCACACTCCTCCATTCCTCAGGCATCATTTTACCTTCCAAAATCCTCTTTCGGCCAACAGTAGCCAAAATTCCACCGGTACCCTGTTAGCTAACAATACCTGCAGTTGTCGTTGGTAACTTGTGCCTCGACCGATCCGATATGAAATCCTAGTTCATGATCTGCATATTTGATTTGGCACATGTTTTCCGGTGGCCGCCCTTCCTAACACAACCATCCCCATTTAACCCGGCTTGGGACCAGCATTAAGAGTACAGTGGCTTGTGCAACCCTAATGGCTGGGTTACAATGAACAAGCATAAATTTGCTATATTAAAAGTAAAACTAAATATACATTTTATTTATACAATTATTTTTTTATTTCCAACTTAAATTGTGTATTTTCTTAAGCTGATTTTACCCCTTTAGTTGATTAATGTTGACATATTTAGATATTCAAATCTAAATAGTATTTTTTTCTGTATGCACTGATTAGGCCTACTTTTAGTATTGCTTGTGAACTTGCAAATAAAAGAGTAAGTGTGTGTTAACTTAGTGTTGGTTTTAAACTGTGACATAATAGCAGCAATAAATAATTCAAATGCAATAAGTAGGTTATCACACATCATACCAGATCATTAAGGGTTGCTATACTAGCAGTCTTGTTGACATACTGATAAAATTGACATGATGCATGCTTGAATGTTTCAAAAGCATTTCTAAGATGAAGGTAGGTCAAACAAATAAAATAATATAGGATTTGAGAGTATGCTTTGAGATTCCTTTATTAATGTAGATGTCATTGATAGCTGTTGGAAATAAATGTTGATAAACTTGGCTCTTTATAGTGCGTATTCTTTCCAAGTTTTTTTTAGCCTTTTTTACAAGTTGTGTTGCTAGTAATGTTCAACAAGGTGGAATGTGTCGACTGTTTGTATGAGATCTGAATAATGTGATTATCAAATATTGAATTAAATATTCCAACAGTTATCTCCCAATGCTCAGATGTGTTTGCACTTATTATTGTTATTTGAAAGAAATTGAGTGAAACTTTTACATTCAGGTTAAACCTGGAGCTCACTAGCAGCCTCGAGGTGTCAGTACAAAACCACTAATAGGTCTTGATGTCAAACATACACTCACTCCACCCATTCATTTCTTTTGTACATTCAGACGACCATTGGACGTTTAGGTTTACGGTGTTATTATCCACTGCGTTGTATAAGGAAAGGTAATATGCACGTATTAGCTTGTTTTGTTCTGTAGATCGCTTTGATAGAAACGAAATGGAAGAAAGGTTACCAGTGATATTTCGGAAATCACACAAAAAATGGTGCTTTGTGGCATTTTTGCTGTTGTTTGAGAGAACGATGTGTGTGCAAATACAATGGTCTATTTCCGAAGAACAGAATGAAGGTACTCTTGTTGGAAATATTGCTAAGGATCTAGGTATCGAACACAGGATTCTAAAAGAGAGAGGATTACGCATCGTATCAGCCTCGGCAGAGTCAAGGTTCAGGGTAAACCAGGACGACGGAGGGTTGTATGTGAACGGAAAAATAGACAGAGAAGAGGTATGCTCGGGAGGCAATGCGTGTTTGGAAAATGTAAAAATTGTTCTTGAAAATCCACTGGAGATTCACTACGTATCGGTGCATATTTTGGATATAAACGATAATGCTCCGAATTTTATTCAGAAAATAAAACTTTTGGAAATCGGAGAATTAGCTGTACCGGGTACACGATTTCAGCTACAAGCAGCTCAAGACCCCGACAGTGGCAGCAATTCTATTCAGAGTTATAAATTGAGTCACAACGACCATTTTCGTTTGGATATCAAGGATCGACAAGACGGCAAAATTCCTATTCTAATATTACAAAAGCAGCTAGACAGAGAAGCTTCACAGAACATAAAATTATTATTAACCGCTGTAGATGGAGGAAAACCACCAAGATCTGGAACAATGGAAATAAACATAAATGTGCTGGATATAAATGATAACGCACCTATTTTCACTGAGGATGCGTACACTGTGCTGCTGCCCGAAAACGCGCCTATTGGAACAACAGTCATCCAAGTGAAAGCCACAGATTTGGATGAGGGCTCAAACGGCGAGATTGTTTATTCCATAGGTAATGATGTAAACAATAAATTGCGCGAACTTTTTGAAATATCTCCGATCACTGGTGAAATCGTTGTGAAGGGAGTTTTAGATTTTGAGACCCAAGACAGATATGAGATTGATATCGAAGCATCAGACAAAGGACTTGCACCAATGATATCAGACAAGACAGTAACTATAAAGATTGTAGATGTAAATGACAATGCGCCAGAGATAGAGGTGACATCGTTTTCGAGTGTTATTCCGGAGGATTCCAAATCTGGGACAACAGTTGCTTTGATAAGTGTATCTGATTTAGACTCTGGGGTCAACGGCAAGGTTTCCTGTTCAGTACCTGAGGACATGCCTTTCAAGCTTCTTTTATCACCACATAATAATGTTTACTCCTTAGTTACGTCGTCAACACTTGATAGAGAAATGACAGCTCATTACGATATTACATTATCTGCAAAAGACGAAGGGAACCCGCCACTGTCATCGTTGAAAACTGTAACTGTACACGTATCAGATGTTAATGATAATAGTCCAGAGTTTATTGGATCTCCATACACGTTTTATGTAATGGAAAACAATGCTCATGGCACATCTTTATTTTCTTTATTTGCCTTTGATCGAGACTCAGATGAAAATGCATTAATCAGCTATCAGATTTGGAAAGATAATCTCAAAGAAAATAAATATGCGTCTTTTATTAATGTGAATTCTGAGAATGGCGCCATTTACGCGCTAAAAACTTTCGATTTTGAAACAATAAAGACGTTCCAGTTTCACGTGCTCGCTACAGATTCCGGAACTCCGTCACTAAGCAGCAACGTCACAGTGAACGTGTTCATTCTGGATCAGAACGACAATACTCCAGTGATCTTATATCCGGTCAGTGCTAACGGTTCCGCTGAAGGTGTGGAGGAGGTTCCCCGCAACGTCAACGCAGGACATTTGGTGACGAAAGTGAGAGCCTATGACGCGGATATTGGTTTCAACGGCTGGTTATTATTTTCTCTGCAGGAAGTGAGTGATCACAGTTTATTTGGTTTGGACCGTTATACAGGACAGATAAGGACTCTTCGCTCATTCACAGAAACAGACGAGGCTGAACATAAACTGGTCATACTGGTCAAAGACAATGGCAACAATTCACTTTCAGCAACAGCGACATTGCTTATAAAGGTTTTAGAGCCCAATGAGGCATTTGCATCTTCAGACATTAAAAATGCTGTAAAAAACGAAGAAGAAAATAACGTTACATTCTATTTGATTGTTACATTGGGTTCGGTTTCATTTCTTTTTATAGTAAGTATCATTGTACTGATTGTAATGCAGTGCTGCAAAACTACAGACTATTCATCCAAGTATTTACAAGATGCAAACTACGATGGGACATTGTGTCATAGCATTCAGTACAGATCTGGAGATAAACGCTACATGTTAGTTGGACCCAGAACAAGTATAGGTTCTTCTATAGTTCCAGGAAGTAATGGGAATACTCTAGTGATATCAGGTCGCAGGAGAAGACCTTCTGTTGAGGTAAGACAGATTTACTTACAAAGAAAAATATTTGCGATGTGCACTTTTACAGAACACGACTTATGCTTTTTTTTTTTTTAAGAAAATTTGTAATTATAGCTGATTCAATGGATTTAACATGCGATAGTTCTGAATTGAAATTATTTATATCAATCCTGTTGCGGACAAGCAACTACATTACACGATGAAAAATGACTAAATCACTTTTTGTTGACATATTTTTGTGCATTTGAATTTTTTTTTTAACTTATGCTATTATTTTTTTTTCTCTCTCAAATACGGTAACTGAAAGACCACGGAAAAGAGCGTGAATAAATACTTAATTCATCGCAATCAAGCATATTTAAACTTTACAAAGACGTCCACCAACAGTGAGCAAAGTTTCTTCCGCTATACGCATTCTTGCGCCTGACGGTGTGATTCAGGGCCAAGCAATCGCAATCTAAGGGGTGCAGTGTGGTGTTATTTACCGCCACTTTTCTCAGGTTTTTATTTACAGATAATACGAACCATTAATACGGTTAAATTATAAATACATTGGCAAAATTGTAAGGGCTTAATAATTGAATAGTTTCAGATTGATTGACGCGGATATGACTGCCAACAAAAGACAGCCAATGGTCTCTTATTCGCTGTCCATGGTACTAGCACGATTCAATTTTATGATTCTGAACTAAAAATGACAGTTTTCTTTCTGCATAATATATAATTTGGGTAGTTTGCTTGGCTGTGATGTTTTTGGTTTGTTTGCTATTAGTTAGGTATATTTGTTAGTTTTTTGTAATGAGTTGTATACAATTTTGTTCAATTGCAAATTACAGGGGATAAAGACATAAATGCTCTATCACTATTTCTTACTACAAGATATTATCAATGCAATATACTTTTAATTCGCGAGGTGTCAGCACACAACTAGAAGAAGGTTGATGACGTAAACATAGGATGGCTGTAGTGCCAGCCTATTTGATACTCTAGAATCCTCGTTGTCTAATGTCCAATGGAATAAAGAGAGACTATGCTTTAGCCCTCCTGGACCTTAGCGTGATGTTAAAAAATATATATTATTGTCAAATCTTCAACTAATTCACAATAAGTTGTGTTGATTTGTGTGGATGTGTTGTAATCGCTCGAAATGGAACGAAGCAAATATTCTTCATGGAGAAGGGTACATTTAAGGAGAGCTTTCATGGCTGGATTCTTACTGTTTGGAAGAATTGTATGGGCACAGATAAGGTATTCTGTTTCTGAAGAGCAGAAGGACAGTACCCTGGTTGGAAATATTGCAAAGGATTTGGGAATTGATGCAAGAAGCTTAAGAGAGCGCGGATTTCGCATCGTGTCTTCTTCAGGAGAGTCATTGTTTAAGGTAAATCAGAATGACGGAGCGTTGTATGTTAGCGGGAACTTAGACAGAGAGACGGCGTGCGAGAAAAGCATATCGTGCACGATCAATCTCAAAATCGCCATGGAAAATCCACTGGAAATTCATTATGTGACAGTAGAGATTGTAGATGTGAATGATCATGCTCCTGCTTTTACTGAAAACGAAACGATTTTAGAGGTATGGGAGTCAGCGTTTCCCGGAACCCGTTTTCAGCTTCAGCCTGCCCGCGACCCTGATAGCGGACCAAATTCCATTCAGTCCTATAAACTCAAACATAACGATCATTTCCGACTTGAAATCAAGGATCGTGATGAAGACGGCAAAATTCCTATTCTTACATTACAAAAGCAGTTAGACAGAGAATCTGCTAGTAAAATAAAATTATTATTAACCGCTGTAGATGGAGGAAAACCACCAAGATCTGGAACAATGGAAATAATAGTAAATGTGCTGGATATAAATGATAATACACCTGTTTTCACTGAAGATGCGTATGTTGTACTGCTACAAGAAAACGCGCCTATTGGAACAACTGTAATCCAGGTGAACGCCACAGATTTGGATGAGGGCTCAAACGGCGAGATTGTTTATTCAATTGGTAATAATGTAAACAAAAAAATACGTGAACTTTTTGAAATATCTCCGATCACTGGTGAAATCCTTGTGAAGGGAGTTTTAGATTTTGAGGCCAAAGACAAATATGAGATTGATATCGATGCATCAGACAAAGGACTTGCACCAATGATATCAGACAAGACAGTAACTATAAAAATCGTAGACGTGAATGACAATGCGCCAGAGATAGAGGTGACATCGTTTTCGAGTGTTATTCCGGAGGATTCCAAATCTGGTACAACAGTTGCTTTAATAAGTGTATCTGATTTAGACTCTGGGGTCAACGGCAAAGTTTCCTGTTCAGTACCTGAGGACATGCCTTTCAAGCTTGTTTCATCACCACATAATAATGTTTACTCCTTAGTTACGTCGTCAACACTTGATAGAGAAATGACAGCTCATTATGATATTATATTATCTGCAAAAGACGAAGGGAACCCGCCACTGTCATCGTTGAAAACTGTAACTGTACACGTATCAGATGTTAATGATAATAGTCCAGAGTTTATTGGATCTCCATACACGTTTTATGTAATGGAAAACAATGCTCATGGCACATCTTTATTTTCTTTATTTGCCTCTGATCGAGACTCAGATGAAAATGCATTAATCAGCTATCAGGTTTGGAAAGATAATCTCAAAGAAAATAAATATGCGTCTTTTATTAATGTGAATTCTGAGAATGGCGCCATTTACGCGCTAAAAACTTTCGATTTTGAAACAATAAAGACGTTCCAGTTTTACGTGCTCGCTACAGATTCTGGATCTCCGTCACTAAGCAGCAACGTCACAGTGAACGTGTTCATTCTGGATCAGAACGACAATGCTCCAGTGATCTTATATCCGGTCAGTGCTAACGGTTCCGCTGAAGGTGTTGAGGAAATTCACCGCAACGTCAACGCAGGACATTTGGTGACTAAAGTGAGAGCCTATGACGCGGATATTGGATACAACGGCTGGTTATTATTTTCACTGCAGGAAGTGAGTGATCACAGTCTATTTGGTTTGGACCGTTATACAGGACATATCAGGACCCTTCGCTCATTTACAGAAACAGATGAGGCTGAACATAAACTGGTCATACTGGTCAAAGACAATGGCAACGTTTCACTTTCAGCAACAGCTACTGTGATCATTAAACTTGTGGAACCCAAAGAAGCTTTTGCAACGTCCGATGTTAAAAATTCAGTAAAAGAAGAGGAAGAAAATCACGTTACATTTTATCTCATTGTTACTTTGTGTTCGGCTTCATTTCTTTTTATTATTAGTATCATCGTACTGATTGCAATGCAGTGCTCCAAATCAACAGACTATTCATCAGAATATTTACAAGGTACAAATTACGATGGGACACTGTGTAACAGCATCCAGTACAGATCTGGAGATAAACGCTACATGTTAGTTGGACCCAGAACAAGTATCGGTTCTACTCTAGTTTCAGGCAGTAATGCGAACACTCTTGTGATACAAGGTCGAGAAAGGAGAACTTCTGATGAGGTAAGATGTAATACATTATATGTGTAATTTCAGTTTAAGGAATGATGTTAATAATAATAATAATAATAATAATAATAATAATAATAATAATAATAATAATAATAATAATAATAATGTATAATAATAATAATAATAATATTATAATTATAATAAAAATAAGTTTTACTATATCATTTTTGTTTGTGCCAATTAACGCACTTTTATGCGCACTTTTAGGGATTTTATGGGTTGGAAGTGCGAAATTAAAATGCATAAAACTATTTTTACCTGCAGCTAGTTATTGGATGAAGTGTACATTTTACACGACGCTCACTTTTGATATTGTGGTGGAATCTTTTTCAGTGGCATTTTGTGACATTTGTATTGCTGTCTTCATCCGGAACTCAGAAAACTAAGTGGTTACATCTTGCTCTTGCAGTGAGCTATGGAATCACACGGTGTCAGTGTAATCTAAACGGAAGCACCTAATGGGTTTGGCCTCCGTTGGTTATTTGGACCACCTCATCTGTTTGGTAATATTTTAGTAATTCGCGCATTCTGTGAACATTGTTTTAATACTGTCAACATCTGACTATTGCTTTGGCACAGCCAGATTTGATCGAGATCAGCAATATGGTTACGTACTCTATGGATTGTTTTTGTTAATGTGGTCGGAAACTGCAATAATTTTCTTTGAAAATGGAACAAAGGGGATCCGCATCATGGCGACTGAACCTCGTACTTTATGGACTGTTTATGCTATTCTGGAGTGTAACCCTGGCGCAGATCAACTATTCAGTATTAGAAGAGCAGAAAGATAACACTATGGTTGGAAATATCGCAAAGGATTTGGGTCTGGATCACAGAAGCTTAAAGGAGCGAGGATTTCGTGTTGTGTCAACTACAGGAGAGTCTCTGTTTAGTCTAAACCTGGATGATGGCGTCTTGTATACTGCAGGGAAATTAGACAGGGAGGAGGTATGCGAGAGAAGCAGCTCCTGTTTAATTAATCTAAAAATCGCGCTTGAAAAGCCTATAGAGATTCATTACGTAGCGGTTGAGATTGTGGACATAAACGATCATGCTCCGACGTTTCCTGAGATAGAAAAGCGCTTGGAGATATCCGAGCACGCCGCGTCTGGCACACGCTTTCAGATACAAGCCGCACGTGATCCAGATAGCGGAACGAATTCCGTGCAAATGTATAAAATTAATCATAACGAACATTTTCGAATCGAGGTTAAAGACAGAGGAACGGAACGAAAAATGCCCTTTCTAATTTTACAAAAACCGTTAGACAGGGAGACAAGTCCCAATCATAAACTCCTCCTCACAGCGCTGGACGGCGGAAAACCGCCAAAATCAGGAACTATGGAGATTATTATCGATGTTCTGGATGTAAATGACAACATTCCAGTTTTTACAAAAGACTCATATTCTGTGAAGCTTAGCGAAAATGTTCCCATAGGTACTACGGTAGCGCAGGTAAATGCTACCGACCTCGATGATGGTTTAAATGGTGAAGTGTTTTATATTTTTGGCCATGATGTAGACAGTGACTCACGCCAGCTTTTTGAACTAGATCCAGTCACAGGCGAAATAGTTGTAAAAGGCCAAATCGATTTTGAGCAAAAAGATCACTATGAAATTGATATTCAAGCGTCGGATAAAGCAGTTGCACCACTGACAGCCGATAAAAGCATTTTAATTCAAATTGTTGACGTAAATGATAATGCGCCGGAAATTGAAATGACGTCGTTTTCGAGCACAGTACCAGAGGATACTAAGTTGGGGACTACAGTAGCATTAATCAGTGTGAGTGATTTAGATTCTGGTTTAAATGGAAAAGTGTCATGCTCTGTGCTTGGAGAAATACCTTTCAGGTTAATGCAGACCTCACAGAATAACATTTATTCATTAACAACTGCATCATTACTTGATAGAGAGAAAATATCACAGTATGACATTACAATAGTAGCCCAAGATGCTGGTCAGCCAGCATTAACATCTCTAAAATCTATTACTGTCCAATTATCTGATGTAAATGATAATAGCCCAGAGTTTTCCAATAACCCACACAATTTTTATGTAGCAGAAAATAATGTTCCAGGAATTTCCATGTTTTCTGTATCTGCTAGTGACCATGATTTAGACGAAAATGCCATGATTACCTACCAGATTCCAAGGGATACTACTGAGCCAAGCAAATATACATCCTTCCTAAACATAAACCCTGAAAATGGAGAGATATATGGACTGAAAAGCTTTGACTTTGAAACAGTTAAAACATTCCACTTCCATGTTGTTGCTACTGATTCTGGAAATCCATCATTGAGCAGCAATGTTACAGTGAATTTGTTCATTTTGGATCAAAACGACAATGTCCCAATGATCTTATATCCAGTCAGCTCTAATGGTTCTGCTGAAAGTGTGGAGGAGATTCCCCGCAATGTCAACGCAGGACATTTGGTGACGAAAGTGAGAGCCTATGATGCAGATATAGGATACAATGGCTGGTTATTATTTTCACTGCAGGAAGTGAGTGACCACAGTCTATTTGGCTTAGACCGCTATACTGGACAGATAAGGACCCTTCGCTCATTTACAGAAACAGATGAAGCTGAACATAAACTGGTCATACTGGTCAAAGACAATGGCAACGTTTCACTTTCAGCAACAGCAACTGTGATCATTAAACTTGTGGAGCCCAAAGAAGCTATAGCAACTTTCAATTTCAAAAACCCAGAAAAAGATGAGGAAGATAATAATAATATTACATTTTATTTAATTAGCACTCTTGGATCAGTTTCAGTGCTTTTTCTCATCAGTATCATTGTGTTAATAGCAATGCAGTGCTCTAAATCTACAGACTATTCTTCCAAGTATTTGCAAGATACAGCTTATGATGGGACTCTGTGTCACAGCATCCAGTACAGATCTGGAGATAAACGGTACACATTAGTGGGTTCCAGAATGAGTATTGGTTCTACAATAGTTCCAGGAAGTAATGGGAATACTCTAGTGGTAAAAGATTACAGGAGAAGCACTTCTAAAGAGGTAAGTTATTTTACTGTAGGCCTCATGTGGATGTTTGTATTTAGCCTGAACCATACAATGCAGGTTCTAGATATGTTTAATTTTAATTAAAAAAAACAAGTGCTGAACTTAAAATTATGCTCTTACACTAATACTAGGTAATTTTATGTTATGAATAAACCACACAGATCTCAAACCTTTTTCTAATGAAAATATTCCCTTAGACTGAAAAACAGCTTCAGGGGCTGCTAGTGAGCAGGCATGAAGTAGGTTGTGTTTTGGTGAGATCCACTACATTTTGTAAAGTTAACTATATATTTATACTTTCTTTTTTGATATTTCTTCTACTCAAGCAACTTTTTTTGACACTGCGGTACATAAATGGCAACAAGTCTGCAACTATACACCCACACATGGAAGAGTATTGCTAGTAGCCCAAGCACCTCATGCAGTGATAATAAATTGCCAGAGACCCAAAATAAAATGACAGACACCAAAGCAGAAATCTAATCGCTGTTGAGGAATGATATTCACACACTGTTAAGGATGTTGCACTCAGATCTGGAAAACTATGAAAAAGACAGTAAACTATTTAGAAGATGACTATCTGCATGCTCAGATGATGCAACCTGATTGCAATCATCTGTAAGTAAACATGACACAGCTGTTGCCACCCTGCAAAAGAAATGCACTGATATGATTTGGAGGATGAGTAGGTCAAATATCCGCATCCTGAATGTGGCAGAGGGACCAGTTCTGAGCTTTCCAGACTCAGTGTCTGATAAAAGATGTTCTAGGTATGGATAGGAAAGTGCTTGTGGACAGATCACATCACAGCCTCTAGTCAAGGCAGCTTGGTGGTAAACCTTAGGTAATTGTGGCTAAAAGGCATTATTACAAGGACTGTGTGGAAATTCTCTGCAGAGCTAGGAAGGCAGGACCCCTTCAATTCAAAGGATCCACGATTTGCATATTCCCAGATTATCTTTCTAGTGTGGCTTGCACACAATCTGCATTTAAGGATGTCAAGAAGTAGCTTCGTGGACAGAGTGCCCTGTGGACTTTTCCACCCAGAAAAACTTAGGATCACTCACAATGGCAACCAGAAGAGGTTTTGTTACTTAGTGGAGGCCATTTGTGGAGAGATATATTGTTTTGTATAATGCTAAAAAGCAGACACTAAACTTGTTGAGGATAGATTGCATACACTTTGCAATTGATGGGTAATGCGGTATAACAATTATTGGATTTGCATGGGACTTTTTTAGCTCTTACACAGTCCATGAGTAGATGAGTTTATTTAATATTAAAGGTGTATTGCATGAGGTCAAACTATTTGTTGTATTTATATTTATCTGTTTTTTTTGTCATCTTTCTTCATCTTTTTAACCATAACCATATTGCCTTCAAGTCAAATATTGAAAATAGGTTATTTCACATTGTGATTTCTAAAGCACTAAAATGTGTGAATTAATTTGCAATAGGTTTAGGGGTCACTCTGTTCTGGCTGAGTGACAGGGGGTGGGCCAAATGCACAAAATCTATATTTTACACTCTATTTAATTAGCCTTTTTTCTGTCAATTTGGAAGAGGAACTATTGTATTGTAAAATGTATTATAAAATAGCATTATTTATATATTATATATTGGTAATTCTCTAAAAGTTTTTAAAACAAAAAATAATGTATATTTGTATTATAAATTATATGATTTTATGTGTTCTACTAACCTCTGCATAATATATATATATATATATATATATATATATATATATATATATATATATATATATATATATATATATATATATATATATATATATATATATATTTATTTATTTATTTATTTATTTATTTTTTAACAAATTAATTTATTAAAAAAATATTAATTTACTCATGTGACAGCATCTGGCTAAACACTGGCTTAACTTACCCTTTCTTAATATAATATATTAAATATGTAATAGATTGTTGTGAGATTTACCTGTTTTCTATGTGTTTGGGTAGGTTTCTGCTAGCTATTCATACATCGACGATATGCATTCAGATAGTTGGGCCTTTCATGGGCAGGTGTCTCATCTGAGTCAATTTCCCCTTTTTCTAGTGTTACTAGGATTGGCTTTAACGATACCCAACCTTGACTAGACCTGAATGAATATTTCAAGCAAAATGTTTAAGGAAGATCTAGATTTGATGATATTCTAGATTTGATGTCTTTGAGCTCACTCTCGGCAAGGCAGAGCGCCGTGCCAGCTCCTGGGGTTCGAAGATGGACCTTGCATAGGGTTTTGAGACGGGCTTGTCCCTATCTTCAACCTCACCTGCTCGGTCCAGTGCTTGCTCGCAGGTTTCGGAAGCACGTGATTCGGCTGATTCTTTCCCCTGTGACGAGCACATGCAGCACACCGAGGTGTCTAGGTCATGGGTTTTTCATGCCTGCTCCTTCAACCCACAGTTCCACTGTGTATTCCCATATTATGGGGAGAAAAGAACATAGTTATGAGGCTTAAGCAGGTTGTGCGTCAAATTACATCCGAGGACTGGTTTGTCACGGTAAATCTAAAGGATATGTAGTTTCATGTATCCATCCTACCTTCTCACAGGAAGTTCCTGATTTTTGCTTTCTGGGCTGAAGTTTACCAATTCTAGGTTTTTCCATTTGGCCTTGCCCTTTCACCCCGTACCTTCACAAAATGTGTAGGATGAAATGTGCTCTGGTTTCCCTGACGTCTCAGGGCATCCGCATCCTCAACTACATTGACAAATGGTTGAGACTGGCTCAATCAGAGCAGTTGGCAGTCTGGCATAGAGATTTGTTCTTGCACACATGAAGGCGTTGGGGTTTGGGCTGAACACCGGAAAGAGTGTGCGTTCTATAGGCCCCGTGCTGGAATTCCCCGGTCGTCGCTTAATGCTAATGACTGATGCTTCCCTCATGGAGTGGGGAATGCCTGTCCAAGGTCTGTGGGAAGGACCCCATCGACGCTGGCACATCAACTGCCTATAGATGCTGGCCGTGCTTCTAGCACTAAAGCATTTTCTCTCACACCTTAGAGGTCACCATGAGTTGGTCCGTACGGACAATACTGATGTGGTCTTCTACATCAACCATCAAGAAGGTCTGCGTTCAAACCCTGTTGCAGGCTGGCGCACCAGATCTTCCTTTGGGCCCAGAAGAAGCTCCTCTATTTGAGAGCAGTTTACATCCCAGGCCGGTTTAACAAGACAGCAGACATCCCCGATGTGGTGGAGCAGGTTTGGGAGAAATTTAGAAGAGCCCAGGCGGATCTGTTCACGTCTCGAGAGATGTTGCACTGTCCCGTCTGGTTCTCCCTGACTCCTCCAGGCGTGCTGTGGCTGGACGCCATGGCTCAGGTGTGGGTTCCTTTGAGGAATCTCCTCAGAGGAATCTCCCATGGGGGGGTGTTTGAGGAGATTCCTCTAAGAAGAGATCTCCTTTCCCAGCTCAGGGGGGCCATATTTCACCCACGTCCGGAGCTGTGTTTGTGACCCCTGAGTGGGCACAGCTCCGAGGTTCTTGTCTCTCCAGCGAGGTGGTAGAGATCATTCTCCACTCCAGAGCTCCCTCCACGAGGAAGTCATATGCCAAGGGGGCGATAAACCAAAATGGCGGATGCATAGACTTTTAGGGTGGACGGAGCTTATGCATCCGCCATTTCGGTTTATCGCCTCCTTGGCCGGGCAATTTCTGGGGAGAGGTAACACAATTTCTTTGCTGCACCTGAAGGCTGAGGCCCCCGGTACAACCGAGAGTGCCAGGGTGGGACCTGGCTGTCGCTTTGGGGGCTCTGTCTGAGACCCTCTTCGAGCCTCTAGCTGAGGCATCTTGGAGGTACCTTTCCATCAAGACCCTGTTTTTGTTGGCAATCTGCTCTATCAAGAGAGTAGGGGACTTGCAGACCCTTTCTGTGGCCCCCTCCTTCCTGGAGTTTACCCCAGGTATAGATAGTGCTGTTCTGTACCCCCATATGGATTACATTCCCAAGGTGTCCTCGGTCGTCCCACAACCTGTAAGATTACAGGCATTCTATCCTCCTCTGTTCCAGGCCACAGACCAGGAAAAATTAACTCGCTCTTTTCGGTCCGCTCATTGGACACCTACGTGCACCGGACGAGTCTTTGAAAAAAGACCAAACAGCTGCTCGTCTGCTATGGCCCTCCTAATAGAGCCGACTCTTTGCTAATAAGCAGACTCTGAGCAGGTGGGTTGTTGATGCCATCACATCATCTTATGAGTCCTCTGGTCTCCCCGCTCCCTTCAGGGTCAGAGCTCACTCCACCCGGAATGTGGCTGCTTTAAAATCTTGGTCCTCTGGAGTTCCCCAACAAGACATATGTAACACTGTGGGTTGGTCCACCACGCTGACCTTAACCTAGACTGCAGTGCCACTTCTGGATTCTCAGTCCTCCTCCAGCTGTGATTGACAGACACACTAGGATGCAGCATCTTGTTCCTTCATGGCACCACGGTTACATACATAACCTAGAGACATTCCCTTTCAGGAAATCAAGCTGCGTCAACACCTTGGGAATGGGAGTCCAATCACGCCACTGCCCCTGCCTATTTTGGATGGGCACAACTAGACCACAGGATGGAGGAGCCAGAAATGGCGCTAAGGTCAAGGTTATAAAACCTGATGAAGGTCAGTGGGGTGAACCAGCTTGCAGCGCTGCAGTAACTCCAGAGGACCAGGCCAAAGAGGCTGCTGCATTCCGGGTAGAGTGAGCCTTGACCCTAGCATTGGCTAACATCCACTATCCACCTGCTGAGAGTCTGCTTATTGGCAGGGAGCCCTTTTTTATAGGGACCATAGCAGACAAATTTCTCCACAGTTCTATCCTGTGAACGTATGTGTCCATTGCTCGCACCAGACACATTCGGTTTAGCATCTCCTGGACAGGGTCCTGGAAAAGGAGGATAGAATGCCGATGGCAGCTTAAGTACTTAAGTCCATGACCATCTTCATATTTGCTCCACCACTTCGAGGTGGAGCCTCCTTTCCCTAGGCCTCAGCCCTTGCCTCGAAAGGTTGTCTGCTCCCTTGAGACAAGAACCTTTTGTCTCTGAGCCACCACTGGAGGGGTCTTATCTGAAGGAGGCCAAGTAGAATCACGTTGGACACTGCTTTCATCAGCCCCTGCAGCACTGCTTCACAATGAATGACTGGCCTTCCCTCACTCGCTTGACTGCCATGAGGATAGACTTGATCTGAGCCATTCCCGCACGAGCCCCATTCCATCTGACACCGCTTTGCCTCAGTTACAGTGGGGTCAGAGCTGCGAGGGAGAGCGCCTCCTTAAAGAGCGCTCTCCAGGAGCAGAGAGTCTGCATGGACAATGTGAACAGTCGACTCCCTCGAGTGTTGACTGAGCATCCTGCTCTCCCATGCAAGCTACACACAAGCTGTGTGTATTATCACACACTTTGTTGTACATTTTCTCTTCACTGGTGACTCTAAATTCCTTCTAGGTGTTAATGATTCATTGTGTGTGTGTGTGTGTGTGTGTGTGTGTGTGTGTGTGTGTGCATGCATGGTTTCCTGCAAAGGACCATTAAAGGTGTATTCGCATTTCAAATCTAGTAGATATTTGACCAGAGTAGCTCCCAGAATAAAAAAAAATGTTTTACTAATTTACTAAGAAAATACTTTATAAGAGAGTCATTACTAAAGATCAGTAAATGATTATACTTTTTGTAATTACAACAGAACTTTAACAAAAAAAAATTATTCTGTCATATGCAAATACAGTTGATATACAGTAAAAGGTCTACACAACGCTGTTAAAATGCCAGGTTTCTGTGATGCAAGACCAGGATAGATCATTTCAATAACCTATACTACACAATTAAAAAAGACATTTAAATCCTTTGGGAGGAGTACACATTTTTTTTCTAATCTTATTAGGGGTCGCCACAGCGGATCATCCGTCTCCATACTTTCCTGTCCTCTACATCTGCCTCTTTCAAAACAACTACCTGCATGATTTCCTTCACCACACCCATGAACCTCATCTTTGGCCTTCCTTTTGTCTTCCTTCCTGGTGGCTCCATACTCAGCATTCTCCTAATGATTTACACCATATCCCTTCTCTGTGCATGTCCAAACCATCTCAATCAGGCCTCTCTCACTTTGTCCCCAAAACGTCCAAAATGGTGTAGGAGTGCCATGCCTTATCCCTTATACCCTCATACCCATATCTACCCTTCTCCTCTCCATCATTTTAGCTACCTCTCTCCATTTACCAGTTATAGGACTAACATTCAATGTACCAACCCTAACCTACACTCGACAACATTTCTCCCTTTCCTGCTGTCTCTGTAAAAATTTTTCCCCTCTCCTTCTCCTCCTTCGGCCAACAGTAGCCCAATTTCCACTGGTACCCTGTTGGCTAACAATACCTGTGGTGGTCGTTGGTAACCCAGGCCTCAACCAGTCTGGTATGAAATTCTAAATTGTGATCCGCATATTTAATTTGGCACATGTTTTACACTGGATGCCCTTCCTAATGCAACCCTCCCTGGCTGGGTAAAAATAAAAAACTTTTGTGGTTGCATAAAAATGCACACTCTTAAACTAACAATTTTCTGAAGCACTTTTTGATTTTACTACAGCATTCAGTCAATCCTGATTTGGCAATATTTAACAACTTTTCTTTGCAAAAATGCTCCAAATCTGTCAGATTGCAAGGCATCGGCTGTGCACAGCCGTCTTCAGGTCACCCCACAGATTTTCAATCGCATTCAGGACTGGGCTCTGGCCGGGACATTTCAAAACATTCACATTCTTCTGGTGAAGCCATTCTTTTGTTGATTTGGATGTATCTTTTGGGCTGTTGTCATGCTGAAAGAGGTTTTTTGCCAACATTGTTATTTGAAACTTTACATAGTTCCAGACAAAGAATATGTCACGAAAAGCCTATTAGAACAGAACTTTAGAACTTTATTTGGGGTTAAAATTATAATGTTAAAGTAATAATTATAAATTATAAATTTTTTCTTGACAAACTTCATGGATTTTAATATTATGTTTATACAACAGTCATTATAATGTAAGGCCTTAATAATGATCACATAATGGTCATGGTTGATATCTAATACAATGTGTAGGCAAGAGCTGAATGTGAGCAGCTGGCAAATGTTCAAGGTGATCTGAACTGATACAATCATGTATATATCATGAGTGGGCTAAGTGATAATTAATAAGGCCTTACATCATAATGACTGTTGTATAAACATAATATTAAAATTCATGAAGTTTGTCAAGACAAAATTTATAATTTATAATTATTACTTTAACATTACAATTTTCTGTATTATGAAATAAAACTATTTGCTGTCAACAGCTTAGTTATTCTGTGGTTTAGCTTTACAGGTCTCCAGGTGAGCTTGGATTACTGGCTGTGTGGTGTTTATTTTCATGCTCACACACATATTTTCCTGGTTGTCTTGTTTCAGTGAGTCAGTGAGTCAGTGAGTGAGTGTGTCTCCACTGGTGAACCATCTGTTGTGTTGATAAACAGATCGGACAAAAATAAATAAAGGTGGTACAGTAACAGCAGTAAAAAGGACTAAATCACTTACTGACTATGTGGTGTTGCCATACTTTACACTTAATTATTCTAACATGGTAATACAACCTATTCCAAAAAAAAAGATGGGACATGGTAAAATGTAAATAAAAGCAGAATGCAATTATTTGCAAATCTCATTTACCCATATTGTATTTACAATAGAAAAGTTATTGTTACTAAAAAGAATTAACTGGGTAAACATTTTCAAGCTAATTAGGTTAATTGGCCATAGTTCAGTAGTACGATTCGGTATTAAAGGATTATCCTTAGGAGGCAAAGTCTCTCAGAAGATGGCCAGAGTTTCAGCAATCTGCAAAATATACTGTACACTGGTGATCAAAATTAGAGAACAATTTATAAACAATTCAACAATTCTGAAATAATGTCATCTTCACTGCTCAGGGAGTTTTTGTCCTGTCTATACCATGCTACCAGAACACCTTTTCCACAAAATAACTAAGGCATTTAAAAAAAAAACATTATTTTGCAGAAAACACACTGATCAAAATTAGAGAACACTTTCAGATACCTCCCAGTTATTGGTGTTAATCTGGCACCTGGTGATAACTTCCTTGATTATCTGTCAACCCCTATTTAACTGGCAGCCTTCCTTGATTATCTGTCAACCCCTATTTAACTTCCAGTTTCATTGACTCTGCAAGATGGTGGGCCGTTTGAAAGTGACTGAAAGCCTCCGGCAGCAGGTTGTCCAGATGAAGGCCAAAGGGATGACCCAATCAGCCATAGCAAGACTGGTCCAAAGTTCACTTCAGTGATGAAAGCAAGTTTAATTTATTTGGGTCCGATGGGAAACATTATGTTCGCCGACAAACTGGAGAAATACTGAACCCAAAGTGTGTAAAGAAGTCAGTGAAAAATAGAGGAGGAAGTGTCATGGTTTGGGGCATGTTTTCTGCAGCAGGAGTTGGGCCTCTTATACAGCTACATGGCAGAGAGAATGCAAATGTTTATCAGAACCTTCTTCAACAACATATGGTTCCTTCCCTGCGTTCATCACCCAATCAGCCCGCAGTGTTCATGCAGGACAACGCTCCATGTCACACAGCGAAACGGGTAAAGCAGTTCCTTGAAACTGAAAACATTGAAATAATGTTCCAAGATGGCGGCGCGGCAGTAGCTCGCAGCGGCCGCTCCGGACCCAAAATGGTGCTACTCTCACTTTGTAGCCCGCCTTACTACAATACATGAACATCAGAGCAACCGGTGTCCCTGTGTACAACCAAAAAACCCTGAATGAACTCAGCAACAACCCAAACAACACCATTAATGATGACCTGCGGCAGAAGCTACGCGACCGCGGCGTGCTCCGAGAACCAGGCCTCCAGTCCTCGGCATCGCCTGCGGCGGACGGGCGGAGGAGGGGGAATCGGAAGCGCTGCGCGAGAAAACAGAAGCGCGGAAAGCGAGCGGGTGCTAATGCTAGGCTAAAAGCTAACCCTAGCCGGCCCGCTCTACCATCACTACTGCTGGCAAATGTCTGCTCCCTGGACAATAAACTAGACTACATCAGACTCCAACAAGCTACTCGGCGTGAGTTCAGACACTGCTGCGTTTTTGTGTTTACGGAGACGCGGCTGAGCGACAGAGTTCCGGACGCCGCCATCCAGCTGGACGGGCTAGCCGCGTTTCGTTCCGACAGAAATGCAGCTCTGTGTGGTAAGACTCGCGGCGGCGGTCTGTGTGTTTACATCAACACGGAATGGTGTAAGAACTCTGTGCTTGTTTCTACCTACTGCTCATCGCTGCTGGAGTTTATTGTTGTGAGATGTAGACCTTTTTATTTACCCCGGGAATTCACCACCGCTATTGTGCTCAGAGTGTACATACCACCTAGCGCTAATGCTAAGGAAGCGCTCAGCATGCTCTACGGGACCATTAGCGGACTTCAAAACTCACACCCTGACGGATTGTTTATAGTCGCCGGAGATTTTAATCACGCAAATCTCAGGACTGTGCTCCCTAAATTTTATCAGAATGTGGACTTTGCAACCAGAGGAGAAAACACGCTGGATGTTGTTTACACAAACATCCGGGGCGCATACCGGGCAAAGCCCCGCCCCCACCTCGGGTACTCAGACCACATCTCTGTTATGTTGATCCAAGCATACAGACCACTCAGCAGGCGTTCAAGACCAGTTCGGAAGCAAGTGAGAACCTGGCCAGCAGGATCCATGTCTGCCCTCCAGGACTGTTTTGAATGCACTGACTGGGACATGTTCAGGGAAGCTGCAACCAACGGCGATTTCATCAACTTGGAGGAATACGCGTCAACAGTGACCAGCTACATCGGCAAGTGCATTGATGACGTGACTATCTCCAAGACAGTCACTACACGCTCCAACCAGAAGCCGTGGATGACCGCCAAGGTGCGTGCGCTGCTAAAAACAAGAGACTCTGCCTTCAGAGCAGGGGACTGGGCGGCCTTAAAAACAGCAAGGGCCAAACTGTCCCGTGCCATCAGAGAAGCGAAGCGCGCACACGCCAAGAGAATCCACGGCCACTTTCAGGACAGTGGAGACACCCGGCGCATGTGGCAGGGCATCCAAGCGATCACGAATTACAAGACCACATCACCTGCTTGTGACCGTGACGCCTCCCTCCCAGATGCGCTGAACGACTTCTACGCCCGGTTCGAGGTGCAGAACAACATGGTGGCGAGGAAGACCATCCCTCCTCCCAGTGACCAGGTGCTCTGTCTAACCACAGCTGAAGTGAGGAAAACTCTATGCAGAGTTAACCAACGGAAGTCTGCTGGACCAGACAACATTCCTGGCAGAGTGCTCAGGGAATGTGCACAACAGCTAGCAGATGTCCTCACTGACATCTTCAACATCTCCCTGAGCAGCGCCACTGTTCCTATGTGCCTCAAGACGACGACCATCATTCCTGTGCCGAAAAAGTCTTCTGTCTCCTGCCTCAATGACTATCGTCCCGTTGCACTCACACCCATCATGATGAAGTGCTTCGAGAGGCTCGTCATGAGGCACATAAAGACCCAGCTTCCACCCGCACTGGACCCCATGCAGTTCGCATATCGTCCAAACCGCTCCACGGACGATGCTATTTCCACAACCCTCCATCTGGCCCTCACCCATCTGGATAACAAGGACACTTATGTAAGGATGCTGTTCATAGACTTCAGTTCAGCATTCAACACAATCATTCCTCAGCACCTGATTGAGAAGCTGAGCCTACTGGGCCTGAACACCTCCCTCTGCAACTGGATCCTGGACTTCCTGACTGGAAGACCTCAGTCAGTCCGGATCGGAAACAGCATCTCCAGCACCACCACACTGAGCACTGGGGCCCCCCAGGGCTGTGTGCTCAGTCCACTGCTGTTCACTCTGCTGACTCACGACTGTGCACCAATGCACAGCTCGAATCACATCATCAAGTTTGCCGATGACACGACCGTGGTGGGTCTAATCAGCAAGAACGACGAGTCAGCATACAGAGAGGAGGTGCAACGGTTAACAGCCTGGTGTGAAGCCAACAACCTGTCTCTAAACGTTGACAAAACTAAAGAGATGGTTGTTGACTTCAGGAGAACACAGAGTGACCATTCTCCACTGATCATCGCTGGATCCTCAGTGGAGATCGTCAAGAGCACCAAATTCCTTGGTGTTCATCTGGCGGACAAGCTCACCTGGTCACTTAACACCAGCTCCATCACCAAGAAAGCCCAGCAGCGTCTCTACTTCCTGAGAAGGCTGAGGAAAGCTCATCTCCCTCCCCCCATCCTGTCCATGTTCTACAGAGGGACCATTGAGAGCATCCTGAGCAGCTGCATCACTGCCTGGTTTGGGAACTGCACCGTCTCGGACCGCAAGACCCTACAGAGGATAGTGAGGACAGCTGAGAAGATTATCGGAATCTCTCTTCCCTCTATCATGGACATCTACACTACACGCTGCATCCGCAAAGCACACAGCATTGTGGACGATCACACACACCCGTCACACACACTTTTCACACTCCTACCATCAGGGAAACGGTTCAGAAGCATTCGGGCCGCCACATCCAGACTGTGCAACAGTTTTTTCCCGCAAGCCATCAGGCTCCTCAACAAAGAACTGAACTGAACTCTCTCTCACACACACACACACACACACACACACACACACTTACACACAACTGTGTGACTGATCCGCACAAACCGGACTCAACACCCATCATACACTACGTTCACCCAGGTTTTCAATACCAATCACATTTTTCACGATCGCAAAATGTTTACATGCCGTCTGTTGCTGATTCCGGGACTTTATTTTGCACAATATTCTGTCCAAATCCTTTGGTTACTGTTAAATCTATTTTTGATTGCTGCTACTGCTGAATTGCACAAATTCTGTTTACATTTTTCTGTTTACACTGCACCTTATTCTGTTACGACAGGTTTTACTGGCGGAGCTATTTCTATTTTTTATTTTATATTTTGTGTATTGTGTATTGTCCTGCACTGTCCTGTGTTGTCTTGCACTGTCTTGTGTTGTCTTTTGCACTGTTTGCACCAGCTGCACACATGCACTTTATGTGGCGAGGATCTTAGTTCTTTGCCCTGTGTTCTTCTGTTCTGTACTGTTTGTTTTATGTTGTTCTATGTAGCACCTGGGTTCAGGAGGAACGTTGTTTCATTTCACTGTGTACTGCATCAGCTATATATGGTTTAAATGACAATAAAAGCTTCTTGACTTGACTCTTGACTAATGACATGGCCTGCCCAGAGTCCTGATCTCAACCCAAT
>NC_139580.1:11439535-11444535 GCF_946808225.1 Silurus aristotelis
ATTCAGTTAATTATTCAGTTTGCGCACAGTATGAATTTTTTCATTCCATATATATAAATATGGCTGTATTTATCCACACTCTTTTCCTTGGTTACATGCTCAAAATCAGTATTTTTTGTTGTTGTTGTTGTTGTTGTTGTTGTTGTTGTTGTTGTTTTTGTTATTATTATTATTAGTAAATAATCAGTGGCATAATCAGTGGATATTTAATGTTTAGCTGGCAATTTGTATTTATATTTATATTCTATAATATGTATTCATAATGAATTCTAGTTTTGTCATAAATAATCTATATTTTATGTATTTTATATCAAAATAGTTTCTGTATTCTATTTAGCAATAGGCATGTTAATTTGTTAAATTTTTGGGGATCAAGTTCCAGCAAGTGGATGTTTTACCTTTCTTGATGGACTTTTGATTGGAAGATATGAGGTCATGATTTGGAACCTTTTCTGCATTTGATAACCAGGAAATGTATATTACAGTTTTTCTCGATTGCTAAGACACATTTCTTGAAAGCTGCTCTCCTTTTCTCTAAACTGTGAACACAAAACCCAATTCTCAAGCTACATTCACAAAACCTCAGACTCTTCTTGCAAAACCAAACTTTCACCTCAAAACAGTTCAATCTGAGTTCAAAACTGAACTATGTTGTCAAATCGTGCCCCGAGTCAATCAAAATTAAAATCACTACGGAGCAGTCACTAAACACTACGTAGAAAAATAGAAAACACAATGCTCAGGACATGAAGCTGGAGAAATAAATGTTTATTGTTCACTGTAGGCTAAATGCATGTTGCAAAACAAAAAAAACCTGTGCATTTTGCACTTGTACAAAAAGACAAAACAGAAATCTTGTGCATTTACACGTAGCACTTGTAAAAACAAACAGAAATCTTATGAGTTTGCCACTTGTGTACAGTAAGCCCATGTAAAAATAAAGTAAAAAAATATA
Organism: Silurus aristotelis; assembly: GCF_946808225.1. Lineage (NCBI taxonomy): Eukaryota > Metazoa > Chordata > Actinopteri > Siluriformes > Siluridae > Silurus > Silurus aristotelis. Next base: position 11,440,491 of record NC_139580.1, read on the forward strand.
CAAATAAGCGCATTACTCAGCCCAGCATCATGTCTCCGTACTGGGTCATGCCACAGGGCTTCATCCACATCACAGGGCACATTTTGTGTGGCCAGGCAACGGGGGAAAAAAAACCCTGGCATGCCGTATCCAGGCTTGGCATGCCTCCACACCTATGTCACCACAGGCAAGTCCCATGGCTTGCAGGAGATTTACTCTGGTGTAGGGTTGGTGTTCATATACCTTCCACTGTCATGAGGAGAAGAATTCCTCAATGGGGTTTAGGAAAGGGGAGTACGGTGGAAGGCAAAGATTGATAAAACCTTGGTTCATATTGAACCACTCTTTAACCTGGAGGGCTCTGTGAAAACTCACATTGTCCCAAACAACAACATAGATGGGATGCTCATCCTGCTGCCCTAAAGAGCATCTCGCGTGTGATTGAGTGATATTTGTTAAGATTAAACCCAGCTTTATTCATGTACATGTATTCATGGGGTCTTTCCATTGCATCCAGTTGAAGAACCCTCTGTAGAAATAGATATAGTTTTGTAAGTGATACGGAAAAAGTGATTTAGGCCACTACAGTAAATCACTACTTAGAGTAATCAACATCGGATGTGTCTGGATATTTGCCAACCTTTACATACTGGAATCTTTGCTCTCTGACTCTGTCTGAGTTGCGATCAAAGGGCACTCTGTATAGCTGTTTCATGCGCGTTGCGGTTGAGGACACGATCAACAGTAGAGAGGCTGACACTGATGATACCCTAAAAATGTGCATGGTCCTCAATGATCTTCTGCTGAATTTCACTCAGTTTAATGGCATTGTTCTCACGGACCATATCTTTTGGTGGGGGGGAGAACATACCTGTCCTCCCACCCCCATGTGGCAGTCTTTCAATTCTACAAAAAGAGAACATGGATTTACAAAAAATATATATGGAATACTAGGCCTACAAACAGTTAGACCGACCCTCCATGACAATACTAAAGTACATTGGTACAGTGATGTTCTGAAACATATATTTACTTACAGTATACTGTGGTACAGTATATAGTATTTCATAGAGTAATTGCTGTCAACATTTACATACTGTACTATAATGTCAAAAAAAGGTAATTACCTGTTCTCTTCTCTAAATCTTCGGATTATGGTGGACACATTGAATCTACTGATGTTTGGTTGTACCCTTTGTCAAGCCTCCCTCATGCTCATACCATGGACAAGAACATGGTCAATCACAGTAGCTCAGATTTCATCAGATATTACTGTTCTTTGTCTTCGCTGACCACCTCGACCTCCTCTCACACAAACTCTTCCTCTCAGATTTCTATCCATTGTAGGGTCTCACAAACCAGTGCTCTCTGAACTGGCTTACTTTACATGTTCCCTCACATCATTAGCCACAAGTGTGATCCATTTTGAGTTGTAGTGTTCAAGTGGTGAAACTTGTGCTTTAATTGGGTTTGACTTTTGTCACCTGTGCTCACTGTGCAGCACGGGTGCATCACAATGAAAATGTGTTGGCAAGTTGTGCCTAAACAGGTGAAAAGTGCTTATGGTTTTGCCAAAAGAGTGATTGATTCAATCAGTGGGTTCAGGCAACTGAGCATTTGGTTCAGACAATAGGGTTCAGTGTTTTAGCAATTGAGAAAAACTGTAAAGCAGAGGCAAAATAATGTGCACACCATTTAGTTATTATTGAATTGGAACTGGAAATCTTTTTTTGCATACTTCCAATAATAACAAGCAATAGACTTAGCAATAGGGAACTGCACCGTCTCGGATGGCAAGACCCTACAGAGGATAGTGAGGACAGCTGAGAAGATCATCAGAGTCTCTCTCACCTCTATCATGGACATTTACACCACACACTGCATCCGCAAAGCCAACAGCATTGTGGACGACCACCCACACCCGTCACACACACTTTTCACTCTCCTACGATCAGGGAAGCGGTTCCAAAGCATTTGGGCCGCCACATCCAGACTGTGCAACAGTTTCTTCCCTCAAGCCATCAGGCTACTCAACACACAACTGAACAAAACTCACACATACACACACACACACACACACACACACACACACACACACACTGTGTGACTGATCTGTACAAACCAGACACTTTGCACACCCATGATTCAGTACCACTTACAATTAATCATTACCACAAAGTGTTTACATGCCGTTTTGCACATCTTCCGGATTGCTGCTATTTGTTCTTTTGCACAATATTCTGTTTAAATTTTTTGCTACTGTTCACTTTATCTCGTTACAACAGGTTTACTGGCGGAGCTATTTTGTGTTTTGTCTTGCACTGTCCTGTGTTGTCTTGCACTGTTTTGTGTTGTCTTTTTGCACTGTTTGCACCAGGTTGCACACATGCACTTTATGTGGCAAGGATTTTTCTTACTAGTCCTTGTCCCTGTGTTTCTATTTCTGGGATTGTTGTTTTATGTTGTTTTATGTAGCATCAGGGTTCTGAAGGAACGTTGTTTCATTTCACTGTGTACTGCGTCAGCTATATATGGTTAAAATGACAATAAAAGCTTGACTTGACTTGACTTGAATAGACACATGACATGAGCAGTATGAGATCTTAACACTCCCTTTTGCTGTCATGCTATACATCATTGTACCAATAAAACAACATAAAAAACTGATACAGTTTTGTATTTGTGTTGGATTTACACACAGTACCAAACCTGAACCACTGGAACTTTTCCAGTTAAACTTTGTCACTGGTTTAGTCATAACATCAGTAATCATTTCTTCAGTCAGACAATAGTCAATTGTCACTTTGCGAACACTGAGTGCTGATCAAATGAAATGATACCTTAGATCAACATGTTTGTATCTTTGTTGACATGCTGGGGTTTTTGATAGAGCAATAGAACCTTAGTTATCCCTATGATTTCTATTTGTGTGTCATTGTCCATGCTTTTCAACAACTGTACAAGAATGCTTTTATATGTGTGGTTGAAGTTAATGCCAGATACTCTGCTTCACATGTAGATAAAGAAACTGTAGATTGTTTCTTTGATTTCCAGGAAATTAGTGGACCATTTTAAAAAGACTAAAACAGTATCCCATTGTATCCTGCATGTCATTTTTCAGAAGCCCAATGAGAATCACTATATGCTAAGGTTTATGTTTTTCTTCATCTTTCTGTAACATAGTTCATGGTTTATTGTCCATTTCAAATTTCTCGTTATATTTTTAACTGTAGACCAGTCTTGTTCATTTTTTGGAGACAGGTACTGTGATAATCGACTGACAATCCAACTTCAGGTCTAGTACATGTTGTCAGATAGATCAAACTACCTACTCAAGTCAAGTCAAGAAGCTTTTATTGTCTTTTCAACCATATATAGCTGACCCAGTACACAGTGAAATGAAACAACGTTCCTCCAGAACCCTGATGCTACATTACACAGCAATTACAGAAACAGAAAACACAGGGCTAGTTACTAGCAAGTGTACTCGCCACATAAAGTGCATGTGTGCAACCTGGTACAAACAGTGCAAAGACAACACAAGACAGTTCAAGACAACACAAGACAGTGCAAAGACCACACAAGACAGTACAAGACAACACAGGACAGTGCAGGACAAAACACAAAACACAAAATAGCTCAGCCAACATGTTATAACAAGACAAAGTAAACAAAATTGAACAGTAGCCAAAATGTAAACAAAATGTTGTGCAAAAGAGCAATATAGCAGCAGTTCAGGAAAGATGTGTAAAAACAGCATGTAAACAGTACTGAAGTCATGGGTGTGCGAAGTGATTACGAGTGTGTATTGAGTCTGGGTTGTACAGATCAGTCACACAGTGTGTGTGTGTGTGTGTGTGTGTGTGTGTGTGTGTGTGTGTGTGTGAGAGTTCAGTTCAGTTCTTTGTTGAGAAGCCTGATGGCTTGAGGGAAGAAGCTGTTACAGTCCCTTCGGAACCGCTTCCCTAATGGCAGGAAAGTGAAGAGTGTGTGTGAGGGGTGTGTGGGGTCGTCCACAATGCTGCTGGCTTTGCGGATGCAGCATGTGGTGTAAATGTGCATGATA
>NC_139580.1:11449535-11459535 GCF_946808225.1 Silurus aristotelis
TTTTTGTCAAAAACAAAGCTGAAATTAAACATTCAGACATAAGGATTTAAAACTAAATCAGATATCATGCTCTAATTAGTTTTGGATGCCTAAGAGTTTATGTTTAATTGATGGATGTCTAGATAGTCATTTGAATGAGCTGCAGCCCAGATGGGATGCATGATGGTTGGGCTACTCAGCTAAATGGACAGGCTTTCAGTGGGGTATGTGATGCAAGTCATAATGACTCTGTCATTTGCTTTATGACACTCTATGACCTACTCTCTGGCATACATTTTGGGAGTTGTTTAATTGTGTATGCGAGTTGATGGTGTGACTTGCAATTAAATTAAATCGTTTATTTCCTAAAGACAGTTGATGGAGAGTGTTTTTTCCTTCTGTCTGATACAATTGATTTTTGTTTGGAGGCAGTGCTAAATATAGTATGTGCAGATCTTGATTTCTTCTAAGAATGGTAGCTTAGTTGTACAGTATGCAGAGAAGCCTTAGACCTTCGTATATGTCTCATTGGAGGAGACTACACAGCATTTACCACCCCCTCCAACTGCTACCAGTAGGTATCCATGGCAACAGGAAGGCTCTTCCAGGAGGAGAGATGGATTCTGATCCTGCTAGCAGTCCCCTTCCCCCATTTACACCACACATGTGCCCCTATTTATCCTTAATGACATTATGCTTTGTTTTAGCCTGAATTTTGAATACACATCCCTAGGATTATGTAAAAAGAATATGCAAACCTTCACATTTCATGTATATAAGCTAACATCAATAATACACACACTTTCAGACATAATTAATATTTGTGCACATAAAACACCATATGCCTTCTGTAAAATCAGTGTGTGCTTTTTTTTTTTTAAATCACCTTGCTAAAAATACATAGAAACACTGTTCTTATTTTGTATATTTTTTTGCAGAACCACACAACATTTTTATTTCTCTTTTAATCTCTTTGCTTGCAAATGGAAATGCTCGGGGACACACACACACACACACACACACACACACACACACACACACGATGTGGAAATGGAAATGCTGGACACACACACACACACACACACACACACACACACACACACACACACACACACACACACACGATGTGGAAATGGAAATGCTGGACACACACACACACACACACACACACACACACACACACACACACACACACACACACACACACACACACACACACACATATCCCAACCCCCTATCCCATGGACACACCCTTGATATGGGCATGGAATCAAAGACACCACATACTCCTGCTATACACGTACCCCCTCTGGTGTTTGTGGACCTCATACACACTTAAGAAAAATAGGAAAAATATTAATAACACATAAAGCAGAAAAGGAAGTCATTATTACAATTTAAAGAATCCCAAATAGCTAAAATAAAATAAAAGTTTATTCTATGCTCTTTTCTCCACACTAAAATAATATTCTGTTTGGAGAGTTGTATCACACATTATCTTACATGTCATGGGCTTTCTGTGTTAACTGTGCTGGCTTTATAATCTATTTGGACTTGCAACCTACATTCAAAAAAGTGTACAGATAATTACAAATTAAAAAAAACTCTGTCCTAGCAGTTTAAAGACTGATACTGGTGGATAAATTGGACTTTATATGCATGCCTGTTTGAGCAAATGTCCATGCTCTGCAGTGCCTCGCCCATAATCTAACAGATACAAGCACAGTGCTATTTCTGTCCCTCAAGGTCTACTGCAAATATTCAGAAAGGCACAGTTATATATACAGTACTTAATATTTTAAGTCTTCTCATATTTCCTTTGTGTGATGCAGGTAGAGCTAGATAAAAAAAACATAGCTTTTGAATTAGCAGAGTGTTTTAGATGTGGACTAGCTTAAACAGTTATGCTGTGTGTAAGTGTTTGAATGTGTATTTCTTTTAAAATTCGTATATAACAGATTTTATATAAATGTTGTCATAGTACACACACAAAGTATTTAAAGATCAATATCTGCTCTCGGATAAGTGGTACAGTCTCTTCTTTCTGCAGTGTGAATGTGTGTCATCAGCAAATTTTTATTTAATGAGATGAGAAACCCTGTGCTTCAGTGCTTTTTTTTTGCATTTTAACTGGCTTTTAAAGAAGTATTCTGCAGTAGGAGAAAGGAAGAGAAGGAGAAAGATCTGTATGTGTTAAATCCTCTCATATAGCAGCAAATAGCTAATTACTACATTTCTCCTGTTCTGAGTAATAAATTAACAATTTGATGTTGATCAGATGCTGCAATTTTAATTACATGAAACTGAAAGCTTGTTTTTAAGGCATATTATAACACAATTCTGTTTATAATATCGGATAAATTAATGATTTACTGTTTTTTCCTTAGCAGAAGGATCACTTATGATGATCACATATATTGCCTCAGATGAAACTGAACTGAACTTAATAGTCACTACAGTCGTCATTATGCAATAATGTCAGTTTATCAACATGTTCAGCTTATCATGTTCATCAAGTCTTCTTTGATATTGCAGTGTAACCCAGGCTGTGGCTGATTCAGAAAAATATTAATAATAATAATAATAATAATAATAATAATAATAATAATAATAATAATAATAATAATAATAATGTCCTCTAAAGCCACTGGAGTTTATATAGATTAGATTTATTTAATTCAAAACACTTTGAATATATGTAGATTTTATTTTATTTTTTACATCACTGACCTCTGTCTTATCCATGTTAGCCATTCTTCTTGTTGCCTTCTGCTTTGCTTGTTGTTCTGCTTTGTATCTATGGTGCGAGATGGCAAGGAAAATATACACCAATAGCAGCACGCAATGCGAAGAAAAAAATATTTATTATGTCACTGAGTAGATTAAAACTAAAGTCACAAGCTTGTAAAAAATTTTAAGAGTAAAAGTTAAAAAACATTGTTGTCAGAAAAATAAATAATGAAGTAAAGTACTGATACTAGAAAAATAGACCTAAATACATTAATGAACTATATGTATTTTGTTACTTATGATCTCTGTGTATCTGACAGTAAGTTTTGAGATGGGCCGTCATGGATCAGACTAATTTGTCCTGCAAATCTCACACATGCTTGATCAGATTGAGATTTGAAGAATTGGACTTATAGAAGGTTAACACCTTGAACTGTTTGTCATGTTTCTCAAAACATTCCTAAACAATATTTATGGTGGGAAGGGCACATTATCCTGCCAATAGAGGCTACAGGCATTATTTAATACCACTGTTAACATTTCTTAGGTGGAACAAGGGGTTTTCCCAGAGCATCCCCAGGCCTCTTCCAAATTTTTTTCTGTAGAGCCATCTCTTTTTCAGGAAAGTTATTCATATGTACACTCCACATAAAGAAAACAGTGACTTATCAGAAAAGGCCTTCTTTCTCTGTTGTTTTTTGGCTCAATTTTGATGTGCCTAATGTAGGTGCACAGGAAACTCATTCTGCTGCTATGCATACACATACACATCAGCAATGTACTTTGTTTTCTGCCAACTATCAATTGTTACAACTGTTTATTTTGTGTTTATGCATTGTCATTTTTTTGAGCAATTTATTTGTAAAATTTTTGTGTGCCTCAGCACATTTATTAAAATCTGAACTAGAATTGTTGTTGTAGTAGTAGTAGTAGTAGTAGTAGCATTATAAATAAGAGTAGTCCTAATGTTTTGTCACAGTAGTTTCATAAAGGCCTGGTCTGTTAACTTTCTTACATTCTATAACTATAAACTTCTTTACACAAACACATATACACACACACACACACACACACACACACACACACACACACACACACACACACACACACACACATATATATATATATATATATATATATATACACTTTTGCAACCTAAATTATAATATTTGTTTCATCAAATTGTGTTAATTTATTTCCAACCGTCTTTTCTCTTTATTTCGTAGCATTTCTCTTAGCTGCACTGCTTCCAGTACGTGTAGGTGGATGTTAGATCTGCCTATGGCCTTAAAAGTCAGTATTGCTGGCTTTTTTTACCCAAGTCTCTATTAGCAACAGGCCCATTACTTTGCATTTTTCCGTCCTCTGATTGGTTGGTCAGAGGGAAACTGTTACAGCCCAGTTTGACTGGCAAAACACATCTGTAGTGATCTGCCCCCATTACTACATCTGAGTTAGATTTTTTTATGCCTATGGAGGAAAATAAATTGATTTGGTCTCGGACATAGTTAAAAATCCAATTTCAAGACAAGCTAGACATTGTGAGGAGAGGTTGGCCAACCCCGAAGCTAGCTAGCTTGTTTCAACCCAGGAAAGGGTTTGTTCGCCACTTCCAGACCAGTGCCTACAAGCGGTCCCACTGGCTTACAGCCTCTGAGGAGCGGTGGAAATTATAACTATGCATCTCTGGAAAGTAGGTTATATTTTATTGAAATTTTTTTTATGTTTTTGTCATCTTATTACACAAATATTGATTCTGAACTGCTCCAGATGATGTAGATGGCACAGTTGCGGTTTTAGTGTAGCGGTTTGGAGCTTGCTTTAGTAAAATGGTATTCACTCTCCAGATGCAAAATTCTTATCTCTCTCTGTAATGCTACGTGTTGTTATATTGCGTTTTTGTATAGTATTTATGGTTCTATAATTGTGACGTGATAGTGGGGGTATTAAAAGGTGGATTAAGTTTGGTAAGTCTCCACTGAAGGTACTCCACTCAGGTTCTGCCACTGATATATACACTATATTGCCAAAAGTATTCCTTCCTGCTACATGTTGTTCTTTCTCAATTGTATAGGACGTCTTTGGATGCGATATAATATAATTTTGCATTCACTTGAACTTGGAAACCTTTTGCAGCATGGCAATGTCCCTGTGCACAAAGTGAGCTTCTTGAAGATATGGTTTACATGCTTTGGAGAGGAAGATCTTAAGTGGCCTGCTATAGAGCTCTGATCTTATCCCTACTGAACACCTTAGGGATGATTTGAACTGCTGACTGCAACCCAGGCCTCCTCACAGTCAGTACCTGCCTTTCATAATACCCTTGTTTTCATATTACCCAAATTTTGTGATGGGGCAGGGTAAGAGGCAAAGGCAAAATGGAAGAACCCAATACTGGTAAGCTTTGGCCCAGAAAGCAAACCTTAGGAACTTTCGGTGAGAAGGAAGGATGGATACATGAAAGTACGCATCCTTTATATCTACCGTGACAAACCAGTCCTCAGATTTGATTTGAGACACGATCTGCTTGAGAGTCAGCATCCTGAACCTGAGTCTCACAAGTAAGCGGTTCAGCTGATGTAGATCCAAAATAGGTATGGGATACTGCGGTGCAATGCACCCCTTCACAGCCGGATCTGCACAATGTCCTATGTCAGGAAATTTTTGCTGCGCAGGATCCCTGACAGCGGGTGTGCGAGACGCAACGCTCTTTACCTTTCCATGGAAGGTGGTGGGTTGAGGTTGGGGCTGCGCCTGCCGAGCAGCCCTGTGAGAACAGCATGGGAAGTACCGCTGGAATGGCGCTGCCTAATTCTTTCTCTCCAGAAGGAGTGAGTGAGGCATCTAGCAGCACGTCCCTGTAGGACATTTCCAAGAGAGTTAGCCAGAGTGGCCTCTCTATCGAGACGAGGGTGGCCATGCAGCCAGCTCTCTCGAGAACTGACTTAGCACACTCCACTTCCAGGATTTGTATTTATTTATTTATTATTATTATTATATATATTTTTTTCTGATGAACAATTGACAGACAGTTCAACACATACACACAGAGTGCTTCGCTTTTGAACAAAACATTAGGAATAAAACAGATCTTGACAAACCAGTAGCAAGGATATTTGTTGGTGCTTACCAAGATAATCTAAATAAGGAAGTCATTTCAAATTTTAAAAGCATTAGAACAAGGAAATCTCACTCTACAGACTATTTTAAAGAAAGATGGGAAAAAGAGGGTATTTCCTAATGTCACATAAGGAATGGACTTATGTATATAAATTTACATGGAAATGCATGTATGCATGCAACTCTGATATATGGCGGGAATTCACGTGGAAGTGCTCTGTTATATTTTTTATCATACTGAAAAAGAAAGCTCATATCCTTGGGGTAACACCAAATGTTGGAGAAATTGTGGGTTTCAAGAAATTGATCATTGGCATATACTCTGGGAATGCCCAGTGATAAAACCTTTTTGGACAGAGATTAATAAGGCGGTGGAAAGTATGCTTTTCTACACTATTTTTAGGGAAAGTTGACTTTCAGGCAAGATGACCTGATGAATTATTATTTGGCATTCTAATATCTGCAGGAAAAAGAGAGCTTACAAGGCGCTGGTTGCTTCCTGCTTCCCCACAATACAAGCTTTGATAAATATTTGAAAAGACATCTATATAATGGAAATAATTACTTTCTCCCTTTGCCTTAAGAAAAATTATTTTATTGAATTCTGGTCTAAGTGGATTGAATATGCAAGACAAATTTGCCCAGACTTTATAGAAGTATAAAAAAATGACTTTTACTTTTTTAATGAAAACTGTTTTTGCAAATTTCTTTGCTCACTTCTCCCCTATTACACTTATTTGTACTATGTAAACATTCTAGAATCAAAATATTTTTACTTTGCTACTACACTGTTGTTACTGCATTGAAAAACTTAAGAATTGTAAAAAAAAAAAAAAAAAAAAAAAAAAAAAGAATATTGTGATGTGGTGGTGATGTGGTTATGCTGCCCAATATGCTCCAGTTCCACTTCCTTCTAAGATTGATAAGGGAAGTGATAAGAAGTGATAAGGGAGACAGCTAGAAAGGTACTCGGTGTGACATCTGGAAACAGAAAGGAAGACAAAAAAAACTTGGAAGTGCAGGAAAACATAAAGAGAAAGAGGTTGGCGCAACAGAATTGGGATCAGCAGAGAGATGAGAAAAGTAGGCAGGAGTACAAGGCGATGTGGCAGCAGGTAAAGAGGGATGTGGCGAAAGCCAAGGAAAAGGCATATGAGGATCTGTATGAGAAGTTGGACACAAAGGAAGGAGAAAAGGATTACCAATTGGCCAGACAGAGAGACCGAGCTGGGAAGGATGTGCTGCAATTTAAAGCAATAAAGGATGGAGATGGAAATGTGTTGACTAGTGAGGAGAGTGTGTTGAGAAGGTTGAGGGAGTATTTTGAGCAGCTGATAAATGAGGAAAATGAGAGAGAGAGAAGAATGGATTATGTGGAGATGGTGAGGCAGGAAGTGGATAGGATTAGTAAGGAGAAAGTGAGAGCAGTGATTAAGAGGATGAAAAGTGGAAAGTCGGTAGGCCCAGATGACATACTAGTAGAAGCGTGGAGATGTTTAGGAGAGATGGCAGTGGAGTTTTTCACCAGATTGTTTAACAAGATTTTGGAAGATGAGAGGATGCCTGAGGAGTGGAGGAGGAGTGTGCTGGTAGCATTTTTTAAGAATCAGGGAGATGTGCAGACCTGCAGTAACTACACAGGAATAAAGTTGATCAGTCACACCATAAAGTTATGGAAGCTAGGCTGAGAGAAGTAGTGGAAGCCAGGCTGAGAGAAGAGGTGACCACCTGTATGCCGAGGAAGAGCACCACAGATGCATTATTTGCTTTGAGAATGTTGATGGAGAAGTATAGAGAAGGTCAGAAGGAATTGCCTTGTGTGTTTGTGGATTTAGAACAATCTCAATCATCCAGCACCTCTTCACCACCACCGTGCCCCAGTCTGACCTCTTCCCTGAACCTCACACTAAAGTATTTCTCCTTCAGTTTTCACCATCTTATTCTATTCAGTCCTCATTCTCCTCCTCTTATTTTTCACACCAAAGCCATCCTACACACCACTATACAATGTTGTCTATCTACACTGTCCCCCGCCAACATCTTACAGTCTCCAATCTCCTTTAGGATCCATCTCCTACAAAAAGTATAGTCCATCTGTGTGCACCTTCCTCCACTCTTATACGTCACCCTATGCTCCTCCTTCTTTTTAAAATACGTATTCACCACTGCCATTTCCATCCTTTTATCAAAATCTACCACCATCTGCCCTTCCACATTCCTCTCCTTAAAAATATACCTACCCATCACCTCTTCGTCACCTCTGTTCCCTTCACCTACATGGCCTTTGAAGTCTGCCCCGATCACCAATCGTTTATTCCTAGATACACCTTATACCACTTCATCTAACTCCAGAATGTTTCCTTCTCCTCCTTCTCACAACCCACTTGTGGAGCATAGGCACTGATGACATTTATCATCACCCCTTCAACTTCCAGCTTTATGTTCATAACCCTATCAGAAACTCTCTTCACCTCCACTACACTCGTACTATTCTCTTCCTTCAGAATTACCCCTACACCATTTCTCTTTTCATCTACACCATGATTGAACAGTTTAAAGGTCTTACCCAGGTCTTACCTTTCCACTTGGTCTCCTGAACACACAACATATCTACCTTTCTACACACCACCATATCAGATACCTCTCTCTTATTAGCAGTCATAGTACCAACATTTAAATTACCAACCCTAACCTCCACTCTCCTACACCTTTCCTTTTCCTGCTGTTTCTGTAGACATCTTCGTAGCCCAATTTTCACCGGTACCCTTTTGGCTTACAACAGCTGTCATTACTATTTATATTATTAATAATTATCATAATATTAATAATTAATTAAATGTATATATATTTTTTGCTTTCTTTGTTTTATCTCATTTATTACATTAAATTAAATTAATTACTAAGGTAAAGCTTATTTGTTTTGTTTTGGTGCGCCAAAGTGTCGAGTGTCAAATAAAGGAGTTAATTGTTGGATACAGTTGTGATAAACATTTAGCGACAGCGTGTGTCGCTCTTGTTCAACAACGTCTAATGTGTACTCAATGGGTTTATGTCCCTTATTTTTGTGTGTTTAGCCCCTTTTCTCTTCTCATTGCTGTTTTTCCCGTTTCCACTATTTCTCTGCATCTAACGGTAGATTTATGCTAGAGAAATTACTTTTTCTCGCCGTTAGAGAATGTTTCTTCTCAGGATGCCATCTCAAATGGGTTTGCTGGGTTAAGAAGCTAGATGGATTACATGATAACATATCCTAGACAATAAGCTAATGGTTACATTGAGCTACATTTAATTGTGATCCACGTTTAGTTGTGTCTGTAAAAAAGGTTAAACTTTTAAATAATGAACTTAATGATGGTTTTGTCAGCTGTGGATGCTAAACCTAAACTGATGACAGGTTTATTTGAAAAAGTTCGTTGATATTTATATATGCAAAGTTTTGTTGTTATTTATCAAAATGAATATATTGCTCCTTAACACTATTTCGATTATTTATTATTAGATGTATTATTAGATGTATTATTTTATAGATTATTATTTATATTACTATTTATAACTATTGGCTTGAATAATTCTTCAATTATTAGAATTTTTTTTTTTTTATTGAAAGATGCTGGATATGGCCTTTTTTAAATAAATGAGTGCACGTGATGTCGCTATTGACCATTAATGCCTTCTAGTTTTAAGATGGGGAGTGATTTTCTCTGCTCTTTGTTTAGAAGAAAGGCAATCCGAATGTAAGAGTTGAATATTAATTTAAATCTTGTTTGGATTTCTGAGAAAAGGCTAAACAGCCATAAGCTACTAGTAACAGAAATTTAAATGCTACCTATGCTTAGGTGTGCCTTTAAAATAATTGTAAATGTTTTTAGAAAATCGTGTATTGGGTAATTATTGTGAACGCAATGCTTTATTTCTGTTGGCTCGGTATAATTTTTTTTATCAATTGTTTTCGGAGCTCTTGGTTTGTATTATTCATAAATGATTCACATTGGTTTTTGTATTGAAAGAAGCTGTAGATTGTAATTTTCAACGACTGTGTGCACGTGATGTCGCTATTGACCAGTAAATCATGGTTTTCTTTTTATTCCACCGCTGCCTCCTCCCTCTAGGATGAGGAGTGGTTTTCTCTGGGCTTTGTTTAGAGGAAAGGCGACACGAATGTACAGGAACA
>NC_139580.1:12077035-12109535 GCF_946808225.1 Silurus aristotelis
CCAAGTGAGAGCCACATCTGCTAGTCATTAACATCAAGAGGAATCAGGTGTGGCTTGTGCTTGGGTGGCATAAAAATGGGGGTTCAAAATGCTCTCACAAGCATGCTCTATGGCCGCAATTAGAAATGCAAATGCACCCATTAAAAATATCCTGAAATATTTGGATTATACAGTGGATTCTTCTGCAAGACACATTGCGGTATGTCAATTCTGGGTTATTGAAACATTTACAGATTCCTGGTTTGATCGTAAGCTCAGGTTACTGCATAGTTCTGCTCCTTGTGTTCATGAGCTTTCTGATTTCTCACAAAAAATGTCAGAAGCCGGCTATGATTCACTAATTTGCCTCAATTCGAAGATGTATGTGTGTGAATAGTGTCCTGCAATGGAATATTGTCCCATTTAGGACACAAAAGGGAACGCGCAGTAAATCATTCCTATCTGTCTGAGTAATTTTGTCCAATTTATGTTTTGGTAAAGAGACTGACAAAATTACTTTGAACTTCATTCATCTCTGAATGATAAATGAGAAAAAGCACACTAGTCATTGCACAAGCATTTGAGCGAGTAATGAAACATCAAGATTGTGACAAAGTCATGTCCCAAATGCTTGGGTTTTTAAACCCTTGAGCACTGGTGTACCATAGCTGAAAGAAATCTCTTCTTGACATCACGTGCAGAAGGAGTGCAAGTGTCTTGGGTCGTGATGACTCTGCATTTTATAAGCGAACAAAACTATTTCCTGACTCAACACAATTTATGGTAAAATGTCTGTCTAGTTTAATGCTGTTCTGAAGTTTATTCCAGATGTGTTGAGTGCTCCATCTTGATGAATGTCTTTCTCCAGTCAGAGCAAACCCTAGGTATATCAAGCAAGACTGACTGAGAGATATATAAATAAATGCAAATGATAAAAAATTACTTAAATAAATAAAGTTAGGCCTCTTTTTGCATTCAAAGACAGCTTTCCCACAGATGTGTTAACATCACTGGTTAAGCTGTAGCATTTATGATTTTTGACCTATTTTGTCTGGTGATATATGAAACTGCTCCCTCAGCTAAAGAATGAATCAGACCAAACAGAAAGAAATATCACGGGGGAGAAAGGCAATTCAATGAAAGGGAAAGAATACAGGGTGTGAAAAATGAATTAGTCATTGGAAGTGTTTACTTCTGTTTCAGACCTTAGTCAGTAAAAAAGAAGTGGACAGGACTACTGTCTGTTTGGACTTCACAGAAAATTATTACATTTAAAAAGATTTAAGTCTAAACTACTGGCCGACACCTTTTGTATAGTTGCATATGTCTGACCTTAAAGACCACTAGATCATGTGGTCCATCCTTCATCACTGTACCATCTTCCTTCATTAGCCGCACAAAGGCCATGGCAAAGTTCTTCTCACTCTTGTCCTTTGCTAGAGAGAAAATATTAATGTACAAAATATGCGTTATTGACAAATTCTATACATTGTCTGGTTCCTTTTTATTGTGTATAACAACTACAAAATATTGTATACACAGCATATATACTATAAGCTATCTGCTCCGGTAAAGCAGGTTCTGCTGCTATGGATGATCCCATATGGATACATGAAGTGAAAAACACACTTCCAACAAAAGGTCTCAACTTGACTTTTTGTCAGTCTCAACATGCTTTTCAAATGAAGATATGTTTGAGAACTACATAAATAAAACTTTATAAAGCTAAATAAATACAGACGACATGCCAGACTATATTCCTCCTTCACATAAAAAAGCTCTTATAAAGGGCATTATGATCAAGTGAAATGAAGAAGTGAGCAACTTCTGCAAGTGAAACTTGTGCACAATGGGCTATTGTGAGGATGTCATGGTGAATTATATTGTGTAAAAAAATGACTAAATCGAAGTAAAGAAAAGAGAGAGTAGAAAATCCAGAAAGCAGCACTCACACTCTTGAGAAGAGCGATGACGGAACATGAAGCGCAAGTGAATCCTCTGCATTTCCTCCAGAGGGATCGCCACCTACAGGAAGCACAGGAAGACAAAACATCTTATTTTCCACATGGGCCATTAACTACTGGTATGCATGTGTTTCAAATGGCCACTGGCCATTTTTGATTTGTTTCTCACTCACGCTCTGACTGACTGAAATGATAGAACTGAGTATCAGTCTGCAGCTTGCATGCATCATTTATCATATATCAAGTTTTAACAAGAGTTGAATTCACAAAATGAGTTGCCGTATGAATGTCGCTACAGTGCTTAGTGTGTGATACAATTTTTATGAAGCTATCTGTGCAACTAACTATGAAGGTCTTTTATAATTTATACTTGGACTGCACATTTAAATTTTTTATCATGCTTATAATTACTTGTGACCTCAAACAATTACATAACTATAAAAACTTGTTCAGCTTGGAAAAAATGTGCAAACATTATATATTACAGTATACACTGTAAACATCAATGAAGCATTCCAACCTTGTCATTAATACAGTCAACAACCTTCACCAGCTACACCAACCAGAGGTCTCAAAACTCCAAGTCGCACCAAAAAACCAAAATTACATATGGCACAATCTGATAATATAATATAATATAATATAATATAATATAATATAATATAATATAATATAATATAATATAATATAATATAATATAATATAATATAATATAATATAATATAATATAATATAATATAATATAAACACACCCCAACAGTTGGCCTGTGAGAATATTTTCAAAATCTATTTGTGGTAGCATTTAAAAAATCTGCTTGGTTTATGTAAATAAAGTATTATTTTCATAACAATTTGACCATGGTGGTCAAAAGGTTTAAGAAACCTGTGCTACACAACCTTGCGACAGCCATTGTGGTTGCCACATGTCACAAGGTTGTGTAGCACATGTTTCTTCAACCATTTATCACAGGTTTCTCCAACCACCAACTGGTGAGGTGTGTGTGTGTGTGTGTGTGTGTGTGTGTGTGTGTGTGTGTGTGTGTGTGTGTGTATGTATGTATATATATATATATATATATATATATATATATATATATATATATATATATATATATATATATATATATTCAGCAAGTTACTTCTAATGTTTAAATTGTAATAAAATTACTTTATTTACATTAACTTAAGTAATTTTATTACAATTGAAACATTAGAAGTAACTTGCTGAATATATATATATATATATATATATATATATATATATATATATATATATATATATATATATATATATATATATATATAATGCAGTAAAAAAAATTAGGGATATTTAAAGGACATGACCATGACTTGCATGACAGCATTAAGTAAAGTAATAAAAAGTAAATTGTAATTTTAATGTGTGTGTGTGTGTGTGTGTGTGTGTGTGTGTGTGTGTGTGTGTGTGTGTGTGTGTGTGTGTGTGTGTGTGTGTGTGTAGTGGTGTCGTAAAAATCCAACCTTAAACGTTTCCATCCAGCGTGGTTGTTTCATCTGGTAGTAGATAACAGATCTGTATTCAGATACTGGTTTATCTCCTGCTCCTAAACAAATAGCATTCTGGAGAAATAAAACAAGTTTTTTCAGTTTTCTAGACTCTGAATAACACTCTTTTCTTGATTAATTTATTGTATCTATAAAGTTATATCTTTAAAAAAAACTTACTTGAAACCGCATTTAGCATTTTTACTTCCATTTCAAAACATTGCCACTTAAAATGTATCTATAGTATATATTAAGTATATAAAATGTGATGAATTAGAATGTGTATTTATTAATATCTCGCTTTGTCTACTGCATCACTTTATATCATTGTTCTGTTGGATAAAACACCAATGCATTAAAGCTGTACTTGTGCATTTACATGTCTAATTACATGTCTCATTACATATTCACACAATTACACACATTTTTATTGACTATTAAAGAAATTTGGAAATTAAAATAGTTACATAATGTTTAAGGTTAAATTTCAAGCCAAGCACAAATCTAAATAAGAAGATAAAAATAAGAAGAATTGCACCAATCATCTTAGATACAGTACATATGCAAGAACTATATAGCAAGAGGTCATCAACAATGTCTCAGTGCATCTGGTATGTAATGTTCTTATTTAAGATCAGAAGTCAAAGGTGACACCCACTTACCGGCACCACCTTGCCCTCCTCATCACACACAAGCATGATGACCTCTACGTTCTTCTGTGTAGTTTTGTTGTACTTGTCAAAGTCACCCGAGTGCAGAGTGAGGTAGATATCATTGCGGATGTCTCCTGGCATGATGATCTCTGGAAAGCCCAGCTTGCGGGCCACAACAGTGCTCCGGTCCACAAGGTGGGGATATTCCTTACGAATCTGAACAATATCGCCAACCAGAGCCTTCATCGTCACCCACAGTCCTACGGGACAAAAATGTAAAAAACTCAAAGGAATTGGTGCATAGACAAACTACTGTAGGTGGTTGATTAGGACACAATCAGCCGGAGGCGCCAGTGAGCACCCCCTGCCCCACCGCCGCCCTTGTCCCCGTTTAAATATGCAAACGTCAAATTTGTTTTACATTCTTGTAGTTGTTTACCAGTTACTTCCCTTGAACATGGATGTGCATAGTTATTTTTATTAAAAACTGCAAACTGTGCATTGTTGTATAATTCTTAATAGCTGATAACAAAATATTGTTGTGTTAAAGTAATTTAGTTTTTTGCATTTAAATTATATGCCTGTTTATCTGTTGAAGTTTAATATACAGTATATGTTTACATACTTAAATTCAAGCAATGATTATAAAATGTGTTTTTTAAATGTGTTTTTTTTTTTTTTTTTATGGAATGTTGCGAATGATTTGTATGATGTAGAGGTGGAGCATTATAGTGGGAGAGCAGAGCCAATTGGGGAGGAGGGGCATAGGAATCTTGCGTAGGGTATCAAAAATCTAGAAACCGCCCTGCTTAGATGCTACATTTCCAAGAAATAGCTTAGTGAAAAATCCAATTTACTCAATTTTCTACTTCCACTGAATTAACTTCATGAGCCCAGACATGAGTAAATTCAATATTTTTCACTTTTTTCTGCTAGTACTATGAGTCTGATGTACTAAAAGTTTATTTTACGCCAAATTTCCACATACTCCCTTTAAACAGCATATTTTAGCTTTCTAATTTTAATATCCGCTAAAGGGACTGGAATCACTCAGTGTTTAGCAAATCTTTTTTATGTTTATACATAGAGTAAATAATTTGGTGCGACATTATGATTTGGAGACTTTCTATTTACTATAAAAGTTTTGCTGATGTACACAACTATTCTTTATATGAAATATTAATTATGTAGCTCCAGTGCAATCTATAAAATGACAAATATAACACATCAAACATCAAACTTTGTTGATCAACTACACTTGTGGTTAAGTGGAAAGTTTCTGAATTGCTCTGTTAAACAACAGCAGGACCTGGCATTCCTTGCAGAACACAGGGACCTCATTTTTAAGCAGATGTGGTACCAAAACCATTAAGATTTCTAACAAGCAAGAGGGATTTTGTTCGATTCCAAACTGAAGTTGTAAGAAAAGTTATGACCAATAACCCCTGATCATAATCAAAGGTTTCATATTTCTGCTCGCATTAGATCCACAAGGACAAACTACTCTCATGTCACTCGATATAAAGTGTATATCTCTGATGTGCAACTATTTCTGCTTTCTGGATTCCCTGACTCCCCACACTGTCCTCAACTCACTGGTGTTAATGAAAGCTATAAACCTCAGCTCTTGAGTCTCTAAGGTAGATCATTATAAGACCTTTTGCAGTTTGGAGGATTGCATTTTGGTGGCGGTGCAGTAATAAACCTGTAGCAAAAGAGAAATAATACTATTTAACACCTTGCACTTTAAAGCAGGGACCAAAGCCTTACCCTGTCCTCCACTGTCTCCTCTGGATGTGGTCACTTTCGTTAGAAGAGTGTGAAGAAAGTCATTCTCAGCCAGGACCCTACACACACAAACATTCAAAGGAAAAGACGACAAGACAAGTCAGTCCGCAAGATAAATGATGGCAGGTTAAATAGGTGGCAAGCAGTGAAGAGTGAAAGATAAACGATGTGGAAGATAAGAGTCTAAGAAATGAGAAAATTTCAAATGAGGCAAGAGAGTGGAACAAGAGAATCAATAACTTACGGCTGAAACGGAATAAAATACTGCTTTTCTTCATCACACTCTGTCTTTCCTTTGATGATGTCACTGATGTCCATCACTGTGTAGGAGATGACAGAGACAAATTGCTTCATACTCCAGCAGTAACTTTACAGAGAGCCAAACATTCACTTTTTTGACTTTATATCAGGGATAATATATAAGGTAGGTCAAATATGTTTATTTATATGTCAGGGTTAGTGATTGAACGATTAAAAAAATTAACTAATATAAATATGATATGAAGATATGAATGAAATTCATATAAAAATCTGTATGAATTTCTTATAGATGGTTGAATTATTTATTCAAATTATAATTGCATATGTGTAGGGCTTTTCCAAAAAAAAATGAAATAACGAGTCATGGAGCATTATAATATGGTGTGACTGAACTGATGTGAATCACCCAGACTGTCCTAGAGCAGTGATTCACAGTCACTACTGTGTAAAGGATGATCTGTCAGAATTGGTGGGAAATTTGCACGCATATGCGATTCGCCAGCTCATATACATCAAATTTCTTCACCAACAGCAGGCATGAAAGCAATCTGACAAGACAGTGGCAGGCAGCCAATCAAGGGGATGCGATAGATACATCGATAGAGAGTAAGAGAAAGAGAGAGAGAGAGAGAGAGAGAGAGAGAGAGAGAGAGAGAGAGAGAGAGAGAGAGAGAGAGAGAGAGAGAGAGAGAGAAAGAAAGAAAGAAAGAAAGAAAGAAAGAAAGAAAGAAAGAAAGAAAGAAAGAAAACAAAACAGGAGTTGGAGCCAATAAGAGAATAAGAAACAGGCATGGGGAATGTTTGGCTGAGTAAGTAAAACCATGTGAACACTGCACAATTTAATCCTAAATTTTTCAGTCTTTTACTAATTTTGGTACATAGTGTCCAACATCCTCTAGCTTAGCCACTATTTGAGAGCTTGCTACTAGTTGCTACTAGTTGCAGGGGGATAAAAACTATGCAATTCATTGCTGAGAACATCAAACATTGCTCACAAGCTGAGAAACACAGCAAGCATTCAGAGAGTGGAAGAGTAGTAAATGATCAGCTTTATTTTTACTGTGAAATACCCCAGAACAGTTATTTGGTTAGGTGTTTGTGTCTTTCCTTCTGATTTTGTATTTTAGAAACTAATTTAAATGAAACAACAATAAGTGCTTAGTGTGCTATCATGTTTTGACAAGCATACTAACACCAGTGTGCATTTTGAAATGCTAGTACAGAAAGATGATAAAATACAGAAAACAATAGGAAAATGCACCTATTAGAAATGATAGTCTGTTGTGTATACTGTATTTAGGATAGCTAGCTCTAGTTAGTGGGCTCATTCATGTCTACTGGCAGTAGACAGACTTTCAGATAGATGAGTCAATACACTAGCACACAGAGACACAAGCCAGCACTGTGAGGTTATAGCAGAGCAACTAATTGTGTTTGCCACAAGAGTTTAAGGTTTTCTTGACTAAATCCTGTGTCCTTTTGCAGTCACTGACCCCTAAGCCATATAAACTCTCTCCTGCCTCCAGCCATGTACCTGCTACCCCAAATGGCCTGCGCAGTCCAAGAGTGCATTTCTTATGAGTCTCCTTCAGGTCCATACGGCCAACGCGTACAATCTGACATATGAGATAAATCTTTTCTCTGTTCAGGTCCTTGTTCCCTAAATCCTAGAGAAAGGGGGAATGTGGGGGTCATTAATTGGGCCAGGAAGTGTATAATGATATACGGTTTTTTTCTATGTTCTTTACAAGGTGCTATGAAACATTTGATCTGATATGGATGATGTTGCCCTCTAGTGATGACTTACAGTAAAGACCACCTTCAGGTTGTTGAGCATTTCGACATCTTTGGGAAATCCTTTATCCCCCCATCTTATAAGATAGTTCTCACTAGGGAAAAAGGAAGAGCGGAGCATATATGGTAAAAAGTTAGGAGAACAATCATACCACAGATATGTAAAGAAGTTTCATGTCAACCACATAACACGAGTATACAAAAGTACAGCGTGTGGACATGAGTGAAGCTCTGGCCATTTACGATATTCCTACATACAGAAGTGTGTTAATTACATTATTCAAATTGGATAATTCAAAATATTCAGCTAGTGGGTGCACAATGACGAGGACAATAGCTGTGATGAAAATGTGCTAAGCGAGACACTGTTGTGAAGATGAGCAAATGAAGTAATCAGAAGCACACCTGATGATCATTTGTTTGAGGGGGTCATACAGTGACATGAAGAGCTCGGATTCTTCTCCAATGCGACAGACGAAATTGCGTACAAACACGTAGAGGCTGTGTGTGGGAGAGGACTGGATCCGTGCTGACACTCCAGAGTGATCCATTTGGACATTAGACTGCAATGGTGTATATGGATAAGCTTAAAGTGCAGCCATTTACATTAAAGTCTCACTTAATACAGTCTGGCTAAGCAATTACATTCACATTTGCGGCATTTAACAGACACCCTTGTCCATCAATCACATCCTGATTGGGCTTTATACAGTTTAAGAGACTACAGTTTAAACTCATTAACATAGGCAAGTCTGCCACATTTATCTTATGGCCTGAAACGTAGTAATTGCCTCAGTGTAATACAGACAAAATGGAAGAAAGCTCTCAGACCTGCTCTTCTTTGATACGTTCGGTGATCTTCGCTGTGGCGTCCTCGTGAGCTCGGAACAAGCTAATAACACTGGCATTGTCAGGGTCCAATATATTCCCATTTACATCCCTTACTACCAGATCCAATTCCAGAATCCTGCACAAAGGACAAGTGAAAAAAGGATCAGAGAGAGAGAATGCGAGAGAGAGTGAGAGAGAACAATTTGCAATTTACATAATGCACAAATAATAATTCACAAATTTTCTAACAAAAATTTTTCACAGTTTAACTGGTCAATGCACATTATGGAAATAACTAAATATGAATGCATTATGTGAAAATGTGCTATAGCCATGTATCCTAAACAAAGCCTTTAACAGTGTCATATAATAATTCCAGGTAACAGATTTATTAAAACAATTAACACAAAACACAACACAGAGAAGTGAAAAGCATGAACATAAACATTGGATTGAACTCAAAAACATGCAGACCGATTGCAAGGCTGTTGCATAAACATAACACCAATAAAAGCTTAACAAAAGGACATACAAAAACTAAAACTTAAACAGGGTGTTTAACAAGCCTTATCAAACATGGGTGAGAATGATAAGTGAAATGTGACAGTCTTTTATTTGCGAAGACTTCTGGGTAATTTAGTTTACTGCCAGTTTTTATATATTCCTGACAAATACAAAGCTTTTCAGAAAGGTTTACAGGGCATCTGGTCGAAAGAAAATTTGCATTAGGACTGCAAATGCACCACATAAAGCTAGCAGATCTCAATCGTTCTAACCACAGTCATTAATGTGATCTGCTGTGTGGTGCGTTTATAACATTCATTTATTTATCCTCAGGAACTGCCTGGTCATGATAGCTGAGAATTAGACCACTAGATATTTATTTTGTAAGAAGTGAAACAAACTAAATTATAGAAAATTGACTAGAATAGGAAATCTACTAATAAAAATAATAACTGTGTTGCATCCCTATTTAAAAAAAAAAAAAAGGTCTGTGCAGTATTTTCAAGTGGCAGTGTTCATAATGTTTACCAAAAAAAAAGAAAAAGGAAAAAAAGGACACACCCACCTTGGGTTTAACTGCGAATACAGATATAGATATAAATAGTGTGTTACCTCCCCACTACATATGTGTAGTTTCACACATTAAAGCACCATGCAATCACTTGTGCTTAACCTTGCACTTACATATATACACACATACACACATTTACAAATTTTTTCAGTCTGTAACATCTTAACCTCATCACTTGAATGACCTTTTAAGTGCAACACAAACAGCTTTCTGTATAAGGTTCTATCAGTTCTTATACTGCTGCAAAAGCCTGATTACTAAATCTTAATTATGAACAATACAAATTAATCGAAGGAAGATTGCTCCGACCATGCTAGAATGCCAAAGAAATAGAAAGAAGCAACTTCAAATAAAATATTGATATGTAAACAATTTCTTTAGATGTCTATTTTGCATGTGTGTAAATGAGATGGGAAATCCTATTTTAGCCTATTAGCTAAATACACTAATATGGACAAAAGTTTGTGGACACCTGACCATAAGATTAGTGTGAAATATTTAAACATCCCATTTTCATATGGCGTTATAATAACCTACACTCTTCTGGGAAGATGATCCACTACACTTTGGCATGTGCTTGTGGAGATTGGTGCTCATTCAGCCACAAAGGTGTTATTAAAGTCAGGAACTGATTTAGGGCCTGGAGTGCAGTTATCATTCCAATTCATCCCAACAGTGTTCAACAGGAGCTCTATAGAGCTCTATAGCGGGCCAGTCAAAATGTTCCACTTCAAATCCTGTAAATCATATCCCTGCATTTGGAACAGGAACAGATTTGGGTCTCTTAGTTTAATTGAAAGGAAAACGTAATGCTACCACGTCCAGAGATATGTCAACTTTACAATTGTGTGCCTCCAACTTTGTTCTAACAGTTTGGGAAGAACTTTAAATAGCTGGAAATCTTACTTCTTCTTTTTTATAGTAAACCTATGAGGTAAGGTTTAGATTAATGATCTAAGGAGACTGCTTACCCAATGTGACTTTCCAATAATAGATATAAATAGCAATCCCAGCTCACTATCTAATTTGCATGCTTAGTAGCAAAACATGATAATATTACATCAACAATCATGTAAACTTTTATTTTAAATAATGTGTAAACTGCTATTATTGGGTCTGAAGTTGTAATTTATGTGATTTTTTGCTAACATAAAATGTCAAAAAAATAAATAAATAAATAAAATGCAATAGAGATTGAACCAAAACACAGCGGATGAGTTTCAAACAAACAGCGTGACAGATACATGTAACACAGAAACATACTAAAAGGAATACAGTACTTGTTTCCGTAGTCAATTTTAGATGTAACTTTCTGTTTGAGCTCCTTAAACTCATCTCCTGGCAGCGTGCCAGAGAGCAGTTGCGAACGCCACTCCATCAGATCCCACATCAGTGCCTGCACCTGTCTGAAACTCTCCTTCTTATTGACCTACAGGGCATTAAAAATGACCAGTGCTCAGTCAGGAGGTGAATGTATGAGATAAAAGTAATCAGTGATAAAGAACATGGAACTACAGGGAGGAGCATTTATATAACAGAAATTCAGCCATAATACACACGCCTAAAAAAACATACATTCAGACAGAAATTCACACAGTACCACAAACAGCTGCTTCCAGATGCTACCCCATTCCCTCAGAGTGGTGGTAACTTCCTTCACCAGGGGCATATCTGCAGAGGTCACAACCTCTTCATTTCTAAAGAACAATAAAAAGAAATGTTTACTACAAATGATTTCCTATTGTGTAAATTATTGCTGATTTGTATTTGTATTGTATTTAGCGTGCATAATCTGCACAAAATGCTTTATTTCCTTGTTTACTTGTATTTGAAAAATAAGAACAATTATTACTTTTAGTTTTAGTATAAGTAAAATTAAGTGCTGACAAATGAAAAAAGGTGAGAAGTCACTCACCCCCTTTGTTCAATGATAACTTCTTTGAGCTCAATGAAGTTTGCAGGAAAAGCACCCTGTAGTACAAGACAATCATAACACATTGTGTTAAATTTAAATGTGTTGGTGAAAAAAAAAAAAAAAGATACGGGATGTGAATATTTACAATTCGACAGGAACAATAACATCCACTTACTTTCTTCTCTTTGTTCCGTGTCAGGTAGCCCTTATACCACCCTGAAATAATACCAGATATTTTTATTGGAAAACAACTAACTGCATTTTTTACTTTAAAAAGCATTTGATGAAGCTTTATAAAAAGGTGTTCTCACACCTTTAAGCAGACAATGATGCCTCAATGCAAAATGTAATTCATTCAACATAATCCAACTATTAATATATTAGGCTCATTGAACTGTACAAAAAATATTTTGGCTATTTATATATTTTATACAAGAATCCATCAACAAGAAATATAATGTCCAAGTCAACCTTATTTAAAGGACTCTTGTTACAATTAGGATTAAACCCACATTTTTTGAGAGTCACAGAATTTTAATCTTCTTCCAATAGTTAGTGTTTAGCTAATTCTGCACTACCATAAACACTAAATTATTAGTCAGTGCACTATTCAGACAAAATTATTGAGCCACCTGACTTTTCTAGCTATATGCGGTTCTTCCCAAATTGTTATAAGAAATTTAGAGGCACACAATTGTATAGGATTTCTATGAATGCAGTAGCATAAAATTGTCCCTTCACTTGAACCAGGAGACCCAAACCTGTTCCAGCATGATAATTCACGCGTGCATAAAGCCAGCTTCATAAAAACATGCTTTACATGCTTTGGAGTGAAAGATCTTGAGTGGCCTGCTATAGAGCTCTGACCTCATGCCTATTAAACATGGTTTGCATGAATTGCAATGCTGACTGAACCCAGGCTTCCTTATCCTTCATCGGTGCCTGTCTGCAATTATCTAATATATAAAAAAGCATCGCTTCGTATTTAATGCTTCTTTATTATAATATCATTTATATATCAAATACATCATGAAACAGTCATTGTATTTGTTGAATCTAGTTATTAATGTACATTGTAGAAAAATGCACATGGAAATAAGGTCATTTTCTATTTTAGAAGACACCATACTAAGACCAAGCCTCTTTGCTTCTCTAGTTCAGAGTAATGGCTCATTTAGCATAAGAGCCTTAAACTGTCAAGTGTTTAGCCACTTTCTTGTGTGTTAGTGGATGGTTTTATGATGCAATACATGACTGACCAAATCAGTGTTTGAAACAGAAAGCCCTGAAGCAGTGAATCTCCAGATTAAATCCATTTATTTGCTCACAGACCTTGTTGTAGTGGCTTTCAGTTTTAAAGATTTACCAATGAAAATCTTAAATGAACCATTAACAATGAATAATATCCAATCAGAAAATAATACACATAAAATTTATATCAAAATAAAGGAGTACTTTATCAGAATAAAGTCTTTTTTTCAAGACTTTATATACTACGTCTCAAAGATCCCACAGTCTTACCATCACATGCCTCCTCTATTTGCACTGTTTCACCCACAGCAAGAGACAGCTGCTTCTCTGTTTTTGCTGCAAAGTTCCATTTAACTAGAGAGAGAGAGAGAGAGAGAGAGAGAGAGAGAGAGAGAGAGAGAGAGAGATGATTGGAAGACAGCAAAGTAAATTGCTTTTTCAAAATGTAGAGGAAGCTGCTTCTATAAGCGGCAAATTCACACCTACTGCCACAGCCTTTGAGATGAGTCATTACAGTGAGAAATAATGTCACTCATCTCTTAATTAAACTGCATATAACATCTGTGTTACACAGTAGTTAGAAAATGTGTTCATTTTAGCATTTCTTACACTCATGACCACTAGTATCTGATTGCATTATCTGAAAGTTAAAAGAGCTCTGCAAAAACCTGGCACAAAAACATCAGGACATACATCATTGTAGGTGAGTACCGTATACAGTATCTTACAAAAATGAGTACACCCCTCACATTTCAGCAAGCATTTTAGTATATTGTCTCAAAGGACAATTCTGTAGAAAAAAAAATGTGGATATACTTTAGAGTAATCAATGTGCAGTTTGTATATCAATATATATTAACTGTCCTCTGAAAATAACTACAGTCATTATTTGTCAAAATAACTGGCAACAAAAGTGAGTACACAATAAGTAATAACAGTTGGTTTAACCATGCAAAGCCAAATGTCCTATTCATTATGTTATTGTTTTTTCTGCCTGACAGGCCAATGCAAATTTGTGTATCTTGTATTAGAGCAGTTTATATTTGGTGCTTTGAGTACAGTTCTCTCATACTGACCACCGGATGTTTAACATGGCACCTCATGGGAAAAACTTTCAGGATTTAAGAATTAGAATTGTTGCTCTCCACAAAGATGGCCAAGGCTATAAGAAGATCTGTAACACCCTAATACTGAGTTACAGTACAGTGGCCAGGGTCAAACAGAAGTTTTCTAAAATGGGTTCCACTCAGAATAGACCTCACAAGGGTCCGTCAGAGAAGTTCTCGTGCTGTGTGTCAGGTGCAGAGGCTGGCTCCCAAAACCAGAAGTATGAGTGCTACCAGCATTGCTTTAGAGGTTGCAGAAGTGCTTGTTAGCGCTTAGACCATACGAGCAAGGTTTGCATGGACATTATCCCAGATGGAAGCCTCTAACTGAAGCTCACTCACAAGAACACTGCAAACAGTTTGCTGGAGACAACCTGTTCAAGAGCTTGAATTACTGGAACTATGTCCTGTGGTTTGATGAGACGAAGATAAACTTGTTTGGCTCAGATACTGTCCAGCATGTGTGGGTGGCAATGCCCTGGTGAGGAGTACCAAGAAAATTGTGTCTTGCCTACAGTCAAGCATGGTGGTAACATTATGGTCTGGGGCTGCATGAGTGCTGCTGATACTGGGGAGCTGCAATTCATTCAAAGAAACATGAATTCCAAGATTTGGAGTGTGACATTCTGAAGCAGAACATGATGCCCTCCTTTTAGAAACTGGGCCAAACGTCAGTTTTCCAACATAATAATGACCCCAAACACACCGCCAAGATGACAACTGCCTTGCTGAGGGAGCTGAAGGTAAAGGTAACAGAGTGAAGTAGGTATACAGACCTGAACCCTTTCTTGCACCTGTGGAGCAATCTCAAGCAGAATGTGGAGAAGCGCCATGTGTCTTACACACAGCAGCTCTGTGATGTCATTATGAAGGAGTGAAAGAGGATCCCAGCAACAACCTGTGCAGCTCTGGTGAATTTCATGACCAGGTGGATTTAGGCAGTGCTGGATAACAATGTGCACACACAAAATATTGACCCTTTTGACACAGTTCTGACATGTTCACTTAAGGTAGGGTGTACTCACTTTTTTTGCCAGCTATTTTGACAACAATGGCTGTATGTTGAGTTATTTTCCGAGAACAGTAAATTTGTACTGCTATACAAGCTGCACATTGACTACTCTAAAATATATAGAAATGAAAATTGGATATATTTTAGAGTAGTCAAGTAGTCTAGTCAGTGGGAAGACTAAACAATTTAAATCGCTACATTTTATTTCGCAGCAAAAATCAAAGTTTCTAAACGTCATTCAATGTGTCATTGAAGACTCATTTAAACTGGAAGGTGTCTATTTTAAACATTGTATTAAAGTATTCATCATATTTTGAAAGGTAGATCGAAACCGACGAACCTGAAGGAAACCCACAGCGACACGAGGTAAAGCTCCACACAGTCACTTTAAATGCTTAAAAATAACTTAATAATTGTTAGCTTATTGTACTAGAAATATGAGAAAACTAATTAGCAGCACATGGTTTTCTTGAATAAAACAAATATGATATTCCAACGAAGCTGTGTAAAAACTTCATTTTACAATAATTGATTAATCCCAACATAATTCAAAGATTAGATTTATTTAAAAAAATTTGAGATCAAGACACATTTGCAGAAAAAAAAGGCAAAAATATTTTGTACTGTTACTTTCCATCTACATTCAACTGTAGTATCTTTTGTTAAAAATCCACATCAAATAAACATGTTCAGAATTCAGAAATAAAGAAGGCCCAAGTAGCCGGAAAACAGTACAAACTGTAAGCAATCGATACTAGAAACTTATCTAATGACAGCATACTCCACCTCAGACAAGCTGTATGTAGTGTTTTAATCTACCAATCATGAAGAAACATTTAGGCAGGATTTATTACATCATAAAATAATGTGCTATTTACTAAAATGGTGTGCTAACATTCAGAAAAGATCAAACAAAATTCTAATGTAAATGCAGTCTTTGTGGAACACTGTCTCAAAAACTGCACTCTTTAATCCATGACTTTCTGTTCAGAAGTGGGTAAAATGTACTAGGTCAGAGGAACTGGAAATGAAATTAATCAAACAGAAACTCAGATGTAAATAGAATAATTTAAAGGTCCCAACATGCCTCAGCAGTATTAGATGGTCAGGTGACTAGTTTCAGAATTATGGCTCTTTTATTAAAACATTCCACAACTAGAAAAAAATGGCTAAATGTACTGTGTGTTAGTCACAATATCTTGTTTGAGAGAGATAGAAATAAATATAGGAAGTCTACATATATCTATATAGATTTCTAAGTCGAAACAATAGCGTAACATGTGAATTAAACCATACCAATGGCAATGTTATTTTAGGTCTAATACAGTATATAAGGAAGGTACGTATATGAACTTCAATTAACAGAAGAGAAATCAAAATCAAATCAAAATTTGAGTTGGCCACCCTTTGCCTTCAAGGCAGCATCAATTCCTCTAAGTACAATTGCACACAGCCTTTGAAGGCAGGTGGGTTGATCCAAATATATTAAAGGTCTTCTATGGATGTAGGCTGCCTCAAATCTTTTCATGTTATCTTAGAAAGACTTGATGATGTTTAGATCAGGGATCTGTTGGGTCAAAACCTTCACTTCCGGGACTCCTTGTTCCCGGAATGACAGTTTTAATTTTCTGTATGTTTGTTTGTTTTTTTTGCGAATATATTTTTTTACTCAATTTTCTACACCTCAGTTCCTATGCGTAGTTGTGCATATTTGTGTTGGTAAGCCTTCTTTCCATGTCAGAGATATGGCTTTTTCCCACAATTCTTCCATGAAGACCACTTCTGGACAGACTTCTCCAGACATAGAAGGGTGTACTTAGGTCCCACTAGTTTCCCTTAATTCTTTACAGATGGCACTGCAGGACATCTTCCAATATCAAAAGGAAGCACACATGATGTGTCTTTCATCTGTCCATCTCAAAGTGCTTTGAGTTCTTCAAATTTCACTCCTACAATCCTAGTGGGTCATCACCAGGGGGTTGTTCAAGTGTTCAAAATTTGAAAATATTTCTCTTGAGACTCTTCAGCCGATTGTAAGTAATCACGATTAAATACTGCAATCATCTTCTGACCGGATGTCCTAAAAAGACAGTCAAAGCACTTCAGCTAAATCAAAACACAGCTGTCAGAGTTCTCACTCGAACCAACAGCACGGATCACAACACCAAGATTTAAAAATCCCTACATTGGCTCGAAGTATGTTACAGGATTGTCATAAATATACTAGCACTGTTTAAAAATCATCACATGGTTTAGAGTCAGAATATTTGTCAGGTATACTCAAGCAAGATAAGCCAGTTTATATAATATGCTACTTCTAAATGGAGTAAACTTTGAGATGAATACTGTTTTAAACAAGCTTTCAGGTAGGTATAAGTCATTGTTTTTATCTGTCAGTGATGATACCACAATGCTGATCTACCTTATTTCTCTGCATGCGCTTTAAATGTTTTTTAATCTATGACATACAAATTGTTTAAGCATAATATCAACATTTTAACATCTTTATACTCTGCATATTTTTCATCATGTTTAAACGGATCAGCCTCCTGTTAGATCATCATATAAGATTGTTATATCATTATTTCCATTTGGATCATGTTATCCAAAAGCAAAAGATTTGTGAGGTTGGCATCACATTACAAAATTAAAATAGATTTGATTTTGATGTAAATAGGATGAAGATTTGGATAATCTACACTGTGTACAAAACATATGTAGATCATATTTATCAATTCTACACATACTGTATTAATTACCAGAATAATTTAGCAGGAACTTAATATTTTATGTTACCAGTAATAAGGCTGCTTTGTAGGACTCATTATAGGCTGATTATATTTGCATATTTTTTCCTGATGTGCTAAAGACTAATGTACTAAATCACCAGTATGAAAGCAATGAATATTTAAATAATACAATTTGTTGTAAAGTGAACACTTATTGATGTCAAAAAAATATGTGCAGCAAAAACAGGCCACGTGATTTCAACCATCTCTCTATATTCAGCCAAAAATGATGATTTATAGTAAAAATAAAAGCATTGCCTACAAGTTTTTTTCAAGCACAAGCAGCACACAGGCACACGCACACGTTATTTCTGCACTTCTTAGTTCACTTTTTACTTCCTCTCTTGTTAACTTCCTGTGTGTGCATGTGTGAGACCACATAAACACAGAATATAACAGAATATATCAGATCACATGACCAGATATATCAGTAGTTGTAAGGTTTAAAGTTGTGGACACTTGCTGAAGTAGTTTGTATGTGTGGCCTTTTGAAAGCGGAAATGGAGACACATCTCTGCACCGAGGCTGTGCCCAGTGTGTCGGCAAAGATAAAAATAATAAATCATTGGTCTTCCTTCTGTAGTGTTTCCTGCTATTAAGATGCAAATCCTACATCTGCAGGTTTCTATCACAGCAATGAAAACTGTCATATTTTGACATTTAATTGCAGTTGTTTTACAAAACTGCAAAATCGTTTGCCCTCAGAGTGAACAATTGATATATTGAACTGCACACCCGGGATGTTACATACATACGGCACTTGTGTATTGTCTGAATTTTTGAGCCTACACTTCCCTAGATTCAATCTGTTAGCGAATATTTCTGCTGTATAAATGTTTTTACAAACATAACGACTCATCTATCTAGTTAACAGCACCTGCCCACATCCTGTGAAGCAGGAAGCCAAGCGAGCATCCACAGACATTGATCTGAAGGCCATAAATCATACATATACACACAGACACACAAAGAAACACAAAAATGCACACACTGCTCAAACTATATACTTATGGAGTATTTAAAAACATACCAACACCATATCTCTCATTTGTGGTTCTGATCCATGGAGCCATGTTGAAGCCAGACAAATGTTTTGTCTCTGTCTGCCACTGCACACCTCAAGTTCCTCTCTTTCTCTCGTTTACTCACTCCTGTCTCTTTTTCTGTTGAGTGTGTGAAAGAACAAGAGTGAAGTGCTCCTCCCTCTTTCTCTTCCTTCCTTTTTTTAATTTTATACAATTCTACCCATGATGCACTTCTTTAAGCACAGTATTTTAGATTGCACAGCAAACATCCGAATGATCTTAGCAAATTAATTTATCTTGTTATTCATGGTGTCCTTCTTGCCATTGTTTAATTGCATGTTCACTTCCTCCAAGCTGATCTTTCCATAACGTGGAGCAATAAACTGTCTTAGTGTTTGAAATGTGTCATTTTGAGTTTGTAGACTCAAACCTTTGACCACAGACAGCAGTATCTCCACAACCCCGGGGGTTCCCTCAGAGAAATGTTTGCAGCCTCCTGTATAAATCGTGTTGCAAGTGTAAATGAGACCTTTATCGGAACAATATGTATAACTGTAGTTAACAAATATCATACAGGCTCTGTTTACTCTTAGAGGTAAAAAAAAAAAAAAGCAAGTAGGCTCAGCAAGAAATTACACTAATGACCTAAAATCAAAATCAGTATAATGCAAACAATATGAAGGAATATCAGTGTTCATAGCATACAAGGTGCTCAATATGACCCACTTTTAAATTGGTATAATGTAAAAAATGACAATTTGATTAAATATTAAATTGCAATTTCATGCAATTCTTTTAGTTCCTGTAAACTTTTAACATTTTCTATACATTTCATATTTTTCTCACAACTGAGTTCATATCTACAGTACCAGCAAAATTTACACCAAGCACTTTGTCCTTCAAGTATTATACTGTAAGATATTTAGCAGTTAAACATTTAAGTTTCAATGATGGACAACTTAATAAATAAGTGGGAAACATTGCAACTTCATCCAGGGTTTTTAAACCTTAGATTGGGTTAATGTTGTTATGTTTCTCATGTTCCAATATGGGTTTCTCCTGTGTTCTCCAGTTTTCTTTAACCCCCAAAACCATGTTAGGTGGACTTCCTACAGATATATTGCCCTCTTGTGTAAATGTGTGTTCATTCCAACTTGTTCTAGAGTGCACTAAACAAAGTGTATTCCCATTTTGCATTCAGTGGCTGTACCGCAATGATTATTAAACATGAAAGAATGCATTACTGTTACAATTATCCTGCTATAAAAGAATGATTGACCCATCAATTACTTACCAGTAAGCAATATAAATAGAAAATACAAGTTTTAATGCTCATAGGTTCACGCAAAGGCTCAGATAATGATATTGAAACTTTTACTTTTGAAAACAGATATTTTCGAGAATGACTTTTTTATGCAGTGTCTACAGCTTTTAGTATGCATTTTAAGAGAAAATACTAGTAATAAAATATTAACAAGGTATTTATTATAGGAAAAAAAAAAACTTGTTTTGTTTTTTGATGGCATTTCCCCTACTTCTCATGAACAGTGTCAATAAGCAGAAGCAGGACAGGATAATCAGAGGTGCAGAGGCTGTCAGCAGATGGCACTGTACCCTTACAGTTATTTGGTTAGCAACATGGCAAAGACATTTCTTGTAAATAATCTGAATGTAAAAAGTGAGCTGTATGGTTGTTTGATCACTAATCTATAAATGTGCACAAACTGTATATTGCTATACTAAATAGGAGGTCTTAACCAACCACCGTAGCTCAGCTCAGCTGCTAAAATCACTCAGCTGCTAAAATGTCCAGCTCAGTGTTACATATTTTAATCTAGACCATGAAAAGAAATACATAGCCTTTACTTATTAACTTTAGGAATATATTTTAATATAAGGTTACTGCCACACATTTGCAGGGTTCAGTAGTTTAATCCTGAACTCGGTATGCTGTTGGGATAGACTTGCACATGTTCTTTTTGTGTCTGCATGGGTTTCTTTCAGGTCCTCTGGTTTTCTCACACTGTTTAAGATTTATTTTAGTTGTAGTGACTATTCTACACTGCTCCTAGATGTGAATAAGACTGTGAATGTGGGTATGCATTGTGCCCTAGGATAGACGAAAGTCCCATTTAGGGTGTATTCCTGCCTTGAATAAATGAATGAATGAATGTTGAATGAATGAATGAATGAATGAATGAATGAATGAATGAATGAATGAAATCAAGACACGCTCCCTTGTTAACTCCTTTTCTCTCCTTGTTTCTCTTTATCTCTTGTGTTGGTGTTACTGAATCTATTATTTTACATTACGTGCCTCCAAAAACTATATGCAAAAAAAAGGAACAGTGGGTGTATGCTTAAATAAAATGAACACTATTGACTGTTAAGTTTGTTTTTTTTCCCCAAAAAATACTGAATTTAAATTACTAGAGGAAAATGCACAATGAAGGGGAGTGGTGGCTCCAGAGGTTAAGGCGCTGGGTTGCCGATCGGAAGGTCTGGGGTTCAGGCCCCGGTATCGCCAGGCTGCCACTCTTGGGCCCTTGAGCAAGGCCCTTAACCCTCTATGCTCCGAGGGTCCCTTACGAGGGAAATATCAAGGTCCGTGACGTCGGAGTGATGTTGGGCCGCCTTCCCGTGGGCTCACCACCTGCAGGAGGGCCCGTAAGGGACGGTGCTGTGAGGATTGGGCAGCAGTCGAGGGCGGGGGCCTGCTTAGACTGCTGCCCCCGCGACCCGAATTACGGATATGCGGGAGAAAATGAATGAATGAATGAAAAATGCACAATGAAACAAATATAAAAGTAGTAAAATAAAGACACTTATTTTATCAATAAAATATATAAAATCGTTAAAGCTAAAGACAAAACAAAAAACTAAAACTAAAAAAGAGTAAATAATATGAGCCCATTCTCTGTCAGTGTCAATAAAGTACAGACTAAAATTTAAGCAATAATGCAAATTAAATATTCACAATTTAAGTGTGTAAATTTTCCTAACCACTCTCTGTTGGGGCCCAAATTTAGTGGTGCACTTAATGGAAGTCAAAAATGGACACCATTTTTGCAATACAGTAATCCCCCGCTTTACTTTCAAATTTCACGCCCGCAGTTTATCGTGTAATTGCATTTGCCAAATAACTAATTTGTTTAGCTGATTTTCCTGGTCTCTCACGGATAGCACAATAGACCAAAAAACTTATCGGTAACTGAATTGAGTTTTATGAGGAAATAATGAAATGTATTACTAAAAATATAATTATTAATTATTAAATTATGTAAAACACATAAAATAGCATTTTTTGGGTGGCGTCCGTTTATCATTCCTTTTTTGGGGATTACTGTACATAGCCAAACTGGTTGGTTACTCATTCACTTACTCCACTTTGTTACGGTAAAAACTCATTAACTCACACAAATAACTGATTACGTGAAGCTTTGGTCGTCTTTTCGGTAGTAACGGGAAACCAGTCCAGCGCTAAAAAAAAAGGCCACGGGCTGAATGGTCAATTAATAGCTCTATAGAAGCGCTGTATGTGTGTTCGTCTGAATGGTAAGGGGTAAATGTCCTAAAAAAATGCAAAATAATAAAATAAAAGCAAGCAAGAATTAAGCACACATTCCGGCTGCGTGTTTCTCCCTGCTCTGCTATAATACGGGGGGATACAAACAGCCTGTGTGTGGCTTGTTTACCGCCCCACCTTTACTACTCAGAGTAGAATGACCCCTTACAATATTATTCGCGCTTTCTTCCCGTGAGGGACTACATCAAGCTCTCTCAGCACACCCAGTTTCCTGCTGTTTTTTGCTAAACTGTTGTTTGTGCCGGCCGTCATTGGATTCCAGTCCACTGGTATCCTTTATGATACCAGTCATTAAGGATTGTGCTGAGTGACATCGCGAAATTCATAATAGTGTCCACTTCAAAGCGCGCTTTTCCTTTTTCAACCTATTGGGTATTAAATTACACGGTAGGGAATTAGTGGTATCAAGCTAACTAAAGGCTTCACGCATCAAGGCGAAGCCTTCGAAGGGCTAACTACCATCGCGAATATCGATGACCCCACAGTGTCAGGACTTGGAAGGAGCTGAAAAGGACCTTTATCATGGGAAAAGGCTGCCGCTTGCTCAACCCGCAGCAAAACAACTCCTGTCCGCCGTGCCGGCTTGCATCAAGGAGATGTCTCACCATTGGTCGAGCCCCTTCAAAAAATAAGCTTCCCGCAAAAGAGTGCTCTAAGTTAGAGATTGAAGGGATGGGAAAGCTGGGGTTGGCTGGACACCCAGCGGTAGAGTCTTCGGTGGCCTACCTCCTCCATTCGAATTGGCGCTCTATTTCTACCTTCTCTCAAATTTCACTGCAAAACAAAATGGAAAGACTGACGACGTCCATGTACAGATATGCGGTGCAGTCAGTGTGCTCGCTGAATGCTGTGACTTTACTGTCCGCATACTAGGAAGAGATTTAGATATGTGTGGTGAATACTTAATTCTGCGCCCTTCACGAGGGGCAGTTCAGGGTTGTGGCTGCGTGATGGGTTTGGCTGTGTCAGGTGAGAGAGCGTTATGGTTGAACCTGTCAGGCTTGGGTGACACACAGAAAGTGGAGGTGATGGATGCTGCTTATGGCCCTGCAAAAGGTCTGTTTGGTCCAGCTCCCAGGAAAATGAGAGAAACCAGCACTCTCAGGAAACAAAACAACAAAGCTTTCAACCCCTGTTTACCCTTCAAGCTGACACTGAGACCACCATTTCAGCCACTGCGACAGGGCTTTGCTGCAGCTGCGAGAGGGAGACTGATGTGTGTGAGGAGTGTGAGACTGGCTCTCAGCGGGCAGCATGCTGACCAGCGTCCAAGATCAGATGGCCAAAGAGGATCAAAAGTATACAGGGGTCCTCTTTCTGCGCACCTTCTCAACTGGCACGCATGCGCTGTCCAACTGTGGGTGTTAGGTGCATTTTACATGGGTACAGGCTTCAATTCGCCATGAAACCACCCAGGTTCAACGGGGTGTTAGTCTCGATGGCAGAGGGAGAGTCGGCTCTCTTTTGAGCAAAAGGGTGATCAGAGTTGTGCCGGAAGAGGAAAGCTGTCAGGGCTTTTACTCCCGGTACTTTGTGATCCCAAAAAGAAGGAGCACATCTCTTTGTCCAATCTTAGACCTATGTGTGTTAAACAAGCATCTAAGAAAATACTCATTCAAAATGTTTACACAAAAAAGTGCTCTGTCAGTCAATCCGTCCAAATGATTGGTTTGTAGCAATCGATCTATCAGACACTTATTTTCACATAGACGTTTACCCGTCTCACAGAAAATATCTGAGGTTTGCATACAGAGGCACTGCCTATGAGTTTTAAAACAGGACTGTCTCTAGCTCCGGGAACTTTCAGCAAATGTGTGGAAGCGGTTCTTTTACCATTTAGGAACAATGGGATACGAACACTTGGCCAATGGAAAAGCCCTGTGAAATTTTTTTTTGAGGGATTACCTTGGGGGTGGTGTCGTCGAGAGTTACTATGATGACAGACGCGTCCTTAGTGGGCTGCGGGGCGACCCTAATGGGGAGAGCTGTAAATGGCGTTTGGCCTTTACAGCTAATCCTGAGACATATAAACTACATGGAGTTGTTGGCAGTGTTTCTAGCGCTAGAACATTTTCTTCATAAAGGGCCAACATATCCTAGTGAAAACCGACAATTCCACGGTGGTCACTTACATCAACCGGCAGGGAGGCAGACCCTTCCTCCAGTTACATCAGTTGGCAGGAAAAATATTAATGTGGTGCGACACAAAGCTTTTATCCATCAGAGCAACTCATGTTCCAGGTGTAAGGGACAGGGGTGCAATTGTATTGTCCAGGGGTAACTCCCCTGTACAGAGAATGGAAACTGCACACCCAAGTGGTGGAGCAGATATGGCAGAGATATGGCCGGGCTGCCATAGATCTCTTTGCCTCGTGAGAAAACACTCAGTGTCCTCTGTACTTCTCTTTAAAGGACAAAAATGCACCGTTGGAGGAACCTCCTGTCCCACGCGGGAGGGGAGATTTATTATCCACACCCAGACAGGAAGGCTCTCTGGGTCTGACCCGTGAAAAGGTGGAACTTGAGTGTGGCAGGTTTACCCCCATCAGTTATACACACTATTTAGAGTGCCAGAGCCTCATATACTCGAACACTTTATAACAATAAATCTCTTTGAAAAGGGGTGTGGCCATAGTCACATTGTCTCTTTCCAGTGTTTAGTGGGAGACATGATTATGTTTTCTCCAGGATTTGCTGGACAAAGGGGAAAGCTTTTTCTACTTTGAAAGTATATCTAGGAGCTTTTTTTGCACGTCATGTCGGGTTTGGTAAAGAACCTGCAGGTCGGCACCATTTAATAAGTCGGTTTATGAAAGGAGCATGCCGTAAGAGGCCAGTGTCTAGGCAGATGGTTCCACTAACCTGGTGTTTGTACCTAAAGTAATGGATTCTTCTTAGAAATGTACCATTGCAGAGCTTTCGGCTTTCCATCCTCCTCCATTACAGGGCTCTCCATACTGTCAAGAAAACAGCAGTTCCAGGAAGGATGACCAGCTGTTTGTGTCTTGGGCTGCTCCTCACAAGGGGAAGCCGTTGTCAAGACAGTGGCTGTCCCACTGGATTGTTAAGGCTATATCTTTAGCATATGAATGCAGAGTTTCTCAGGCACCTGAGGGTCTAAGGGCCCACTCTACTCGGGGGATGGCGACATCATGGGCCCTATTTAAGGGAGTTTCTGTTCAGGAAATTTGTGCGGCAGCTGGTTGGGCTACGCCACACACTTTTGTGCGATTTTATAGACTGAATGTGTCTGAGTCATCCTCAGCAAGTGCTAGTAGCGAGAAGGTCAGAGCCCATGTAATTTGGTATAGCGGGCTCACATGCATATCATGCACTATATCTCCCATAGTGAAACATTGAACAATGGGTTTTCACTTACATAAAGGAGCTGGGGCTTAACTCCAAACAGAGTGTACTTTCTCCAGTACAGAGAACTACTTGCTTAAGCTTAGGATTTGACCCTTATTCGTGCACAGTTGTGTGCATTATGTCCATCCTTCCGGCCGTCACAAGGGTGAAAGGAGACTCACTGTCAAGCAGTTCCAGAGACAATCAAGGTCACGCGGAAAGCTCTACTTGCCTTAGATGTGTGAATGTTTGTCTTAGATGTTTTTTTTGGGGGGGGGGTGTGGATCGTTTTTATTACTTGAAGGTCTTGAAAGTCTTTAAGTACTTTGAGGTACTTGAAAGTCAGCTAGAGAGGCCAGAGACTATCTAGCTTTGTGTCTTCCGGGGTGGGGGTATGACACTGTGGTATGAAACCCCTCAATATAAGTGTAAACTGTGGTGCTCATCATGTGATTGAAACGCAAATGTTAGAGGTTAAAAGGAATCCCTGGAACATGAAGTCTAAATGGTCCTACAGAGATGGTACAGATTCTAGCTTTAAAGCACTTCCTTCTGGTCCTCCAAGGCCATCATGTGTTGGTCCATTCAGACAACACTTCAATGGTCTCCTATATCAACCACCTCTGCACTTGGGGTCTGCATTTGTGCCTCCTGTACCAAGCTGGCTCCTGTGACAAGCTGGCTCCTGTGACAAGCTGGCCCATCAGATCCTCCTGTGTGTCCAGGGAAAGCTGCTCTCCTTGAGGGCAGTGTTTTTTCAAGCCATATGAAATAGGGTGCAGACACCCTTTCGAGGCAAGGCCTGAGGCTCGGGGAATGTCAACTCCACCCCCACATTTTTACAGAGCTTAGGTGGACTCATTCACGATTCAAAAGACATTGCACTGTTTCCTCTCATTCTCATAACCCTCTGGAGTCTCAGGGTGTTTTGGGCCTCTAGAGATTTTGACATGCTCTTACATTTGGTTCTTTTTAGTTGCTTTTAAAAATATTATTGACAAAATACTTATTACACTGTATTCAGCACAAACTGGGCTACCATAATATGTAAACAGCTTATATGTGTGTGTTTGTATTTTTGACGAAATAAGGTTTATGCGTGGTTTTTGAAAAAGCAAAAAAAAACTCACTGAAATAAGGCCACAAAACCTATAGAAAACAAGTTTTCACAAGATTTTTTGAGAACAGATCTTCTAATGTAGGTTTTTTTTAATCATGTAAAAATCATCCTGCCTGCTTATTCACATTAAACAATACATTGATTTAAAATTTAAAAGACACTTTATACTTTGAAAGGTCATATTCGAAGACATGTTGTGACTGACAGCTTTGTAGACAATGGGTCGTATAATGGGCAGTCAATTACATAATGAGCTGTGGATCACTGAGACAGGATCTGAGTGAGAAGTACAGTACTACAAGAAAGAAAGTGTTTCCTTTGTGGTTTATTTAAAATTGCTTTAAAAATCCCTCTGCCACTCTTGAAAGCAGTTCCTGTTCAACTAAAGACACAGGTGAACATCTCATGCCAGGCATTTCAATGGTGTTTTGTGGTGCTTACTGTAAGAAAAGATTCCTATTCAGTTGTATTTCCACGCTTCACCCACTAGAGGCAGACATACAGTTTACCAAGCATGCTACCATCCTCTCATCCACAGCTAAATGTCTTCTAGGATGATAGATTGCTTTGCATGTCTTACGGATTGTGTCCATAAGCGGTTTCACTCTGAACAGGCGGTCATGTTCAGATGTGCCCCTCTCTCTGTCATTTTCTTTGTCTGCATCTGGCTGACTCATGTGTACATTCCACGAAATTGTCCTGTATCTGTCCCTTGACATTGTTGCTGGAAAGGGAACTGTGAAAATACTGCTCTGTCGCCAGTAGTCTATGATGGAGGGCAACCTTACCATTGCCATGTAAAATAAGAGTCCAATGTAGCGATACATCTCATTCACGGTTACATTCTCCATTTGTATTTGTGTACCTTGGCTATTGACTTAGCAGCTTGAGCATTTGTATTGTGGCACAGAGTTGACACAACACTCTCCGGGAAAAACATTTTAAATAGACTAAATGGAGAATGAGAATCAGAAGACCTCAGTTGAGGTCCAGGTTCATGTGCGGGCAGGAATCGCAGAGTCTGTGGAACTGTGTCATTATATGTCTGATCCTTCCATAACATGGTGGACTGTCTGTGTGCTGCCTTTGCCCTTTTTGGAGCAGATGCTTGATCACATCTGTTTATGAAACACACACACAGACACATGAACATCACTAATTGTGTCATTGGTAAAGTTGTTTGCATATGTCATACAATGCAATAATGATTCAAACTAAATATAATTTAAGAAAATATACAATATGTACTTACTCAGAATGATTCTCGGTCGAACTCAAAATGGAGCGATGCCTGCGTGGCCTGGTGTGAGTTTCCAGTGAACGCAGCCACATTCCTAAAAATACCCAATTGATATATTTTAGGATAATGAATACACTTAAACAATATATATTTGTTAGCATGCATTGTATAGCCTATAGGCCTATTTGTTGATGGGCAATAGGACAGAGAAATGTTTGTTGATGGGCCATAGACCATAATGCATCTTAGACATTTACACCATCACCATTTACAGCTGAGCAAATAATATTGTCATTGATAAAGTTGTTTGCATATGTCATACAATGCAATAATGATTTAAGCTAAATATAATTTAAGAAAATATTAAATATGAAGAGTACTTACTCAGGATGATTCTCAGTCGAACTCAAAATGGAGCGACACCTGCGTGGCCTGGTGTAAGTTTCCAGTGAAGGCAAGGGTGATGCAGCCACATTCCTAAAAATAATAAATATATTTTAGGATGATGAATACACTTGAACAATATATATTTGTTAGCATGCATTGTACATATAGCATTTACACCTCAGCATTTCGGAACATCTCTGCTAGCTAACACTACATAACATCCTTTCAGGATGATAAGTGAGACTAACCAAAACTAAACTGAGGCTAAAATATAACTTTATATAACGTCAACAATATTTAGGGCACACAATTACAAACAGTTAATGTTACAAATGAGCAGATATTGGCGGATTTTTGTTGTAACATTAAAAGGCAATGCTGACAAAAGCTAGGCAGAGATGTCTACAAACAATATGAGTTTTATATGATCAGAATGAATCAATAACTTACTCATCGTAGCAATTTGCTGGAAAGTCCTCGAATGGGTCGATTTGCTCTTCAAAATTTAAACGCTCCTCGTCGGAATCGCAATATTCTTCGGATGAAAAGGTAAATTCTTTATCACTGTCCAAAACCATCTGAAGAGCTTCCTCACCGGTGTACGGTGTCAAATCGCATTGTTTTATGCCACTGTCCGGGGGGCATGTGACTCAACGTGTGAACTATTTTACCTGTGAATACCGGGGAGCGTGTGTTATCAGATAATTAGGCTGCGGTGGAAAATCTGTGCCTCTGCTTGGTTTCAAATGATTTATTTTCATTGGAAACGTGTTTTTTATTTCATGGATTTATTCCAAAACTACATACTTTAAGCTGTCTAAAGATATATTTTTTATTTCCGTGTGTCAGATATTGGCTGAGTTTTAGCGCTTTTTGATGACGTGTTTCTAAACGAAGATCACGCAGACAAAGGCGACAGATGGCGCACCCTGATTATTTTATTTATTT
Source organism: Silurus aristotelis (assembly GCF_946808225.1). Taxonomy (NCBI): domain Eukaryota; kingdom Metazoa; phylum Chordata; class Actinopteri; order Siluriformes; family Siluridae; genus Silurus; species Silurus aristotelis. Next base: position 12,106,632 of record NC_139580.1, read on the forward strand.
TAAAAAAATACAACGTTTTGTTTATATAGTGAGCATACACAAATTAAAGGAGACCGTTTACAGATTTAAATGATGTATTGCTTTAAAATGTTTGATCAAATGTGACAAAGCAGTTTAAGCTCATTTTACTGGCATCTGAAAAAAAAGCATGTTTGGGCGCCAGCGGTGAATCAGACTCCAGAGGGTTAAACACCACCAGACCCTCTAGGGGTGGTTGGTCAGACCATAGTTTTTGGACCTGATAGCCCTTCTCGAACATCCTCCCTGGGCCATTTTTCTCAAGAGGGATCTCCTTTCTCAGGCAGCGGGCACAATGGTCCACCCCTGCCCAGAGCTGTGGAGACTGTGGCTGTGGCCCCTGAGGGCCTCTGGTCTCTCCACCGAGGTGGTAAAGACCATTCTCCAATCCAGAGCTCCCACGAGGAGGTCATACACAGCTAGATGGTGCCTGGTAATAGCATGGTTGGTTCAGTACTGGAATTCCTTTAGGAACAGGGTTGGCTCCTTCCACCCTAAAAGTCTACGCGTATCATGCCTCCCTGGTGAGGCAGTCACTGGGGAGAAACCCACTGGTGATGCATTTTCTTCATGGTTCATGGGACTTGGAACTTGGCCCTATCTGAGCCTCCCATAGAGCCGTTGGCCAAGGTATCTTGGAGGTTCCTCACATTAAAGACTGTGTTTCTCCTGGTCGTCGACAACCGAGGTATTCTCGGTTGTCCCATTATCTGTTATGCTTCAGGCATTCTTTTCTCCTACTTTTTAGGCCCCAGGCCAGGAAAAGCTAAACCATCTGTGTCTGATGTGACCTAGCTGTGCCCTTCCACACTAGGCAGGGACTGGTCAGTCTGGCAGTATTGGACACTTGTTCCCAAAACGTGTTGATGCAGCTCAAGGTAACGTATGTAACCATGCTTTATATACGTAACCAGGAGACGGTCCAATAAAACAGGAAAATACAAACTTCTAGAAATTAGAAAACCAACAGTTATGAATGCACTACCATGCTGAAAATGTACCCATCATAAACTTGTTTATAGGGCTTTTAATAGAAATTGTTTCAAAGTTGTGTGCAGCATTGCCTATACAATGGAATAGACAACACAAATACATCATGCATCACTTATTATCTATTTAAAGAACCAAGAAAGTATTTGTCATATATACATTACATCATAGCACATATCTGGGATCAGAGTAAATGGTCAGCAATGACACTGCACCCCTAGAGCAGAAAGGGCTATGGCTCAAGAGTCCAACAGTGGGAGCTTGGTGGTGCTGGGGCATAAACCCCAATGAACTCCAACCCAAACTTAGTGGTCAATGTGAAAAAAAAATAATAATAAAATTTCAAAATCTACAAAAACACCACAGGTAAAAATCTCAGCAAGCAATCTTTTGAAAACACATGCATATACTGTAGTACATGTTCTGTTAGTATCTTTTTTGTGTTCCGTTAGTCTTTTGTTTAATGTCTTCCTTAAATCTTCAGGGAAAGTGAACCCAGTCAAGCCTTGTTAGATGCAGGAAGCATTTGCAAAGCAGGGTTTGGGAGGCACCGTAAGATAAGTAAGGGGTAGTCTGTTATTGGCTCTGTAGAAAAACTAAATTTTTTGTAATCTTGTGCAGGCAACAGCAGAAAGCCAATTGAAGAAAAACAACAAGGTTTATCCAATAATAATTATAGTTTATCCAATTATTATCCAATAATTAGATGACTGAGAAGTGAAATAAAACACATTATATGGACATTATTATTGGGACAGCTGACTTTCCCAGCCATATGTGGTCCTTTTCCAAACTGTTATCACAAAGCTAAAGGTGGATGCAGTACCATAACATTTTCCCTTTACTTGAACTAGGAGACCCAAACCTGTTTCAGCATGACAATGCCCCTTTGCACAAAGCCAGCTACATGAAGATATGCTTTGCATGGGTTGGAGTGGAAGATCTCCTGCTATAAAATACTGACCTCAACGCTATTAACCACCTTTGGGATTAATTGGAACACTGACTGCACCCCAGGTCTCCTCACCTCACATACATCAATACCTGACTTTACTTTACTGAATGAACTGAAAATCTCCACAAGCACACTCCAAAATCTAGTAAAACATCTTCCCGAAACAGTGGATAGAATTATAAGAACAAATTGGGACCAAAAGTTCAATGCAGTGCTTAGAAAACAAATTCCAAACTTATGACCAGGTGTTTGCAAACATTTGGCAATATAGTGTATGTGGCCTCTGTGGAGGCAAATTCTGAAAGGAAAAAGTTTGATGAGCTTTCTAGTCAGCAATATTAGCAGACATTCCAATGGTGTGGTCATAGCTAGAAATTGTGCACCTCCTAAAATTATAATGCTGTAGGCTTTCTGTTAAACAGATATGGCATGACACTTATTACCAGAGAACTGTAAAACAATCAGACTGTTATCTTTTGTGGTTAAAACACTTTACTTTGAAAGAAAGCAGTTATCATCTTCACTAGACCTTACCCCTACTTTCGTGTAATTTATACAATTCTGATTTACATTTATTTAGAAAATATTAGCTGTCATTTACAGCAAAAAAAAATAAACCATTGACATGATGTAGTTTTTCGATGAGAAGGCATTTATTTAACATTGGACAGAGAAAGAGAGAAAGAAGTGTTACTGGTTAAAAAAAAAAAAAAAAAAAAAAAAAAAAAGACAGCCGTGGCCTTTAACACACAATAACTACTGTATGTCACTATTTTACCAGAAACTTTAATCTGAATCTAAGAACACAGTTATGATTGTATAAAAAAATACTGACGTGTGTCTTGCGTATTTTAGTTCACATGTTTCCGCTAACAGAGTCAAAGTGACCTTACAGTGAAAGCATATATTTAATTGTGATAAACATCAGTAATCAGCAGAAC
>NC_139580.1:12112035-12129535 GCF_946808225.1 Silurus aristotelis
ACAGCAGGAAGTGTACAAAGTGCATGTGGGCAAAATTACGAGTGTGTAACAATGTGAGGAAAGTGACAGAGAAACAAAAATTGATAGAATTCCAGATGTGTACTGTGCGTTCATGCTGCTGCATGATACGTCCCATATAATTTCCATCAAAAATATCTACCAGGGGTTTAATGATCAAACTGTTTGCATTGATGCAATTGATTAGAAAATGATTGATAAACAGGTATCATTTCAGCAATTAATTTACTTCAACTAAGATCTCTAAACTAGTCCTTCTCAACCTATTAAACAAAGTAATCAATTATTTAATATTGATAATATTGATTAATTAATATTGATCAGAGGCTACTAATTCAACCATATACAATATACACACAATAAAACCATATCATAGCAGATTGAGTCTTACTGTCATATACTGAAACAATGTCTAATGAAAGGGAGGTTAGCCCAAAATCATTACCATGACTCATTAACATGAGATGACCATGACCATGACTTCAGCTAGACAGAGAAAGACAAAGAGGAAACGTGGAGAGAAATGGAAATCAGAACAATCAAACTGTAGACATGGCAAATGAATTAAGGATATACGCTCTAATCCAGTTGGCTTTACTGAATTACCCCCTTGGTCTGAATGAGATTGTGTATGTGAGACTGTGTGTGCATGGTGCCTTGAGACGTCAGAGCCATACTGTCAGGGTTTCCCAGAATAGGCTCCAGATCCACCGTGACTCTGATCAAGATAAAGCAGACAGTGAACTTGAGTCCATGTTCCAGCAAGCAAACAGGGTGATTTTTTGGTTGTTTGTTAATATTTCCAGGTCTTCAAAAGTGCCTTAATGTTGGTGGGTGATGCCCACTGTTATTGGGTTCTGCATAGACCCTTTCTACTGAAATAGTGAAAGATATCAACAGATAATCCTAGAAGGTGCTGGATATGTCTTTTTTTCAAGAAGTAGCCTAACATTTTAGATAAGTATGTAAATTCATACAGTATGAACAAGAAAATATACACAGTATATACATTTACATATGTTTATTATTAATATTCCTGTGACTTGGTTAACTATCTTTTGATTTTGTAAGAAATTCTGCATGAGGTTTATTAAGTTGTCTTTATGTCACTTGCTGCTTTCTTTGCTGCTTTCCGACATTGAAAATCTTAACGTCAATGTTTAAAGTGTTTCTACTGGCTTTTTTTTACTGTCACACTTATGAAGAAGACATAATATATTTCAAGACAAAATATATATTTAAAATATGTAAAATAGACAACTAAATACTTTTGCACAGTACTGTATATACATTTACATATAAACATATTTCTCTTACACCCCACTGTGCTCTTTTGGAGAGATTAACACACACGGATGTTCTAAATCAGAACAGAAATGAACATTTTCCAGCAGTTTTATTTTAGGAACACCTGATTCCTTAAGATGCATTGATATATTTTGTTGCATTATGTTGTCTACTCAGATTTTGAGGCCACCAATAAAGTAATGATGAACAGGGAATAATTTAAAATATGCATCATAAATTATTCACAATCAAACTGAATTTCATCAGGTCCATTTTCTCAATGCCTCTTACAGCACTCACTTAAATGTTATCAGTACCAGTTAGAGGGCTAAAGAGACAGATTTTGATTGCATCAACCTCTACACCTCTATACACTGTATAGAGCTTTTACTCTTTTTTCCTTTATAAATGGTTGCTGTTCGGTTTATTTTTTAGCTGGAGCTCTCAAATGAGTCATTCACTGAACCCTTAGTTAAAATTCAGCTGTCTATCTACAAAGTCTTTTAAGATACCGTATCATAACAGACTGTTTAAAGAATCTCCTGTCATGTTGCCAAATTGTGAAGTGCCTAAATGTGCTCTGAATCCCAGTTTAGACTACGGGATTAAAGAAAGAGAAGTGTTGCGGAAAAAATTTTGAGACGTTATGCACCAAAAGTTCCCTAGAAAACTTTCTTCTGAGTGAAAATTTTATTGAGGTAACATGGAATTTTCCTGTAATGTAGCAAATGTGCAATATTTTGTAAATCATAATACTTTATTATTCTTTAATTCTTCTACTGTTATAGTCACAGACAATAATAACCTAGTATGCCCCAAAACACGACAATCAACATTAGACAATAGACATGCTTATGTTAACATAAATTTAAAGTTGTGGAAATGTTATAGATAAATACTAGGGCTATCAAAACTAATGTGTTAATAACGTTAAAGCAAATTTTCATTTCATTTTTTTCATAACAGCATTCATTTTATTAACGTGCGATTAATGCATAACGCATTTGTCTTAGACCATTTTTTATTAAAAATATAAATAAATAAAGATAGAAGAGGTGAAATTATAACCTTCATCACAACACATTTATTCACAATGTCCTTTATTTACTTAAGATTTTTAATCACTGAACATTTGTTTTAAACATTTGTTTAAAACTTGAAAAGTATTAATTTAAGGTACATTTAAAACTTGTAAAAACTAAGTTTGCGATTAATCACGAGTTAACTCATGACAATCATGTAATTAATCATTGAATATTTTAATCAATTGACAGCCCTAGTATATACATGTACACTATATGGACAAAAAATTGTGTACACCTGACCAAATGATTCATTATGTGCTTTTTGAATATCCTATTTCACATTAAGCATCCATTTGCTGTATAATAACCTTCACTCTTCCTTGAAGTTGTTTCACCAGGTTTTAGAGTGGTTGTGGAGATTTGTGCTTATACAGCCACAAGGATTTTAGTAGTTTTAGTAGTTAAGTCAGGTACTGATGTAGACTGTGAGGCCTAGGAGGCAGTTAGTATTACAATTCATCCTAAAGGTACTTAATTACAGGGATGAGGTCAGAGCTCTATAGAAGACTATTCAAGATCTCTGATTTCAACCCATGTAAACCATATGTTCATGGAGCAGAGTACTTAACCCCATTCCCACAACTAACCAATGCGGGAGATAGGAGCCTTGCTCAAGGACTTAAGCATGGCATGGCCAGGACTCAAACCCACAACCCCCAGATCTAAAGTACAATGACTTAACCACTAAACTACCACCTCCTCTATAATGTATATGCTTTTTCTTAAAGAATACCTGTACACTTTTACATTCATTCCGCAAATGAATCTTTTAATCTTCAGCTGTCCAGTTTGTGTGAGCTTGTACCCACTGTAGCCTTAAATTTTTCTAGAAATCACTAGAACTTCATTTGGTTTTCTTCTGTCAATGCCCAACTTCTTCAACATTTGACATCTTGTGTATTTTGAGATAACTTTCTATTTATCAAACTTGTAAAAATATGGCTAAATATGAGTTCCTGTAAACTTCCTGTCTGGCTGCCTATTCTCCTCTGACCTCTAGAGACTGTTACGTAGTAAATTCCCAAGAGATCAGCAGTTTCTGAAATATTTGACATCACATTTTTCCTCCCTTCTGATGTTTGATATAAAGCTATCTTCATATCAATGATCTTGAGCTATAGTTGCATGATTTTATGCATCATAATCATGCAAGATAAAAAAAAAAAAATAATATATATAAAATAAGAAAATAAGTATTTGAACACCCTGCAATTTTGCAAGTTCTCCCACTTAGAAATCATGGAGGGGTCTGAAATTGTCATCGTAGGTGCATGTCCACTGTGAGAGACATAATCTAAAAAAAAAAAATCCAGAAATCACAATATATGATTTTTAAACTATTTATTTGTATGATACAGCTGCAAATAAGTATTTGAACACCTGTCTATCAGCTAGAATTCTGACCCTCAACGACCTGTTAGTCTGCCTTTGAAATGTCCACCTCCACTACATTATTATCCTAAATTAGATGCACCTGTTTGAGGTCGTTAGCTGCATAAAGACACCTGTCCACCCCATACAATCAGTAAGAATCCAACTTCTAACATGGCCAAGACCAAAGAGCTCTCCAAAGACACTAGAGACAAAATTGTACACCTCCACAAGGCTGGAAAGGGCTACGGGGAAATTGCCAAGCAGCTTGGTGAAAAAAGGTCCACTGTTGGAGCAATCATTAGAAAATGGAAGAAGCTAAATATGACTGTCAATCTCCCTCGGACTTGGGCTCCATGCAAGATCTCACCTCGTGGGGTCTCAATGATCCTAAGGAAGGTGAGAAATCAGCCCAGAACTACACGGGAGGAGCTGGTCAATGACCTGAAAAGAGCTGGGACCACCGTTTCCAAGGTTACTGTTGGTAATACACTAAGACGTCATGGTTTGAAATCATACATGGCACGGAAGGTTCCCCTGCTTAAACCAGCACATGTCCAGGCACGTCTTAAGTTTGCCAATGACCAGTTGGATGATCCAGAGGAGTCATGGGAGAAAGTCATGTGGTCAGATGAGACCAAAATAGATCTTTTGGGGTCATAATTCCACTAAACGTGTTTGGAGAAAGAAGAATGATGAGTACCATCCCAAGAACACCATCCCTACTGTGAAGCATGGGGGTGGTAGCATCATGCTTTGGGGGTGTTTTTCTGCACATGGGACAGGGCGACTGCACTGTATTAAGGAGAGGATGACCGGGGCCATGTATTGCGAGATTTTGGGGAACAACCTCCTTCCCTCAGTTAGAGCATTGAAGATGGGTCGAGGCTGGGTCTTCCAACATGACAATGACCCGAAGCACACAGCCAGGATAACCAAGGAGTGGCTCTGTAAGAAGCATATCAAGGTTCTGGCGTGGCCTAGCCAGTCTCCAGACCTAAACCCAATAGGAAATCTTTGGATGGAGCTCAAACTCTGTGTTTCTTAGCGACAGGCCAGAAACCTGACTGATCTAGAGAAGATCTGTGTGGAGGAGTGGGCCAAAATCCCTCCTGCAGTGTGTGCAAACCTGGTGAAAAACTACAGGAAACGTTTGACCTCTGTAATTGCAAACAAAGGCTCCTGTACCAAATATTAACATTGACTTTCTCAGGTGTTCAAATACTTATTTGCAGCTGTATCATACAAATAAATAGTTTAAAAATCATATATTGTGTGTTCTGGATAATTTTTTTTTAGATTATGTCTCTCACAGTGGACATGCACCTACGATGACAATTTCAGACCCCTCCATGATTTCTAAGTGGGAGAACTTGCAAAATAGCAGGGTGTTCAAATACTTATTTTCCTCACTGTATATATATATATATATATATATATATATATATATATATATATATATATATATATATATATATATATATATATATATATATATATGATAATATAAATATAATCAGTGTAACGGTACACGTATTTGTATTACAGTAGCTTTGGGTAAGGCAATCCTTTTTATGTGCAGAACATTAAAATCTGAGTTCCCTCAGGAATGTATTAAGTGCTGGACCGCAAGTTTGTTTACTCTACAACTCGCACTTTGAGTGTGTTTTTATTATTATTATTATTATTATTATTATTATTATTATTATTATTATTATAATTATCAAACTTGAAATCATACACAACATTGCCAGGGGTATAAAATAAAAACTAGAGTTAGCGCAGTGTCACTGTTTAAACGCTAAAGAATCCATAGCGCAAGCGTTACCAACTAACCATGAAGTGGGCAGCGGCTAACGATAGCACTATGGATTCTGTAGCGTTTTATGTCCAGCTTCAAGAATTTCTCTTAAAATAGAAAATCCTGACAATTTCACATACCCAAGGAAGTGGATTAATGAAGGATGAAAGCAATTAAGACCTTCGTTATAGTATGCTGAAATAAGTACAACAGTTAAGTATATAATATCTGTAGAATGTAAAACACACACTTACATTCACATCTGTATTCCCCAAATGGGGTCTGACAAATTTACTGTTTATGTTTACAAATGTAAAAAATAATAAACCATGTTAATAAAAAAAAATAAAATTTTTGCAATCCCTTCCCCAAACAGTACTGAATTTAACCGAACCGTGTCTTATTAACCCAAGTACGTACCGAAAAGTGAATTTTGTGTACACTCCTAATATATATATAATCTTGGTGTTTGGGGTCGTTATTATGTTGGAAGACTGCCGTTCGGGCCAGTTTCTAAAGGGAGAGCATCTCTGCTTCAGAATGTCACAGTACATATTGAAATCCATGCTTCCCTTAAAGAACCGCAGCTCCCCAGTACTAGCATTACTCATGCAGCCATTGACTATGATGCTTCCACCACCATGCTTGACTGTAGGCAAGATGTTATTTTCTTGGTACTTCTCACCAGGGCTTTGCCACACATGCTGGACACCAACTGAGTCAAACAAGTGTATCTTTGTTTAATCAGACCACAGGACATAGTTACAGTAATTCATGCTATTGGACATGTTGTCTTGAGCAAATTGTTTGCGGTCTTTCTTGTAAATCAGCTTCAGAGGAGGCTTTCTTTTGGGATGACAGCCAGCAAAACGACTTGTTGCAGTGTGTGGCGTGTGGTCTGAATACTGACAAGTGGACCTTTCACTTCTGCTACCTCTAAAGCAATGCTGGAAGCACTCATGCTTCTGCTTTTTGAAGCCAGCTGCTGCACCTGATGCACAGCACAAGGACTCAACTTCTTTGATCGACCCTTGCGAGGTCTGTTACTGGGGTGAGGGTGTTACTGATCTTCTTATAGCCTAGACTATCTTTGAGGAGAGCAGCAATTCTAATTATCAAATCTTTAGGATAAGCACCATGTGTCTAACATCTAGCAGTTCTGTGATGTCATTATAAAGGAGTGTAAGAGGATCCCAGCAATAATCTGTGCAGCTCTGTTGAATTTTAAGCCCAAAAGGATTGAAACAGTGCTGGATAACAATGGTGCTCACACAAAATATTGACACTTTGGACACAGTTTTGACATTTTCATTTATGGTATACTCACTTTTGTTGACAGTTATTTTGACATTAATAGCTGTATGTTGAGTTCTTTTCAGAGGACAGTAAATCTATACTGCTATACAAGCTGCACATTGACTACTCTAAAATATTTCTATAGTATTGTTTCTTGAGAAGATATGTTTAAATGGTTGCTGAAATAAGAGTAGTGTACTTATTTTTGTGAGATACTGTATATATAGGTGGGCAAGGTCAGTGTGTGCATCAGTGTCTGGTCTCTCATCTATTTTTAGCACACCATTAGAATGGAGGAACATTAGGAATCACATAAATAATAATTTTTCCTTGTCATATCATTCATTACAGTTATTCCTATAACTATTCCCATAAAATATAACCATTATCCTGTCACATACTTAGAAAAAATATTTCTTTAAGCCAAGTGTATGGGAGCTTGCACTCATTTTGAATATGAAATGACCTCCCACCCAGAAAACGATCCCTCAAACTGCTAGAGCTTAGAATAACCTGTCAGCTCAAACCTAAACAAAAACTTACTTAGATGAAAAGAGGTTCTCTACAGCACCGTGGAGCACAGAAAACAAACATCTTTTATATTTACTGTCTATGTTCTTGGCTCAAGATACCAATATTCTACAGGCTGATTATATTAAAACTACTGTGCGTTTCCTGGTACTTCCTGATTATGTGCTGTAACTGATTCGGTATTAATTAAGTATGATTCGTTGTGACACATAAACCACACAAAACATTTAACATTTTTGGAGTAAAAGGAAAACATAGTTTGTAAGCCATTGGTATAAAAAGACTGCACATTTGGAAAAATAATAAATGTATAATAATAATAATAATAATAATAATAATAATAATAATAATTAAAACATAGTTACCACAGACAAACCATGATAAATGATATAGATAAAAAGCCATTAGGCATCATTGTACAAGTGTCTTGGTATCAAGCAAAATAATGTGTGCAAATGTGTGGGATTGGATAAATTCGTTAATATGAAGTATATTGCTGAGTATTGTGAGTATTATCAGGTGAAAATATTTTTATAGCAATAACTAAAAATAAGAATGTTTGGTTCTTAAATATATTGTCTTATATTCTAAAGCTTTTCTTTGCAGCTTGGTTAACAAAACCTCACAGAAAAAAAAAACAGTATTAATATTTTGTATTGTGATCAATTCCTTATGTGCCACAGAGTGTTTTTGCTGAATTACCCACCTGTAATTATGTTTGAAGGAGTATCAAACATTAAGCCACAATGAGAAAAATGGTATGAGCCTGTATGTGTCGGGAGTGGCGTGGGGTTGGGTGAGAGAGACAGAGAGAAAAAGAAAAAGAGAAAGAGAGAGACAGAGAGAGAGAGAGAGAGAGAGAGAGAGAGAGAGAGAGAGAGAGAGAGAGAGAGAGAGAGAGGTAGACAGGCAACACAGCTTATTAGATATTAGTAGTAGGTCTTCCTTCCTTTAATAAATTAGACCAGATTAATATGTCAAGACTCTCTCTCTCTCTCTCTCTCTCTCTCTCTCTCTCTCTCTCTCTCTCTCTCTCTCTCTCTCTCTCTCTCTCTCTCTCTCTCTCTCTCTCTCTCTCTCTCTCTCTCTCTCTCTCTCTCTCTTGTTTATTCACTCACTCACACACAATGTGGTGGGAAAGGCTCCTTATATGGATTGAAATCAGGGGGGGTTGCCCAGATATGGTGATGGTCTACTGGGTACAAACCACAGCCAAAGTTTCTACCAGAGTCTCTGTGTTTGTTTTAAATATATTTATATATCCAACTCACAAAGAATATTAATTACTCTTAAAGAATTTGCAAGTTTGTGTTTGTGTGTTTTTGTGTTTATGTGTGTATATGTGTGTGTGCATGTGTGTGCATGTGTGTGCGTGTGTGTGCGTGTGTGTGTGTGTGTGTGTGTGTGTGTGTGTGTGTGTGTGTGTGTGTGTGTGAACCATTCTTTTATGTACCTTTAGCAGTGAAAAAGTGAAAGCATGTATGTGTAAACAATATTGATATGAAGTATTATTTCTGTTATCCTGATGTCCTCTATGGGCAAGGAGTGTATTTGAGCTCTTAGTCTTTAGCTTTCTCTATCTCAGTTTGTAGTGTGTGTGTGTGTGTGTGTGTGTGTGTGTGTGTGTGTGTGTGTGTGTGTGTGTGTGTGTGTGTGTGTGTGTGTGTGTGTGTGTGTGTGTGAGAGTAAGAGGGTTGAGCAATTAGGCTGAAATTATCAAGTGTTAACTTCATGGTTCTGTAGCCAAACTTCCATTAAGTCCTACTGACAAAGGGAGCAAATACACCACGCTGACGCAAACACTGTATCACACAAGCTACCACCCCCTCTCTCTTTTTTATGCACACACACACACACACACACACACACACACACACACACACACACACACACACACACTCAGTTATCAGTGTTAAACATGTTATCAAAGCTAAGCATTTTTCCACATTTAGTCCACAGGCTTTATCACAGGAGAGTAAATTCTTACATATGCACAAGAGGAAGCATAACAAGTCATTATTCCTCTTTCCCACATAGGTGAATAAACTGAAACACAATTTAATGTTGGAGGATGCATTATAAAATGTTTCCTGAAAAAGAATAAATAAATGAATGGATCAATGGATCAATGATTTAATGAATGAAAAATTATTTCAAAGTACCAGATTAAAAAAAATTCCATAATTGGTTAAAAGTTTAGATGAGTTGGTGTCTTTATCAAGAGAAATTCAGAGCAACAATATAATCACGGTTCTACCTATATAGTAGAAGTACATAGCTATATAGATCCTATAGTGATTCTAAAATTTATAATGATTATAATAACAAATATATTATAAAAGCCAACTAAATTCAGATATTTTCTCTCCTCTACAGGAGCGAAAAGGAAAAAATATAATGCATTAACGATTCTCACCAGAAGAGGGCGGCAGAGTCGTATTAAATGGATTATGCCTCCAAACAAGGATTAATTTTTTGAAAGGTCGATGGACGTACAAGAGGATTCATTTTCTATTACACGACTAACACGGAGATGTAAAGGAGGCCTATGCATGCAACATGTTGGCTATTTGCTGAAAAAACGATCAACTATCCACATTATCTACATGATCATTGACTTCCTAACCCCTTCTCCTCTTACATTCATCACTGCAGTATTAAAATGTGGTCTCAGATAGGATTAGGTGTGATTCTATCTTTCCTCATCTTGCTAACAGTGTGTGGAAATGTGCTGGTGTGTTTGGCTGTCTGCGCAACCAGACGCCTACGCAGTGTCACCAACTGCTTCATCGTGTCACTGGCAATTACTGACCTACTCCTGGGAGTTCTGGTCCTTCCTTTCTCTACTCTCATTGAGGTGACTGGGGATTGGCCACTGGGAGCTTACTTCTGCAATGTCTATATTTCAATGGATGTCATGCTGAGCACTGCTTCTATTCTTAATCTTCTGGCCATTAGCATAGATCGCTACATTGCAGTCACAGTGCCTTTACGTTATCCTACATTGGTGCTGCCATGGCACGTTGGTACATCATTAGCAGTCATCTGGGTGGTGTCTATCGGGGTCTCGTTTGTTCCTATTCACCTCGGCTGGAATACAGTGGACCAGACGGTGCAGAATCATGGTAAGGATGACCCTGCGGAAGACTGTCGCTTCGAGCTAAATCCAACTTATGTACTAGTGGATTCAGTTGCAACCTTTTATCTTCCACTGGTGGCAATGTGCTGGACTTATTACCGAGTGTTCCGCATTGCACGGGCCCAGGCAAAGCGAATCCTTTCCATACATCGAGCATGCTCTGCAACCACCATGTCATCGTTATCAGGGGTGTCAATGTTAGCGCTACGTGAACACAAAGCTGCAGTCAGACTAGCAGTTGTGCTGGGCGCGTTTGTAGTTTGCTGGTTTCCTTATTTTACATTTTTCACCATTATGGGGATACGAAAGGAGACAGATCTTCCACGCACGGCATATTCGGTGGTGCTGTGGCTAGGCTATGCTAACTCCACGCTTAACCCGTTCCTTTATGCTGCACTCAACAGGGACTTTAGGTCTGCTTATGGCAGGCTGTTGTTTGGCTGGAGGGGCAATAACACACCAACAGGAACGCCCACTACTATGCCAGAGGCTGGGTTGTTAAATGAACTTACCCCTTCCAGCAGCAGGGCAGAATTTATACCTAAAGCGTATGTCATGCTACAGGATATGAGCAAAGGAACTGAAGATGAGACGAGTGGGACATCGCTCAGCATCGTCTCGGTCCTCTCCAATGGCCAGAACAGGTATTGGAGACATAAAACTAATGGACAACCATTAGAATATACAGTACAGAGACCACTTTATAAATGTATGTAATGTTACTTAACAAATACATTGTTTATTTGTTACAAGTGTCTGATGTTCAAACATCATCTCTCAATCCATCTTTATTTCTCTCTGTCAGATCATAATACTTCGACAAATCTGGACGCTTATTAAAAATTACCCTCATCTAAGCTTTACCCAAGTTTCTAACCACCCTCCAGTTGTGACACAGGTAGATTAAGATGATAGTAATATGAAATACACGATTATAAAGTAGATTAAGTTATTCATTGCAAAAGGGGGATTAATTTTGTTTTTGTTATCCTCAGTAGGAGTTGTCAACCACAATCTGATGAAACATTTGGTCCTGTGAGAGCTTTGAGGAGAGAAAAGCTCTGAAGAAAAATTGTGTATTTAGGCTCACTATACCAGTGGAAATAAGAATAATGAAAAAGCAGGGGGGCTACTTGAAAAAAAAGGTGCATTTGACTGCAAAAAGACAAGGCCTGGGTAATGGAGGCTGCAACGATAAAGACTAAGAAGCTTACAGAAAGCGTTCTGTGATACAGGGTTCCCTCTACAGGTCGGTAGAGGAACTACAACTAAAATGTGAATGCTGGAAAAAGACTAAAAGGATTACAATGTCCACTAATCTTGGGTGGAAAATCTGTAGAGAATTAACTTAAAAACTTTAAAACAATGTAAAGATAAGGACCGTGTAAATATAACATGCTGTTAAACAGTGAGCAGAAAATAAGTAATATACATTTTCATTAACAGTGTTTGTTTATTATTGTATTAGGTGGTGGTATATTTTTCTTCTTTTTTTTTTTTTTTACAAATGTATTTGCACTGTGGAGAGAAAAGATGTAAAACAACTATTTAATGATTGAATCAAATTGCTCAATTATGCTTTTATCAAACATGTGATCAGCTTACCAAAAATAAAAAGTTTTTTTTAAATATACATTTTTTTTATTTTTATTATTACAACCACCTCATTTGGTTGAGCAAATGTAAAATGTCTAAAACATTCACAAGCACTGTATATACTGAAGATATATTCATCATATTTTAGATTTTTAACATACAGGCATTATTTGATGGTGTGAGATGTAAACTAATCCTCTTTACTTTGGTTGAATTTTATAGCAGGCACTGAATAAAAATTATCTTTCTGTCTCGCATTTCTTAAAAATTCTCTTGCTTTTCATCAAAATAAAGCAAAAACTAAGACAGTTAAGCATTAGTTAAACAGATTTCAGATGTGCAAGAAGTATTCATTTAACATTTTGCAAGCTAACTAGCTAGCTGGATTTTCTGCATGGTTAGCATGTGTGGTACAGTACTACATTAGACACATACAGGACAAATACAATTCATCAGGCCACCATTTTTTTCTGAAGAATATCCAGCATAAGTGTTTGCTATCGTTCCACCGGAATGCTTGCATTATTGGTATAGACTGCAGTGACACCAATAATTTCGTCCCTCTTAATAAATGTTGTTTTATAAGGACGAAATAATGTTTTTCATTTCTTTCTTGGCAGCATTCTCTTTATTTTTTTGACACATTTGCAGCTGAGGTTTTTGTGGTATTTTATTATTTTAGTGTAACCTTGATTTTGACCTCTAGATGACAAAAAAATGGAAGTAACATGTTACTCTTTTACCATTTTAATTTTTAATTTATATATGTTTTTTTCTGCAGAAGTTGTTTAGTTTTTAGAAGTTGCAAATCCTTTTTTCTTTCAGTGTCACAATTTTTTTCTTTCTTACTGCCTCACACCTTTCTCTCTCTCTCTTTCTCTCCATATCTCTCTCTGTGTGATGACCCACCCAACATTAAAACCATTCATCACTGCCTCTTTACCATCAAATTATCAACGACTAGCACACACACACACACACACACACACACACACACACACACACACACACACACACACACACACACACACAAAGACATTCTTCAATAACACAGATATTTAATGGGCTCTCCAAAGCTATCCATCATCACCATTTGTCATCAAAATATCAAGAAAATAAATGTGGTGGATGCAGACACATGCAGGACACACAGCCGCACACACACACACACACACACACACACACACACACACACACACACACACACACACACACACACACACACACACACACATACGTATACAAATACTAATTCCAGTGAGTCTTGCCCTCAGGTGATATTCTCCAACAAAAAAGTTGGAGGAAGAAGAAAGGGGGAGATAATGAAAGGACAGTGGAAATGGTATGTGAGGGAGGAAAAACAAAGTAGATCTGGAAGACGGGATCAAAAAGAGAGACAATCACTGTACTGTGTATTGTAAGGCAGAAATCAGTGAGTATGAGTAAGGGGGGAGGCATGCATGCAATTAAATCACTGATTAAGATGAATGAAATAAAAGAGTCCAGAGTACTAATACACACATTTTCTCACTGATTACAGTCACTTGCTAAATGTTAGCGCAAAATGTATTAGTATTTCTTTTTAAAAATATTTCTTATACTCAAGATATTTAAATGCAACACATCACACAGATATGGGAATTACAGTCAATAAAAATGTAATGAAAAGTGAATTGTAAAAAAATATAATTATACAAAAACTTTTTAGTATTATATATAAATAATTAGAATGATAAAACATGTAATAAGCATATTTTTATGGAATTGTAAAATATGTTGTATGTATTTATTCTCTTTTTATGTGAAAGCACATGTGAAAACATATTGAATATATCTAGAGAAAAGAATTCCTTATTATTTAACATAAAAAAACAAAATGCTATTTTTTTTATGTAGAAGAATAAATCTTGGGTGTTGATAATAAATTATAATAAGCAAATTAATTGAATCAGTTTATTAAGTGAGCTCTGCAATGTATAATTCTATATTTTATGTTTTAATAACAATTGCTGGTTTAAAGTTTGTCCTACCGTTTGTAATGAATATACTTTGATAACAGCCTTTTTGTTATGTAGTGCAAAATTTAGTGAATTCTTTTCTCTTGTCTAATAATATAGTGGAGAATATCCAGTTCGCTGATATAATATATTCAGGCATCCAAAAAAATCGCTGTTACAGAATGCCCGAAATTTGCTTTGCTGTTTGTTCTAATATTTGCACAATTTCTTTGTTGTTATTGTTACATAGAGATTGCTTAATTAGATTTTACAATAGACAAAAAATAGGCCAAACAAATAAATAAATGTGATGAATTTAGGCCACAGTTCCCTGAGCATCTTAACTAATTAACACTGATTAACCAAATTAGTATAAAAGTGAAAAATAATGACATGATTCTATGCTGCTATTGCTGTTTAGAAACCTAATTGCCTAAATCATTAACGCTGCAATTAGGGAAAAAATGTCTATTCAAATGAGAATTATTGGAGTAATGTGCTAACAGATGGGTTAATGCTGCCTTTCACCATCCGCCTATTAAAATAAAGTCTAAACACTCATCTAAAATATGCAAAAGAAAAAGAACAAATACATGTGAGAACAGAATAATCAAATAACTTAAAAGAGAAAAATCAAGTGCATTAACATGGATAGATCTGATCCTGAAGGACACAAAGGGCTCTTTAAAGACCACTCCAGGAGAATGATGAAAGTGAGTCCAGACGAAAGACCACTCACTCCCTCTGCCACACATTCATTTCGGGCTGTGATGGAATTTAATATGCAACTTTTGTTATTGAATAACAGTCACATGTGTCTCAGCACATGCTGCTCGCAATATCTCTGCATGTGCAGGTAATGCGATAGAGGCAGCAGGGCCAATTCATCACTCAGGCCGATCGCAATGCGCTTTATTATTTGAATGCATTTCTCAGCAATTAAAAATGATCGATTGCGGCTTGTGGTTTCATCCAGAAGGTCTGCGTGTGTGACTGTGTGGTCACTTAAACCTCCAATTACTGGTGTTAGAGTGCAGCAAAGAGAGTGAACTACCAATCTTTTACCTCTTACTCTTTCTCTGAGTCACACACACACACACACACACACACACACACACACAGACACAGAAAGATTACACTTACACCTTTTTTTTAAATCCTGTATCTGTCATATCTCTCATCTGTAAATGAACAGCACACCACCTCCTACCCGCACTCATCACAAACATGTTATGTTAATTAGTTAAGGAAGATTGCATTACAGCTGATGCACAATTACATAGAACATTACAAGAACATAATTAGGCATTATTAGTTCAGAGATTTATCAATTGCACCTCTCAAGCACAGCGGTAGAGCACATGAGCAGATCAGATAGAATAGTTTGACCTTAAATGGTAACATGACTTTTAAAAATCCCAGTAGTGGCAGTTAGCGTATGTTAAAAATTATAATATTGTGGAGGTCTACAACTTTTTTCACTAAATGTGTTTTTTTTTTCTTTTCCTTTCAAAATCTGTATCCTTGGATTCTGTGTTTCTTAGAGGTACTAATAATAGTTTACAGGCATTTCTTATAAAATAATATATATCATATATTTCTATATAAAATTATATTTACATTGTTTCTGGGCACTTAAGCAAAAAGCTAAAGCTATGTACCATGAGTGAATACTAATATGATTTATGCTGGGTACCATGTATTCAACTGTAGGACTGTATTGTACATTTCAAACCAGGTGCGTAAGTGAGAAATTTAAGTCAATTTAAATATATTTTTATAATAGCCATTTTTAAAAAAGATTGTAGTTGTTGTCAATTTAAAAGGTATGTATTCCTTTTTGCCTTTAGAAAAAAGCACTGAAAATAAAACGTATTTTTAAAAATATATGCTAATTCAAGAAAACTTTCGTTACCATTTAATCTCTGATATATATATATATATATATATATATATATATATATATATAAATAATGACATGTTTTTATGCTAAATCTATGTTTTTCCCAGTACACTCTCGCTCTCGCTCTCGCTCTCTCTCTCTCTCTCTCTCTCTCTCTCTCTCTCACTCTCTCTCTCTCTCTCTCTCTCTCTCTGTTGCTATGTTGCTCTCTTGCTATATGTTTGCCAAGGAAAATGAAAGTAATGTTGTGTATTTGAAAGGATACAAAGTCTGGAAAGGTTAATTGAAGTCAGCCTGGAGTGCTGGTCAACATCAGCTATGTAACTGCAATTTTTTTTAACTGGTGTTGATTTTTATCACTGATTTTGAATGACTTTCTATCAGTCTATCACGTCAATGTAGAGTTCATTACAATTATGCTTGATAAGAAGGCAGCAATGGCAACTCTACTGCCAGCATTTGTTAGTCATGCGCTCTACAATGTTTGCCAATTATATTCATCGGCATAATTTTAGTGCCCTTTCTGTGAATACACCAGATTGTTATGTATATTCCATTTTAGAATAGTACACATGGTAAGTGATTCGTATCACAGTCACTTCACTGAGTGTACAGAAGCACTCTGAGATAACTACACACAACTGAGTTATCATTAGCAAACACGCTCCCCTAACCCTCACACTCTTGGGT
Source organism: Silurus aristotelis (assembly GCF_946808225.1). Taxonomy (NCBI): domain Eukaryota; kingdom Metazoa; phylum Chordata; class Actinopteri; order Siluriformes; family Siluridae; genus Silurus; species Silurus aristotelis. The sequence continues at coordinate 12,128,750 of NC_139580.1, forward strand.
TTCCTCTGTGAAGAACAATCTGCTCTACATTTGTCCCTGCCATCTTGTGCTACTGAGTGTCAGCGGCCTGTGTTTGTGTTTGTACACTATATGTGCTACTCGACTACATCCAGTTCATATGAATGTACCTGGTGCTGTGTGTGTATAAAGTTAGACCTTCAGGTGTTGTCTGTGGTTTAGAGTAAATTTGTAAATAAAAAAACACCCTTTTTCTTTATCCTTTTTCATGTTGAGAGAGTGAGAGATGGGCAGCTGTTGAGTCCTCTCCCGGCCCATAGGGGGCCTCACACCAATCAGCAGAGCGCAGTGGGAATCAATTATCACCAGAGGAAGGGGGCAGGAAACAGCCCCAAAAACATATGACACATTGTCTAATAGAATAACAATCACACCTTAACACACACACATGCAGTGATCACCTAATGGCCTTGCACCTTTTGTTGAATTGAATTTTCATTAATGTACTATAAAAACTCTGCTGTTCAACCCTGAACACACACACACCAGAGTGGACTTGTGTAGTGACACTGTAAAAATAAATCATATCATTATGATTCATATCAAAGATACCTAGAGATATAGCATACCAGCATTGTTGAATGCTTGATTAGGATTGGCCTGGAGATGTTACCTACATCGTATTAGCATCAACTGTAATTGACTGTATTTTAAATCATGGTTATAAAGTTTGTTAATGAATTAAAATTATTGTAGGTTATTATTGTATAGCTACACAGGTGCTCTACAAAACCTTGCCTAACAGTAATATAATAAACTATTCTCTGA
>NC_139580.1:12137035-12209535 GCF_946808225.1 Silurus aristotelis
CTATATCAACATAGACCCAAATGAGTTCTTAAGTTCACTGATGGAATCAGTTATGAAAATGTTTGTTTTAAAACATCGCCTATGGCTTTATATTTGTTATATTCTCTTTTTTATTTTAACCATAATTCCAAATATTAGCATTCAAGTAAATAGTGTTTACTAAAGATTCCAAAGAGCTTTTGGTTTGTATTACAAGTCAATTTAGAGCCCAAAACGAGACATAATTTGTGTTTGGTGCATTATTTAAAGATATCAGTGTCCAAAAGAAAGAGAATAAGTGTTCACATTATTCATTTCCTTTTTTATTTGTATATGAACTAAATACAACTACTTTAAACATTATTTTTAATATTTATTTTTAATATAATTTCAATTGGAAGTCTACCTTCAAAAGCCTTTTTGTAAGGAAATCTTGTTTGCTAAACAAAATCGATGTAAACTTGGCTTATTACTTAGGCTTTACAGATATATGACCAGGGCAGGAAACACCTTGAGGATCATAGACTGAGAGGTGTCACGTGATTATATTGTACTTTTTGTATAAATAGACCACTTTGAGAGTATAATACGGATCTAATATTCTGTTTTATGTTTTCTGACGGGTGCTGTGATGTGTGCTGGTTCCTCAGCCATCTAGGCTTCATTAAACTCTTCATAATAAAACAGGTGGTTGTGTAAATGCTCTATTACTTACCATGTTCAATACACATCTACATAATCCATACATCCTGCCTTCAGTGTTGTTTAGAAACTAGGCGCGTAAAGAGCCTTTATCATTTAATTCTGCATCTCCGCCGTCTTTCACTATAGCCTATATCTCTTTTCTTTTTTTCCCTCCCCTATGTGGATGTTAGTGTGTCCTTTGCATTTCACGCAGCTCTTTAGTAAACTTGGAGAAATTGATAACACGGTAGACAAGCGCAATAAAAACGGCGCCCGCGGCCCACCACCCGCAAACCCCCATTATGTAAATCCGGGGGGTCATTTCCGAGACAAATCGTTCACTTTTATTCCTTTATTTTTTCCCATTTTGTACGGCTTCTTTTCTCCGGAGAATAGAGCATTTAATGTGTCTGCGCGGTGATTGATATAATCGTGAATAATTTGCCGACGCTGAAGACTCTTAGGACACCGGGCGCGGATGCTTTCCCCCGATTAACTTCTCTTTACGCAAATTGTGAAAAATATCGCTAATACGAAAAAATAAGGCTTAAGTGCAAAGCCGTTATTAATAGGGGTCTACCACAGATATTAAAACAGCCATTATGGTGCAGCTTGCATGTCTGAAAATAAAGCTGTGCCCTTTGGGTGAGATGGAAACCCATGAAAGCGTCTCTTTTTTTTGCCTTTACACTCTAAAACGGACAACAATCGTACAAATATCACACAAACGCGTCGTGGCCAGAGAGTGTGTGTGTGTGTGTGTGTGTGTGTGTGTGTGTGTGTGTGTGTGTGTGTGTTATGCACGTGACCAGTAGGCAGGGAATCTACAACCTAAAATTTACTATATAAATATCATTACAATGAAATGTATAAACAAACTAGGATCCTCAAAACCAAACATTTATAGCACAAGCAAAAATTTTACTCATTTGACGAATACATGTATAATAACAGGAAACACCAGTTCACACAAATCTCAAAAACCCTCGCGTTTCTCACTAGGAGGGAAGGGCATATGGCATAAAAATCAGCCAAGAGAGCATGTCGGGGAGTCGGCCGCCCTGCCAGAGAGTCTGCTGGACCACCGCTCTATACTGCTCTCCAAAAATCATTCACGGCTCAGACCTGCTCAATAGCCAGCCACACAAATACATGTGAGAGGTCAGACACCGTGACACTGACCCAGCAAACTGGCTCATTTTATTATAGAGCTTGTAGGATAAATGCATTATTTTGTAATATACAATTTTTTTTTATCAATCATGAAAACTTTATTATTTTATCATATTTTGTCATTTTCATTTTTTTTAGCTCCATTTCAGAACCTTCAATATCTTACATGTTTTACAATTGTATTTTCATTTAACATGGATGGATTTATTTAGAGAGATTTACAGAAGTGCTCTGCAATCCCGATCTGTTCATAAACACTCTTACTTCCACATGCTAGTTTCCTGGGTCAGTGACCAACAGCACAGTTTGGAAAAGAAACCCCCAAAACTTGGTCAAGTGGATTTGTAAAACAAATTTCACCTTAACCACGCCCACTCTAACATCTGAACCAAGCAACATCTGAAACCTTGGCTAGGGCAATATCAGAAATATAACTATAGCAAATATAACTATAATAAAGTACCGATAAAATCATTAACTATATACACGTATACATAATCTTAATTAGCCACCTCAATAAACTCTTATTTACCTGTTTTTTATTAACCAAAACACATAAAACCCTGATTTTTGTTATTAATTAACCCTCACTTCCTAAATTTTTAGGTTAATAAAAAGTGATTCCTGATGTTATGGGTTCTATAGCAAAAAGCTGAAGAAGTAATCTCCCCTGAAGAGTTTTCCAACTGTTGCTCTAGATTGTACTGTACATGCTTACCACAGTCACACACACCTTTACGCAAAACCTCGAAAATAATGTAAGAATCATTAACCATCCAAAGTTATTAAATTATCTATTGAGCAAATAATATTTTTGCAGTAGTAGTAGTTGTAGTATCACTTGGTCATCGTCCTTTTTGGCTACCAACAGGGAAGTAAATAGCCCCTTGTTTATATTAATGGTAAAACTAGCCTATAAAACGCAATAAAAAAACATTTTACCTAGGTGCATTGTTAGCTACACTTCTAATGATAGCTTCTAATTAAATAAATGGAGCACCATTGCCATACACGTTATTTAGTGGGCGTGGCTAAGGACAAACAGTAAAGACCAACGTAAATAGAAAGAAAGTGGAGTGAGCTAAATGAAAGTATTTGGGGTTTATTAGTGTAACTATTGTGTGTATAATATTTATCAACGAGCTTCCATAATTTTTATTATTTGTATTTTGCTTTGTTCATCTCATCTGTTAATGTTATTTAAATAAAGGGTCTAGCAAATATGATTAAACAATTATTAAATTATTTGTTTGTGATTCGTTTTAATTATAAGTAATTGAAGTCTGCATTATTTATATCAAGCTAAATAAATTCAGCTCCCAAATAACCAATTCACTGCCAGAAATAAAACCCTTAAGGATTCTCCTGCTGTCTCTCTGAGGGAACCTTTATGCTTTCTACAGAACCATGGAAACTAAGATTACTTCAAGATTCTGTAAAGAACCCTTCTAGATATTGTTTTCCTTTCCGAGCTTCATAGGCAGAGCTCTTTTTGGAATCTAAGCGCTCATGAACACAGATTGTAAGAGTGTACTAAATAAAAGATGCAATGCAGACAGTGTAAATGAGTGCCCATATAAGATTGATGTCCTCATCTTTTTCCTTCATGGCAAAAATTGGCATAAAGACCAAACCTTAAGAAAATTATGTTAAAATGATTATTGGAGGTTGTTTATTAAATAATTCTGCTTATTGACAGAGCTGACTCACATATGTCGCCTTCCCTGGTGATGATGTGCTGAAATTAACTGTTTCGATGTGCACACAATAAACCAGCATCTGTCACGATATTTTTCAAATGTGACACGAATCGATTAAGTACATGAACATACATTTATAGATCAATAACACATAAAATCTGGTTTCTCTCTCTTATCTAAATTGATAATTTGTCTAAGGACGCGTTTTCAGGAGAAGTGATTTATATGAAATAGGCAGTGAAAATGCAGTCTTTAGCACCCGGTATTTCTGTATATGTATTTTTACAGTGACCTGATATCTAATGTGGGTTTTAACCATCAAAGAAGATTTTTTTTAATGATGCGTTTTGACATCCCAAAGAATCCGACATAAGTCAGTTAAATCGAGATATGTATTCTGAATTCGAGAAATTTGCAAAAATGTGCCGCAAAAAAAAAAATAAATAAAAATATGACAAAAAAGTAAGATGAAATTGTAAATGTGTTAGAGTATACTGATCGGTATTGGACACAGTTTGACATCGCGCTCAGCTCTACTGGGACATTATTCTATTTTTGTCAGATGATGATAACCAATAGAGGGGCGAGGGTTTGACGTATTCGACCAATGAAAGCACTACTTTGTGACTTTGGCAGATTACGAGAGTTAAAGGCGACAGTTTGACAGGAATAAGCCCAGCCGTGAAGGGCTCAGTACAGATGTGACGGAATATGTCGGAATTTCAGAAACAGAACCGAAAGAAAATTGCAAGAGAGAAGAAAATGGACAGACATACTCTGATCTCAGTTACGTTGCGTTTTGCGTGATTTGTTTTTGTTGTTTTTTTTTTTTTTTCAACCCCCCGATTAGGTGTTAAACGGGGAATATGGACAGAGCCCAAAGTCCGAGGTCGGGACAGTCACCTAAACCAAGCCATGAACCCATCCGTTTTGGTATAGACCGGATCCTCGGTTCCTCTGACCGACAGCATGGCTCTGAGAGCAGCACGGACAGCCAGACAGGGACCACCACAACATTTACTGCCCTGCTTGCCCCACTCTCTGCTTTTCCTGGCTCTTTGGATGACCCGAGTGAGTTCGTGCCGAACAGGACTCTGGGACACCGCGGGGTTATCCGGGTCCCAGCGCACAGACCGCTCGGAGCCGCCATAGCGCCGCCTGTCGTGAGCGCAGCTCCGGGCTTCGGCCCGCTTTGCTTCCCCTGGGTGGATAATCACCGCAGATTTACCAAAGACAGACTGCCAGGTAAAGTGACACTTTCAGGCAGGTTTTAGATGAGACAGATAGGCCTGGGTCGTGCTACCTAATTCAGTGCAAAGATTTTTATTTACATTAATATTAACATTCGGAAAAGACATCGAATTTTTGTTTCTATTCAATAAAAAAAAATCTCAGTATCCTAATCTTTGTAAAACAAAATAAGATGTATGAAAAATTTTAAAATTGTCCATATTTTTATAATAATCTTTGAATAATAATGAAATAATGCTTTAATTTATTTACTTTGACTACAATCGCACGTTTTCCTTTTTCCTCATTGTAATAATAATAATAATAATAATTACTATTGTTATTATTATTAAAATAATAATTCATATTTGTTGCGAACACTTTGTAACTTGCACTAGTTTTAGTCTGGGTGGGCGAAATTATTTTTTATTCTTTTATAAGATGCAGTAATCTGCTTTCAAGTTTTAATGGTAAAATCATTCTCTTTCCATGAGATCATTTGTATGTTTTTTTTCCCATTGCGATATTAAAAAAAAAGACAGCAGACATGCTTAAATGGTAAAATAACCTAAATAACTTATGGGTTTATTATGACCCTGGATAAGTTCACCTATAAGAAATTAAACTCCAATACACTCTTAGAAATTTGAATTGATTCCCCAGAGGGTGTTATAAAGAACATTATGCTTTTAGATTTTCTGACAACACAAACAGTTTTTCTCTATTAAAACCGTTCTGAAATCTAAGAAACCTCTATTTAGTGCACAGACACCCGAAAGGCTTTTTGGAAGAGTGCAAATATTTGTTTATGTCTTTGTAATTGTTTGGAATGTGTACCATTGTTAACTGTTCATCCCAATAACCACAGTAATCATCACATATTTCAGAGTAGTGTCACTACTATTTCAGAGTAGTGTCATGCTGAAGAAAAGCTTTTGAAAAGAGCCGTGTTTAAAATTGCAGTGAAAGAATATATTCTATCATTCTCAAATAAACCCCACCTTAGAGAGTGAAAGAGAGAGAGAGAGAGAGAGAGAGAGAGAGAGAGAGAGAGAAAGAGAAAGAGAGAGAGAGAGAGAGAGAGAGAGAGAGAGAGAGAGAGAGAGAGAGAGAGAGAGAGAGAGAGAGAAGCCTTAAGACTATTTAGCATATATATATATATATATATATATATATATATATATATATATATATATATATATATATATATATATATATATATATATATATATATATATATGTTTCCTAGTGAAAGCTATATATTCTATTAAAGATTTTAATAGACACTGCAGGGTGCATTTTTTTTTTTTTTTTTTTTTTTTTTTTTTTGAGAAAGTGTGTAATCCAATATCCTATCGTAAAAGATAGCATACACTTTGTCAAGAATTGTCCAAACTAAATGTTCTTCAATTATAAAGGGAATATACACTTTGTCAAGATTATGCGGGTAAAAACAAAAGTTTATTGTGAATGAAAGATGAAGAAACCTGATGTAGTTGTTAACATGCCTGTCATTTCCAAGAGTAATTCTGCGTGTGTTATTTCGTAGGCTTACGTAAAAAAGACAAAGAAAGAAAGAAAGAAAGAAAGAAAGAAAGAAAGAAAGAAAGAAAGAAAGAAAGAAAGAAAGAAAGAAAGAAAGAAAAGGTTTTGCATTAAGTTACATTGTATTACAAAGCTTTGGTGCCACAGGTGGATTTACAGGCTTTAAGGGCCCCATGTGGCCTTACTTATATACTCCTTCCTGGAGACAAATGTGTGCACTAAAGAAAGTCACATTGTATCTTACATGTGGACACGAATCATAATCTATGATCTAGAAATAATCTATTTGCCGACTAAGACATGTTTTTTAGCATTCCCCTTAAGAAATGCTCGCTCTACGCTTTTTAAATAGAACATCTCAATAGAAAATTCTCTAATAATCCCTAAGGCTTTAGCTGTAGGTCTAAACCCAGCTACGTGTAAAAGAGCACATTTACAGGGTGAGTGATATATTGTTTGGTCTGTTTTCTCTCCGGAAGTTAAGGTCTTGTTTCTCAGTGTGCACCGGTACGCTGCTCGCGCGGCTCAGAGCACCACCGGTGCCTGGCGCGGTGGTCTTATCCCCCAGTTCCAAACTTATCTCGGGTCTGTCTCTACGATGTTCTTCTCCACAACATCGGTATATCCACATGAATATCACTAATCCGCCAAGAAGTTCTGCTAGTCCTCCTGTGTAACCCAGTATAATGCAGTATCCAATACGGATGTCTGAAGACGGGGCGTTGATGTCCATTAGGAGGTGGTTGTACCAGGAGATAGGGATGATTGCCAGAATCCCGGAACACGAGATGAGAAAACCACCAAAACCTGCCAGCTTCATCTTCGGTGTGTCGGTCCAGCAGGTGGTTCCGACTGTCATTAAACAAAGCCCGATGAGAGTCACTATCAGAGATGCAACCATCATCCTGCGCGCGACCTCAATGATCTGGTTATTAAAGTATTTAATGTCCTCGTGGTTGCACAGGACGTCTCTGGATGTTGTCAAGGACTTACAGATATCCCAGATGCCCTGGTGCAATATAATATCCAAAGGACGCCCAGTGATGTTGTGGATAGTACGCCAGTTTGGTGCCACGGTACTCGTCAGGGTCAGAATCCAGCCGCAAGGCGCGGAAACAAAACCGAATATTAAAATACCGGAGGCTCGCATGGTCTTATAGTCTACAGTACAGTAATATAAATACAGTCTAACCACACACTCGAAAAAACTTTGCACTTTATCATCTGATCCTGGACAAGGGTTTACTCCCACACTTCAGAATTTATCACGTGTTTAACTATTCAGTTGGAATAAAAAGCACTCGGTTTCTATGGCATTGTATTACAGTCTAAAATAAATGAATGGTGGCTACAACAACGAAGCCCTAAAATGTCTAACAACATCTAAAGGTCAGAGCATATGAAATTTCTGGCTGAAGATATTTTCTTTACCCTGCAGATTACAAGCCTAAAGCTTACTGTGCTGCCATTTTTTGCGTTTCTTTATTCAGTATTGGCACAAGTCTAAGAATTTTTTTTTTGTGGGGAGCGAGATACATAATATTCATCTTGGTATTCGTTGTCCTGTATTACAGACCACATCTTATAAGGTTTAGGAACTATAGACTATATAAGACTATAAATGATAAATTTTTATGAATAGGTGTCTGAAAAAGCAAATATATATATATATATATATATATATATATATATATATATATATATATATATATATATATATATATATATATATATATATATATATATATATATACCCTAAAAATGCAATTTAAACATGGCTTGTCCTATTTTAATCGCTTATTGGTTGGAGTGCAACTCAGCGTTAGATCTTAGATCATTGTTATACTTGATCATCTTTAACTATAATATCTCAGTGCTGAACTGCCTGAATAGTTATGTTAAAGCGTTGATTTCTATTATTTAAGAACAATAGGCCTTCTGTTTGTAAGACCTAAACCTTAACAATACCCTTGGCAATATTACGCTACTACTATTTCTTTGTTTTGTAACTTTATGACCATGTTTTGCACCACATCTGCCCAGGACGTCCTCATGATGCTCATGTTCTCCTGTCAGCCATAGTCCGGATGTCTTTTTCCCATTTTCTCTTGCAGTTATCATTATATAATTAACATTGATTTCAACTACAATGTATAGTACAGGTATTATCTATATACCTATAATATATTGTATAGTACCTTATAATATATATATATATATATATATATATATATATATATAATTATTATTATATCTATTCGAATAGATACATCCAAACAGTATTTAACCAATAACTAACAAATTAATTAACAAAAATTAAACAAGGGCTCAAGTGAAATGCTTATTTATTTATTTGGTTGGTTTTTGGTTGTTTCCAGCACAATTTTTTTTATTATTATTATCTAAAAAAAATTCACAGTATCTACTGTGCCTTGATCCTCAGTCTTTTTTTCCATCCAGCTCTCCTAGCGTTGCCTATAACTCGGCGTATTGGTCATCCGTACCAGAACCGCACACCACCCAAGCGGAAGAAGCCGCGCACGTCATTTTCCCGCGTGCAGATCTGCGAGCTCGAGAAACGCTTCCACCGGCAGAAGTATTTGGCCAGTGCAGAGCGAGCGGCTCTCGCAAAGACTCTTAAAATGACCGACGCTCAGGTCAAAACGTGGTTCCAGAACCGCAGAACCAAATGGAGGTAAGTCCGCCTTTCCGCCTGAAACACGTCTAATGGTGCTCTTTATTATAAGCATATGTTGATGATTAATACTTTCCTAACGATACACTTATCCTGCCTACATATCAAGAGGTTTTCAATAATTAGTTGTATCAGTTAAATATTAACACATTCTTACACAAATTCTGTTCACTCATCTGGTTATGATGCAGTATTGTTCATGTCACCTGGAACAGTTCACAATGTGAAGCAAGCACCAGTATTTCTGAGTTGCTTTCAGATACCATGATCTATACCAACCCTAATTTATCAACGCATGTTTATTTTAAATAAATGTGGGGGGTAAGATGATGAGGAAGTGGTGTAGGAGAAAGAGGAGGAACCCCATTCCAGACCAATCCATTCACACACAATAAGAAGCGTGGCATCTGCTAATGAAAAAAAAACGCTTTAAGGTGCTGGGTGCAGATGCATTTTTATATTACTGACAATGGTGCTATTATACACTATTATAAACTAACACAAAGTATCTAAAATTTGTGTTCATAACACCGTTACTGATATATATATGATTTTAAAATCCCCTCATTCATTACAAATTCAGGAAAAGATCAATTAACTAGACTAGACTTTTTAATGGTTTTAAAAATGGGGGTAGACCTTTCCCGGTAATAAGTGATTCAGGAAGTCTCTTTTCCTGTCCTCTATGTCTGTCTTCATTTCTCTCTCTCTCTCTCTCTCTCTCTCTCTCTCTCTCTCTCTCTCTCTCTCTCTCTCTCTCTTTCTCTCTCTCTCTCTCTCTCTCTCTCTCTCTCTTTCTCTCTCTCTCTCCTCTTACTCCTTCATTAACATCATTAACTGCTGAAAAACTAAATTAAAAAAATAAGAAATAAACCATTAACCTTTACAGGGTAGATTTTTAATTTTCCCTATATCTTTTGTGTGTGTATATATATATATATATATATATATATATATATATATATATATATATATATATATATATATATATATATATATATATATATATATATATATATATGTATATATATATATATATATATATATATATATATATATATATATAAATTTATTTTATTCTTTTATTTTATTCTTTTTTGTTTTTTTATTATTTTATTATTATAGCCTCCCCAAAAGGCAATAAATAATGATGACAGTAACTACAATACAGCAATACAATTATTTCTTTACAGTAAGATTACATAAATGTGCAAGGTAATGTTTATGTTGTACAAACTAATACCTCTCTAGGCGGCAGACGGCTGAAGAGAGAGAGGCCGAGCGCCAGCAAGCTAATCGGATGCTGCTGCAGCTGCAGGCTGATGCCCTCCAGAAGTCCATCAGCGAGTCAGTGCCTGTAGATCCTCTGTGTGTGCACAACTCTTCACTCTATGCCCTGCAGAACTTGCAGCCATGGGCTCAAGACAAAGCAGGCAAAATAGCCACAGCTACTTCATTGGCCTAAATAATACTGGTGAAATGTTAAGCCCATGTGGAGTGACTGTAATGGCGCAACAGCTGAACAAATGGGTATGTGTTACAAGATAAGTAAGACAGGTCTTATCCTGATATCGTTGGTTAAATGACCTAGGGGGAAAATCTGATCATACAAATATAAGCAGAATTATAGATTTTTTTGAGGATTTATATCACATTAATATCCTGGGATCAGAGCACTATTGGTGAATATCATACTGAAAATGCATCAGGAGAATTTCCTATACTCCCAATGCTTTATATTAAAAGCAAAGGCCCTTTTACAGTTTTTGACTTGATGATGTTTGATGACATTCTTCAACACTAAATACACAGATATGTGCAATCTGAAAGGTGGCATATATGAGGGCACAAAATGTGCTCCACAGTAACCTCCCAGGATTCAAACAAGAAATAACACTGCAATGGGAATTGTGAATGTAAAATAACACAATCAGGGGTTATGATTATGAAAAGTTCTTACTTCTTTTAGATGTTTTTTTGTCATGATGGACAAAAAAGTTAACATCTAAACACCCAGGCTAAAACTTTTATGGCATTTGGCAGACTCTCTCACAGATGAAGGTTAAGGGCTGTGCTCAAAGACCCAGCAATTGCAGCTTGGTGGTGCTGGGATTCACACTCACAACCTTCTAATCAGTAGTCCAACTTCTTAACCATTAAATAAACAGATTCACATACATTTCGGTTGTCCATCACCCACCATCCATTTTCAAGTTCTTTTACAGCTGATCCAGCTGTTCCAGTGTTGTTGACACAAATATAGACTGTGGAATATCTAATTATGTTTGACTTTTTATATAAATGAGTATAGTGTACATTTCTACTCATCACCAGTGACTGTATTCTTGAGAATGAAGTTTACTATTAATCAGAAAATTTCCTATGTTTACTTGCTTTGTGACTAAACTGAAGCTTTTACATAGTGTTTTGGGCCATACTACAGTTTGTATCCTGGCCCAGTATTATTGTCACTACAAGACAGAAAGATACTATTGATATTTTAATCCCGGATTAAAATCCCAAAAATAAACAGGATCCTCGTAAATTACTTTACATAGAAATATGCCAAATTGAAGATTTACCCTTGAAGGGAATACACCAGTGTTTTTATTCTCTGTGTATTGAATATTTGGAGTGTGTTTGTAATTACCACTGACAAGAACATAGACACATTTCTCCTTTTTTTAAAAAATACAAAATATTTTTTGAAAAAAAAAAAATGTTGGGGCATTAATAAACTAAATAACATAAAAAAAATCCAAATGTATTCTATTAATTTTTAACAGTGTCAATATTTTATTCAGTCAACAGAATTAGCTAATTAAATGAATTGCTTTTAATGACGTATTTTAAAATGAATAATAGATGATTATGCATGTAAACACAATGTGAAAATACCAAATGTATCGTTTCAGTCTAGTTTTATTTCTTTAAAAGTTTAATTGTTCTCATGTTTTCTGTTGTTTAATAATTGCCAAGTAACACATTCAAATATTGTCTGTGGTAATCACATGTACACCACAAATGCAGTGGATAGAGATTTGGTCAATCATTGCTGTCTTACTTTATATTAAGTGTTTTTAGATTCTGTGTCGCTGTATGTAAACCACACAGGCAACTAGACAATTACCAAAAATGTCTGTATTGTAAGAAATAGCTTACAGATGTAAATACATAAAATGCACATGAAATTAGTTTTGGCCCAAACATGATTTTTCTGTATCTCACTGGTAATAACTTTTGTATAAATGATTAGTTTTGACTATAGCTATATGATAAGTATACAGAAACTGTCTGTCTATTAAGAAAAAAGCATAAAGCTATGTAATTACTGCAAATTACAATTCTGTCTAATTTTCTGGGTTGGCATGTGACAAGACTAACATACCAAAGAAATGATCTAAAAATTAGACTTAAACATTTGTCAAGATGCATATTTAAATAAAATTTACTTCTGTAATTTATCTCTAACAGTGTATACATTCATAATATTAGAAAAATGTTGCCTGTATTATTATTAGACAGTGATTATAAGCACTTAATATAAAATGGAAGGAAAATGCTAGAATACATAACATTTTATTTTCCTTTATATATTAATGAAGGTATGCACCCTATAATCAACTACCCCTGTTTGGAACCTGAACTAAATTCCAGTATTATATAAACATTTTTAGTCCTAGATTGGGATTTTCTTATGTCTGAAAAACTAGGGCTCTACTGTAAATTATCTTCTAATTATAAGTGGGAAAATGTCTATAATGAAATATACAAAGCTTTGTCATGTAAATAATATTGAACAATTATATACTATGAAGTTGTTTTGACTTTTTTGTCCTTCTTAATATGTTTATAATTTAAGGTGAATGTGTGTATAAATATATAATGCAATCAATAATATTGTTTGACAATTTTTTTATTGTTAAATATCATTTTATACAGCAACAAGAAAGTGTTTCCTGTCTCTGTCTACCTGCTTCTGTCTGTTTGTCTGTCTGTCCATCTGTCTGTTCACTTCAGCTTGCTGTACAATGAAAAATATGGTAACAGCTCAGCCTAGCAACAGTTCGTTGCATCAGTTGTGCATAAATTATAATCCACAATACTGAATATGAAAGTAATGCATGGAGAGGTGCATATGGTGCATGGTGTAAGAGGTGCTTCCTCTTCCTCTCGCTGCTGATTCTCGTCACAGTGAGTAGAGTTACATATGGCTGCATGAGTACTGTGCAGTTTTTCCTCAAAGAAAAGATCGGTTGCCAAAACACAACCTATACAATATTTGGATGTTGTGCAATTTCATTGCTAAATTGACGAGAACAAATGGCAAATTATGAAAAGTTAAACTAAAGTAAAGCTGAGATTAAATTCTAACAAAACTCCACAAATGTGTAGAACAGGTTTTGTAATTTGTAATTTCAGTCTGCAAATTCCTACTTGTAGCAATACAGCAATCAATGCATATAATTTTTTATTTTTTTGCAACAGACCACCAGAGGGCATCTGATAATGTGATTCCAGTAGCTGTACTCCACCAGGTCTCTAATGAAACCTGCAAATTCAGGTTAGAAAGGAAAAACACACAGTCTTCTCAACGCTGCTCTCCATTAAAAAAAAACTTGCAAGCTAACAATTACAATTAAAAGATTACATTTACAAAAATTGGATTACATTTGTGGAGGCTTGTCATACATTTAGTTCCATATAAAATAATGGTTTGCTACACATTCTTTGAAAATGAACAGGGTGAGTTTAAAACATGCTCTCCTTAAGCTATCAATTAGGTAGCGAATTAAATATTTACTCTTGGCGTTTAATCTCGGTGTTCAGCAAAGTGACATACTTCAAATTTAATATAATAAATGAATAGTGGTCAAATAAGGTTCAATAACTAATATTGGTATTAAATACCAAAAGTTTAGAACGATTAATTTGTATAGAACTAGTCTGACGTTTTGGTGCCAGGTGGACTTTTTAGCATTTCAGGAAATCTCATGGCATTATTACCCAGAACAGTCTCCAGAGTTTCATAGATGGGATAATTGTTTTGTTGATAAGAGACCAGAGAAGACAGTCCATTTTGGTTTAAGCTGAAGGAATGCTATGTCAGCTCAAATAACCACTATTTACAACCATGGTGAGCAGAAAAGCAGCTTGGAACATCCTGCCAGCCAAAAATGGAATTCAAAGATAGAGTGGGCACCGAATATTGGACAATTGACCATGGAAAAAAAGACCAGGTAATGTTTTTCGATCGTTATCTGTTTCTTTTCACTGAGCATGTCCTGCCACATGATTGGATAAATGCAAGAATTAGCTGGTATTCTTGTTAAAGTAACTAATAAATGTATGTTCTTATTGATGCCATCATACTAAAAACATCCAGCCATACAGTAATTTAATATAGGCACATTTATTTATATAATGACTACATTTAACTAAATTACTTATACATATTCTAGAAATATTCTAGAATATTGCTGTGTTTATTAAATTCAGTAGGCTTAAAGATAAATAATGGCTTACTCATCCCAACAAGTGACCTTTTAATAGCTTTTGAAGCTAAGCAACCTCTAAAATGTCTCTCTCTCTGTCCCTCTCTCACGCTCTCTGCTCTTCCAAATCACAGTGTGTGGATAAATGGTTACATGGCTAAATTCTTATTGAACAGTACTACATTTTGGTAATTCACAGCTTTCTCACAATAAAATAATATATACAATGAGCACAACCAATATAATGTAGAGATGGCAAACAGTATAAAAAAAGCACCCAATGATGCAAAAACCCGTCTGTCAAATGTCCCATGGCTCCTTATTAAATGTCCTCCCCTCATGCTGTCAACATCGAACACACAGACAGACAGATAGACGTTCTGGAGACAAAGGTGTCTGAACAAATAAACAAGTAGCAACGCAATAAATAACACAGGCACAGTGCAGCACATATACACACAGGTAAACACAGACAGATCAGGTTCAGCATTCTCAAGCAAGAAGCAGCACAGTAATGTTGAAAAGCCATTCGATTTTTAACAAGACTACAAGAGATGTTTAAGACAGTATAGAATAGGGAGAAACATCCAAGAGCTCGCTGACTGCTGACAAAACATAGTCACAAACAATGAAGCTATAATCTCTAGGTTTGAAGTTACACTAGGCCTATTCTTTAACTTCTCTACTTTTAATGTTTGATTAAAAAAAAAACTCTTTTGGTAAAACCACCATAAATGGTATTAAGCTTTAAGGCTTATAATAATCAGATTTTTCTTTTTGCATTCCTTAAGAGTTTTGGATCTAAATGGAAAATCTAATATAGAAACTGGTGTAAGAATTAAGCAATCGAGATGCAGTAAAGTATTGAAATATTAAGCCTGTCCATTTGGTTCTATGTGAAAGAGTTACAAGCAATTATTATAATACTGTTTTAGCACTTTCTTCTACCCATTTACAAGCACTGATCCTTTAGTCACCTTGTCTTATTCTCTAGAAACATTGTAAATAGGTCATTATACTGTGCTTTCCAGTGGTATAATATTGACAAATATTAGAGAATAATTGTAGGTTCAGTGTCCTGTATATAAATAAGAACTCAAAGTGTTTACTTATATAACTTATATAAGTGTATAAAATAAATCACTTGGGCCAGAAGAAAAGAAAGAATAAGCAAGAATATTCTGTTAAAAAAAAAAAGTTTGAAAGAAAAAAAGTGACTAAATCATATGAAAAGCAATGAGATTATTCTAAATCTAATTTGAACCTCTGTAACCTTTCATACAAAATCTTAATTTTCCAACCATGAAATGTGTTGAACACTTGTGGCTATAAAACGGAACAAAATCAAAGCTGGTTGTGAAAGGGCATGGATCTGTTTTCCAGGATAACAATCCAAAAAAAAAAATATTACAGTGCTAAGCACATAGTGTTGCTATGTACATAGCAGTGTAGCACAGATGTCCAGCTGCAGGAAGCTACAGATTTCCATAGTTAAATAATGGGCACAAGATGGTGTAGCTTCTTATTACTCTCCTTCTTGAACAACGTAGCTGTAAACCTTTCTGGTGGGGGTGGGGGGGGGGGTGTTGACTCTTCTTTACTTTCTTTCTGTCTCCTCATTCAATTCTGTGCTTCTTTCATATCACATTCTCAAAAAGCTGCAAAGATCTCATAATATTTTCATCCTGCAAAAACAAACAAACAAAAACAACAACAACAGGGAGACACACAAATATCTGTCAGTTATTCAGACAGAAACCGAATATTGGTGCTTACATTGAGTTTACATTTAATCAAGAATCAGTATATATAATATATGTTAAGTTATGGGTTATAAAATGCTAGTCACACTACATGGACAAAAGTTTGTGGACACTGCATGTGCTTCTTTTTTAACATCTCATTCCTCATTTCCCAGTCCCCAATGGTTGTTATGATAACTTCAGTAGGGTTAAGGTCAGAGCTCTATAGCAGGCCACTAAAGATATTTAATTTATGTAAACCATATTTTCATGCAGCTGACACTGTGCACATGGGCTTTGTCATACTGGAATAGGTTTAGGTCTCCCAGTTTAAGTAAAGAGAAAATGTATTTCTTTAGTATCCAAAGACAATCCTACAATTTAAAAAAAAATTTTGTAACAGTTTGGGAAAGAGCCACATATGGTTAGAAAAGTCAGGCGTCCCAATGTTATTATCAATATACTGTTTCTCACTATATAAAATATTACATGAAGTAATATTTAATAATTAACTAAATGTTAAACTAAACTAAATGCACAACAACAGCTATCATGCACAGCAATATTATTTAGCTTTGGCATGTAGCAATTCTTTCGAAAATAGCAATTGAATATTGATTTTCTGTCATTTACATTGGATTTTTGCTATCAACATTTGAATGCACACATAAGTAGCAGTATTTAACGTTTCTAAATGAAATTGTTTTATATTGCATTTCCCCTTACATCTCAGGTTAAAATAGCTTTGCTTAGCTACTTAATTATTCTTAATATTTTTTTTTAGGAATAATAATTTAGGAACACTATATTTTGACAGCATTAAAATGTAGTTAAACTTGATGAGCAAAGTTTGTTACATTTTATTTGAGCAACTAAATGCACACTGACATTATTACTGACTTTAGTAAGCTGGTAAAAATCCGTAGTTCACTTATGGCATTTGGCAGATGCAATTATCCAGAGCGAATTACATTTCATCTCATTCAAACAACTGAGACTTGCTCAGGGGCCAAGGAGCAGAAGCTTGGTGTGGTTAGGATTTAAACTCATGCCTTTAACCACTAAGCAACCACTTCCCAAACTTAACTCAAATTTTCAGCATTAGTTAGTTAAATTAGTTTAGTTCAAAATTTATTTTGGCTTAGCTGTGTTCCGACCAACCCTTACTGCAGGTGTTTGCAGGTTTTGCAATGTAAAGCCAGAAATTAGGTTGAATAATGTTAGGCAAATATATCTATTATGACTAAATTTATACACACACATTATATATATATATATATATATATATATATATATATATATATATATATATATATATATATATATATATATATATACAGTGAGGAAAATAAGTATTTGAACACCCTGCTATTTTGCAAGTTCTCCCACTTAGAATGGAGGGGTCTGAAATGGTCATCGTAGGTGCATGTCCACTGTGAGAGACATAATGAAAAAAAAAATAATCCAGAAATCACAATGTATGATTTTTTAACTATTTATTTGTATGATACAGCTGCAAATAAGTATTTGAACACCTGTCTATCAGCTAGAATTCTGACCCTCAAAGACCTGTTAGTCTGCCTTTAAAATGTCCACCTCCACTACATTTATTGTCCTAAATTAGATGCACCTGTTTGAGGTCGTTAGCTGCATAAAGATACCTGTCCACCCCATACAATCAGTAAGAATCCAACTACTAACATGGCCAAGACCAAAGAGCTGTCCAAAGACACTAGAGACAAAATTGTACACCTCCACAAGGCTGGAAAGGGCTACAGGGAAATTAAATTTCCTTAAAGCATAAAAACAGATGGGCATGGGTTATTTAAAAACCTGTATGGCGAATATTGTGTTGTAGTGAGATGTGATTACCACTAGAGGGTAGCGCATACAAGGACTGCTGAGAAAAGGAAAGGAAAAGAAAAGACAGGAATGATGTAGATACCTCTTGACAGGATAGAATGAACTCATCAAGAGTGACGACTCCATCTCTGTTTTTGTCCATTTTCTGTAGAGTAAAAAAATTGGATAACATACAGTTAGTTGAAAATTAAATAAACAATTGATCGAATATCTAATTTATTTATAACCACATTTGAATCGCTATAGATCAGTATGCACAGAAAAACAGGAAACCTTTCTACATAATTGTAACTTACCTGAAAGAAAGCATCCACATGCTGTTTGGGTGTGTCTGTCCTAAGGACGGGGTACGTATGTTTCCCCATCATATCATAGATAGCACTCACAATGTCAGTCATCTCCTAAATAGTAAAATGCATATTAATATGTCTGCTTTAAATGTGTGTGAATACACTGGTGGTTTAATAGTGATCAAATATGTGGATACATGCCCCGAAAACCACACTCCCATTCCCAACACAGACACAGACACAGACACAGACACAGACACACACACACACACACACACACACACACACACACACACACACACACACACACACACACACACACACACCTCCTTGGTAATGTAGCCATCTTTGTTGATATCGTACAAATTGAAAGTCCACTGCAATTTCTCCTGTGTAGAACCTCTTAACAAGATAGACAGAGCTGTAACAAAATCCTGGACACAACCAGTGACAGAAAGATACAGTGAGATAGAAAGATTACACATCACATCCATAGAATTTGGGGAGGTGAATCCCAAAATGGTACACAAAAAATGTGGCCCTATATTTTATAATAATGATAATAATGATGCAAGTGTAAAAATAAAGCATAAGATTATGCCATTTGTGTATGATAATAAATGAATGATTAGGTTTGCAGTTTTATAAGAAATCTAGAAATAATTTAGGAATACCCAATCTAACTCCAGAGGAAATCAGAAAACTCAGTAGAAGCCCATGTGGAGCACTTTTAATACTCTTTACGGTACAGTATTTACAGTATAATTTTTCTAGCAGAAACATTTTGCTGTCATAACCAACATAAGCTCATTTGTAAATGAACATTTGTAAATTTGTCATGAACACTATGTGGTTGGAAGTGTGTAGAGTGTATAGATTTTATCCGTCCCCTTTTCTGTTATAATAACCTCCGGTCTTCAGGGATGGTTTTCTCAAAATTTTCTAGCTTGATGGTGGGGATTTGTGTTCATTCAGCCAACATCCTATTTATTCCACAGATATTCATTTGGATTGAGGTGTTGAAGACAATTAAATTCCTCCAGTCTAACCTTGGAACTCATGCAACTCACTTTGTATGCCAGAGCAGTGTCATTTGGAACAGGTCTAGGCCTCAGTTCCATGGAGGGGCTATTGTAACAATACAGCATAAACACCCTGAACAATTCTGTGTTCATCTTTGCGAAAACTGTTTAAGGAAGATTCACATATAGTTTTGACAGTCGAGTGTCCACATACTTCACATACTTCTGGCTTTAGTGTACAGTGGTCTATAACACTTCAATGTACAAATTATTAACAAAAAAATCAAAAAATTATATATAAAAAAAAAGAATAAAAAAAAAAAATTTTTTTTTTGCAGATTTATTTATGGTTCAGTACTCTCCAATTCTATTAAATTCACAGGTCTTGAAAACAAATTTTAACTTCAATTTAAGAAAGAGGCCATCACATCAGCACAAGCTCTTTCATTACTGACCATGAAAACAGCAACTGAATGATAATGTGGGAAAAATTGCCATATACTCAACCATGACATGAAAATAGATTAAATAGATGTTAGGAGAAAATAGATGTGAGTCACACCGTGAAACAGAATAGCTAAAAACTAGGTATCAGACTGAATAAAATGGATGAGAAGGAGTGAGAGTGATTCATGCAGAGTGACAGAGACGATCACCTCGAACTTGATGGAGCCGTTATGGCCCAAGTCGAAGGCGTTAAACAGGTAGTGAGCATATGTGCTGGCATCTATACAAAATAACAGATACTCTGTTAGGAGAACACACATACGCACATGTAAATCTATACAAAAAATCTCAATTTGTGACATGCACATCGACACTTACCACCCTGAGGAAAGAACTGTGAGTAAATCTGTTTAAATGTCTCTTCATTGACAGCCCCACTAGGGCATTCCTAAGAAAGAAGAGAGCAAAGATTAATAACTAGGAAGAAAGGAATTCTCTTTGGAATCCAAATGAGGTTGGTATACAAACTAAAATTGAAAGGTGAGAAATGAGGCTGTCAAAAGTAATGTGTTGTGTTAATAATGCATTAACGCAACATTAAATTGAACTGCACAAATTTTTATTAATGCGTGATTGATGCAGCTCACATTTGTTTGACCATTTTTATAAAAAAAAATATAAATAAATATATATATGAGGCAAAATTTAAATATTCAAGGCTACACACATGTTTTATATATATATATATGTATATATAATTATATATATATAATTTTGTATTATTATTATTATTATTATTTTTATTTTATTTATTTTTTATAAACATTTGTATTACTAATGCACCAAGTCTCAAATCAAGCACCAAAATAAGCTATAATGCACATATTATATGCACATAATTTAAACCGGAAACATAGAAAAACTGAAAACATAGCAAAAGTTCCATTTGGTGTCCAGATGATTTTTTCATTTTAAACATTTACTAGAATATTTTGTCTTCATGCTCTACGTTAAGTATGGTTTCACTAATAATAAACATACATTTGCATAAAATGTGTTTGGGAGAAAAATGTCTGCAGAACCAGAAAGGATGAAATTTGCCAAATGTATTATATGGCCTACTTTAACAAAAAAGGAAAAGATATGTGCAATATATTTGTTAAAAAAAATACAATTCATTTGGAAAAATACTTGTATCCTTTTTATATTTATATAAATAACCTCTGTATAGAGACTCATTAATGTGAGCTTGATTGATAGACTTATTTTGTCCAGATTAAACAGGTAATTTTTTTCAAATGTGAATTTAATGAGGTGTGTAAAATTAATGTTACTTTGTGGAATAATCTGATAGTTGCGAGGAATAAACTAAATAGATTATTGTCTTCTTCTTCTTTCGGCTTTTCCCATTAGGGGATGCCACAGCAGGTCATCCTTTTCCATACCCCCCTGTCCTCTACATCTGCCTCTTTCAAACCAACAGCCTGCATGTCTTCTTTCACCACATCCATAAACCGCCTCCTTGGCCTTCCTCTTTTCCTTCTTCCTGGCGGCTCCATCCTCAGCATTCTCCTACCGATATACCCCATGTCCCTCCTCTGCACATGTCCAAGCCATCTCAATCTCGCCTCCCTCATCTTGTCTCCAAAACGTCCTACATGCGCTGTCCCTCTAATAAACTTGTTTCTAATCCTGTCCATCCTCGTCACTCCCAATGAAAACCTCAACATCTTCAGCTCTGCTGCCTAAAGCTCCACCCCCTGTCTTTCACTTAATGCCACTGTCTCTAAACCATACAGCATCGCATTTCTCACCATATAAACTTTTCCTTTCACTCTTGTAGATACTCTTCGATCACAGATCAATCCTGCCACTCTTCTCCACCCACTCCACCCTGCCTGCACTCTTTTCTTTACTTTCCTAACACACTCTCCATTACTTTGCACTGTTGACCCCAGGTACCTGAACTCCTCCACCTTCTCCACCTCTTCTCCCTGCAACCGCATCACTCCACTGCCCTCCCTCTCATTCACACACATGTACTCTGTCTTACTCCTACTGACTTTCATTCCCCTTCTCTCAAGCGCACACCTCCACCTCTCTCACACTCTTCTCAACCTGCTCCCTACTCTCACCACAAATCACAATATCATCCTCAAACATCATACTCCATAGAGACTCCTGTCTGACCTCGTCCGTCAACCTGTCCATCACCAATGCAAACAGGAAAGGGCTCAGGGTCGATCTTAGATGCAGTGCAACCTTCACCTTGAACCAGTCTGTCGTTCCTACTGCACACAATTTGCTGCTGTCACACTGTCCTCATAGATGTCCTGCACCACCCTCACATACGTCTCTGAAACACCTGACTTCGTCATACAATACCACAACTCCTCTCTTGGCACCCTGTTTTACGCTTTCTCTAAATCCACAAATACACAATGCAATTCCTTCTGTCCTTCTCTATACTTCTCCATCAACATTCTCAAAGCAAATAAGGCATCTGTGGTGCTCTTCCTCGGCATGAAACCATACTGATGCTCACAGATGGTCACCTCTTCTCTCAGCCTGGCTTCCACTACTCTTTCCCATAACTTCATGGTGTGACTGATCAACTTAATTCCCCTGTAGTTACTGCAGGTCTGCACATCTCCCTTATGCTTAAAGATCGGTACCAGCAAACCCCTTATCCATTCCTCAGGCATCCTCTCACCTTTCAAAATCTTTTTGAACAATCTGGTTAAAAACTCCACTGCCATCTCTCCTAAACATCTCCACACTTTTACCGGTATGTCTGGTCCAACCGACTTTCCACTCTTCATCCTCTTAATCGCTCCATCCAATCCAAACGTCTTTCTCTCTCATTTTCCTCATTCATCAGCTGCTCAAAATTCTCCCTCCATCTTCTCAACACACTTTCATCACTTTCAATCCCTGATGATTTATAAAGTTTGAGAACATATGAACGGAAAAAGTATGACTGCCTTGATAGAAGGCAATTCTAAATAAATCTATGAATAAAGTAAGAGACTAGACTAGCCATTCTATTATGGCAAAAGATTTGGTGCTGTTTTTGATTTGGTATGTAACAATTAAGTGACTGTGAATAAGCTGCCTTCCTGCCAGAGTTGTCAAGGTAATTTTCAGACTTAAATCAGACTTACATTCATTTCTGTATACATAAAATGTATATTTAATTAAAGCATTAATCATACATAAAAAAATATTAATAGAACATTTTGATGAAAAAAAAAAGTTTATTGTGTAAGTATGTGTGTACATTTTTAAACCCCCTGTAGAGTTCCTGCAGTTCTCTCTTGCTGAAGTTAGTCTGAGCTTCCATTTTATCCAAACCCTCTGGACGATGGCACACCATCGTTATCTCCAAATCATCATCTATGATATCTACAGAGAAGGACAGAAAAAAAAACATGAGAAGAGAAAAACAAAGAAATGAAGCATAAGAATTATTAGAAGAGGAAAAACCCAGATACGCATTGTCATTGATGTAAAGTAAACTCTTGCAAAGCTTCCCAGATGCTTTTAAGTCCCAGCTACAGTATAAAAGTCTGGGCTGAATATTAAATGACATGAGATGAGACTGAATATAGCTCACATATAAAAGCTGTTAATTTTTTAACATTGATGTGGTGGATTTATGAGAACAGAAAATTCAATCTTAAGAAGTATGTCAGCTTATTCTGATCAATAAATTTGAACGTCAGGTGCAGATGGAAAGGAGGCAAATGAAGACTCTCTACTGTGTGTAATCATGGTGAAATTACTAATAGGTTTTGTCTTTCAGTGGTCCATGAACAAGAGTGTGTGAGAGCTGGAGAAAAACCTTCATATTCATGGAAAAAACTTCATGGCAGCATCTGGTACCTCCTTCCAGGTTTAAGCACCATATTAAAACCCTGGTATAGGTGGAAAGGACTTGGAAGATGGCAGACTCTTAAAGCTTTAAACTACTTTAATTTGAATTTATTCAGCATTACAGCATTCACTAGCATACAAACATGCACAAACACACATTCTTCCTAGCTGTCTCTCTCTCTCTCTCTCTCTCTCTCTCTCTCTCTCTCTCTCTCACACACACACACACACACACACACACACTCTCTTTATGGTTCACAGCCCTCTGAAAGACAAACAACACTCACATGTCAGCCTGTCATTTTATTGAACATGTGTGAGAATCATCATGCTTTAAAATGTGAATTTTCCTCAGGGATAAATAAAGTGATCTATCTATTTAAATGCTGTTTCAAGCAACCTCCTCTTTATCTGCAACTGACAGTCAACCAATCTATGCTAATTTAACCAGTTGTTCAATCTATGCTGTACATGAGCTGGACAGTCATACACTTCTCATAATGCTCCCCTGCAGAAATAAATCAAATGCAGACAAAAACATTGGCTAATTGGTGTAACTGACTGTAGTTTGGACCAACCACAGGTACACTTCCTTAAGAAGGACAGAACCATTGCAGCAATATTTAACTCCAACCAGAAAAAGGTTTGTTTCCTAAGATCACCATTCAATCACCTGTTGGATCAGACCAATAAAAACAGACTTTGCACAGAAAAAAACATCTGCCTTAATAGAACATAGAGTTGAACTAACATGACTTTAAAATCCCAGCAGCACTCTTTTCCCAGCCAAGATTAAACCTGGAGCTATGGCCTTACATTTTGCTATATAAGTGAGCCAAGTGATAGACTTGCTTCCTTATCAAAAATAAATAAATAATTGGGTTTTATAAATGGGACATTGATTTCTAAAACTAAATGCACAAATAAAACATTTAATTTAAAAGAATCCTATTGTTTATCCAACATAAACAATTTTTATTTTCTGAGGACTGCTGCTACTAGCATTATTCCATCACATTGGCAGTTCAGATAATAAGGGGCTTAATATACACACCTTCCAGCTCAGTCAATCGCTTTCCTATCTCTCCCTCTCTCTCTCTCTCTCTCTCTCTCTCTCTCTCTCTCTAGAGAATTATTTAGTAATCCTGCATATCAAGTGTTTGCATAATCTGAATTATCATAAGCAATGCATTATACTACAGTGTTGACTCAAACAAATGCCTCTGGGGTTTTCCATTTAAGGAACTCGAGCTGCGTCAAAACGCTTTGGGAACGCCCCGCGTTGTCCACGCTCTGAATCACGTGTCTAATCCGCCCAATAAGCGAATCATGACGTAAACCAGAAAGCTACAATATGGCTGAGCGATGATAGCAACATTAGCTTCTGTTGTTCAGGAAGGTCCTTTGTGTGTGAATCTGTGCAGCATGGCTAGAAACCAAACAAACTTTCGCATGCGTGTCCCTCCCTGCCCACGTTTCATTACGGGGGGAGAGACACATGAGCTATGTGTTGTTTGTTTGGGAGTAGAGCATATGGCTATATGCACTCTCCGCTCCTGGAGATCACTCTTCAAGGAGAGATATGGGTCTCTTCTTCCGAGGAGGGAGAAATCATGAAAGCTAGCGAGCTAACGGACTCCTCACAGCCTGTGCTGTTCGAGGAGCTCCTGGAGGTGATGACACAAGCCGTGTCCAAGCCAGAGTTAGCTTGGCCAGGTGAGAAGCAGAAGCAACGCATTCCCAGCAAGCTGGATGAGCGTTTTCTGCATCCCACGTCACAGCCTCCGCGCCGGGACCTACACTTTTTTTCCCGACTTTGAGACCTTGAGTCTTGAGAATCTGGTTTCCCGGTCAGGCGTCTTGGCACATGGTCGGTGGAACGAGCTACATCGTTAATGGCACATAACCTGCCTGGAGATGATGGCTGTGCTTATGGCATTCAAACACTTCCTCCAAGACCTAAATGTTTGCCAAGTTATGCAGACAACACCTTGGTGGTCTCATACATCAACCGCCAGGGGGTCTCTAATCTTGACCCCTGTACAGGCTGACATGGCAGATCCTCCTATGTTCCATATGGAAACACCTCTCACTGAGAATTGGAAAGCAGATGCCCTTTCGAGGCAAGGGCCAAGGCCTGGGGAATGAAGGCTACACCCCAAGGTGGTGGAGAAGATATGGCAGAGATATTACAAAGCCCAGGTGGATCTGTTTGTGACTTCGGGAGACTTCGCACTGTCCCCTCTGGTTCTCTTTCTCACCCAGCCCCACTGAGGCTGGACGCCATGGTGCAGATGTGGCTGAGGCTACGTCTGTATGCCTTCCCTCCTATTGTGCTGCTCCCGGCAGTTTTGGAGAGAATCCGCAAGGAAAGAGTAGGTCTTCTCTTGGTGGCACCTCATTGTCCGGACAGACCATGGTTTACGGACCTGCTGTCCCTCCTCGAGGGACCTCCTTGGGAAATTCCTCCCAGGAGGGATCTCCTCTCGCAGGCCGGAGGAACCCTAGTTCACCCCAGCCCAGAGTTATGGAAGCTATGTCTGTGGGCACAGTTTCTAGCAGCTGGTCTCTCTACTAAGGTAGTTAAACCCATCCGCCATTTCAGACCTTCCGCAACATTCCGAGGTCATATGTCACTAGATTGCAGCTGTTTTCCACGTGTTGTGAGCACCACCAGTTAGACCCAGTCAACTGCCCAGTTGGGTCAGTTCTGGAGTTCTTGCAGGAACAGTTTGCCACAGGGTTGGCCCCGTCCACCCTGAAGGTCTATGTGTCCGCTATCGCGGCTTATTGTACCCTGCCTGCAGGGCAGTCGCTGTGTGGGATTTGGCCGTCATGTTGGCAGCTCTATCTGAGCCTGCCTTCAAGCCTTTGGCCAAGGTGGCCCTTAGGTACCTGTCGGTAAAGACCGCCTTTCTTTTGGCAATATCCTCTCTTCAGAGGATCAGGGACCTAGAGGCTCTGTCTGTGGCCCCATCTCTCCTAGCTCCCTCACAACCTGTCGTTTTGCAGGCATTTTGCGCTCCTCCTTTCCTAACTCCAGACCAGAAAAAGCAAAATCGACTGTGACCAGTGCGAGCTGCTATGTCATTGTCTGCTATGGCCCTCACAGGAAAGGTTTTCCTGCCAATAAGCAGACTCTCAGCAGATGGATATTACCACAGTTTATGAGTCCTCTTAACTATATAAGGCTCATTCAACCCTGAGTATGGTGACCTCTATGGCCTGGTCCGCAGGGTTTCCCCCTACAGGACATATGTAATGCTGCGGGCTGGTCCACCCCTTTGGCCTTCATCAGGTTTTACGTCCTTGATGTCAGAGCCACTCCTGGATCCTCTGTCCTGCACGCTGGTGGTGCCCAGACACACTAGGCAGGGACTGGTCAGTATGGCGTGATTGGAAGCTCGATTCCAAAGCGTTTCGAGGCAGCTTGAGTTCCTAAAAGGGAACGTCTCTAGGTTACATATGTAACCCTAGTTTCCAGAGGGAACGAGACACTGTGTCGTTTTATTAATCAGCAGCTTCACACAGCCTTTCAACTAAACATTACCTAAACATAAACAAGAAGAGAACACTGTCACTGATTTTCTGAATAAGTTCTCAAAGCTCTCAAAGTTCTCAATAAGTTCCTGTTCTCAAAGCTATTGCAGCTAAAACAATCAGCAGATCCTCATATGTATAGGCAAAAGGTTATATTGTCATAGGTATTTTAAAATTACATTTTGTACTATCCAGGAAGTACAGTAACTTGATGGATTTGTGGACATCACTTTATGAACCATTCTCTGAATCTACCAAATGGACATACAGCTTGGTATAATCTTACGTCTTCTATTTATTCTGTGTTGGTTTCTTCATAAAAATAGGTAATATAACAAAAAAAAAAAAACAGTAACGTGAGCTGAATCATATAAAATTTCACTGGAACAATAAAGCTTCATAATTTTGAAAAGTTTATGATTATTTCACTAAGGCATCAGTTTGAAAAACTCAATATCAAAACTTAGTGCATGGTGAATTTTGTCTTTAACTGGTAAAAATAAGTTTCTGCAAATTTAAGGCATGCCCTTCGGCAGTATTTATTTGCGCATAGAATTGCTGGACTTGAAATGACTTTCAGGCTTGGAAAATCACATTGCAGGTGAAAAATTAATCTACTTGTATAAACACCACTCTGTATTTTCCACCTTTAGGTAGAAATGCTCCAAATTGCTTGTTCATTAGAGCTTCAGTAAGTCACTGGCTAATCTGGAGTAAATTTGTTATTTTCTTTCAATTTGCATAAATAGTAAAGCATCCCTTACACACTAAAATAGTTCTTGCACTCACAAAAAAAGAAATTCTGGTAATTAAGAGACTTTATACAACTATTAATATTAAAATAGTAATTGTGCAACAGATGGTGGGGTAAAATGCTTTATGCATAATTACAACAATTATTTTTAATATATAATAAGCATCTTTGGTTTTTCAAATAATTCAATATACTGTAGATATCCACATGCTGCAAAAGTGATGTAAACGTTGTAGCATCTGGCACAGGTCATTTAGATTTCATGTCCATGGTATTCCTTTTAACCCTTGACATCTGCTTTTCAATCAAAGTATGAGCACCACGGCTTACACTTTTTTTTTTTGAAAGTTTGTATACCCCTGTGTCATACCCCCACCCCCGAAGACACAAAGCAGGACAAACCCTGACCTCTCCAGCTGACTTTAAAGCAGCATTCAACTGATAACACAAGCCAGTCTCTATACCTTACACAGTATACACACACACACACACACACACACACACACACACACACACACACACACACACACACACACACACACCACCCCAAAAGCCAGATAACCCCCTGGCCTCTCTGGTTGACTCCACAGGGACCCTCAAACCATAAAACAATTCATTCTCGAAACTCA
Source organism: Silurus aristotelis (assembly GCF_946808225.1). Classification (NCBI taxonomy): domain Eukaryota; kingdom Metazoa; phylum Chordata; class Actinopteri; order Siluriformes; family Siluridae; genus Silurus; species Silurus aristotelis. Next base: position 12,165,700 of record NC_139580.1, read on the forward strand.
GCCCCAGTATGTCTGTTTGTGACACACACACATATACAGACACACACACACTACACATAAAAGCATTCTTTTATTAATTAAATAATAAACAGAATGTCCCACTTCACATAACACAACATACATCTTGTTTGTATCTTCTCCTATAAATAAAGCAAGTGTTTAACCCTACCTCAATAATAATTACATTCTAAAAGGTTAGTAATTAGTAATTCTTTTTGATTACAAAGTTGATTTAAAATGATCTTCTCTTTATTCTTTCTTTCCTACAAGGGTGCATTGTATACACCAGAATATAATGTTGTATTAACATAAGTTATACCTTAACCTTTATGTGGCACTCGTTAATAGGGCTGTATTTTTCCTGACCAGGATGGTAACATCCACAAAGATTCAAGTGCTGTAAAAATATATCAGATCAACATTTGTTTCCCATTTTTTCCACTTAAATCTGTTAATTAACCTTAGTTTTGATCAAAACTACAAAAAAGAATTTTAATTCCAGGATTTTTATTTGTAATTGCCAATTGAATTAGTGATATCACACAAAAATGGAAGAAAAAAAAAACACAAAATCACTGAAATTTGATATAAAAATTAATTGTAAACTGGATTTTCTTTGACTGTTTATCACAGGCTTGGATGTGTCAAAGACTGGAGAAAAACTGACTTTTATGCATCCTTAGTTTTTTTGCAGCATCAGCTTGAATTATTTCCAGCCTAATCTGTCCCTCGTGGCTGTTAACATCCACAAAGATTCAAGTGCTGTAAAAATATATCAGATCAACATTTGTTTCCCATTTTTTCCACTTAAATCTGTTAATTAACCTTAGTTTTGATCAAAACTACAAAAGAAAATTTTTAATCCAGGATTTTTCTTTGTAATTGCCAATTGAATTAGTGACGTCACACAAAAATGAAAAAAAAAAAACCCCACAAAATCACTAAAATTCGATATAAAAATTTATTGTAAACTGGATTTTCTTTGACCATTTATCACAGGCTTGGATGTGTCAAAGACTGGAGAAAAACTGACTTTTATGCATGCTGAGTTTTTTTGCAGCATCAGCTCAAATTATTGTGATGATTTTTCCCCATTAAATTACATTAAAACGACATTTTTTTAATTACTCCAAAATGACATTATATATGCATGCATTTGTAAAACTTTTTGGTGCCCTCTTCAGGAAAGAGGTCACACTTGCATTTTTTACTGTTGTCAACTACGTGGCGCCAAGAGACCATGAAATAGTTTTATAAACCGGCCATACTTTCCCATTCATTTTTATGTCATAGTATAAAATTATAGTATGTGCGTGTGCGCGTGTGCATGCACACGTGTGTGTGTGTGTGTGTGTGTGTGTGTGTGTGTGTGTGTGTGTGTGTCTCTCGTGCGCGTGCACGAGAGAGATGATTTTTTTCCCCATTGACTTCCATTAAAACGACATTTAGGAGGAAGAGGGTACATTTGTAATAGAGCTGTGGATAGAAAGCTTAGTTTCTGGCTTCTATGGAGTTTTTTTATGGAGTATTATAGTGCGTGTGTGCGTGTGTGTGGGTGGGTGACCTTTGCTCAACTACCCTTGATATGTCTGAGAAAATCAGAATATGCGAATCAGCTCTCAGAACTACCTTTTGTTGATGAGAAGTACAGACTAAACAAAAACAAGGTAAGTGGAATAAAACACTTGCATTACTTCCTGCTGGTCATTTGACAATGAAACGAACAGCGAACAAGCGGAAGAGAGCCTTCAGCCCAGAAGAAGTTCTGGAGGAAGTCATGCAGCCTGACCCCAGTGAGCTGCAGATTTCATCTACAGACAGCACTGACTCGAGAGAGTCAGATGCAGATTTTAAGCCAGCATCCACACCCTCAACTACGAGTGAGGAGGATTCTGAGGATCCTGGATCAGGGTGGATTGGGAGAAATGGGCAGGTGTGGTCTTCAAATAATGAAGAGACCGCTCCTTTCACCCAGCCTGCTCGCGGCGTGACTGCAGGGCCGACACGTTACGCAATAGCAAGGGTAGGAGACATACAGTCTTCCTTTGACCTTTTTTTCACTTCTGAGATGCTAGACCTAATTGTCAGCATGACGAACATTCATGGTCGGCGCAATGATAAAGACTGGATCGTGGTGGACTCGACGGATCTCAAGGCCTACATGGGACTAAATATTTTGGCTGGGGTCTACAGGTCCAGGAACGAGTCCACCTGCTGCCTGTGGGATGATCGACGTGGCCGGGCCATTTTCAAGGCCACCATGTCTCTAAAGAGATTTCACCAAATAAGCAGAGCCCTGCGCTTTGATGATAAGGTCACCAGAGCAGCTCGCATAAGAGATGATAAGCTTGCACCGATCAGAGCCCTATGGGATCTGTGGGCTCATCGGCTTGAGATTCTCTTCAATCCAGGCAGGGAGGTGACTGTAGATGAACAGCTTGTTCCATTCAAAGGACGCTGCCAATTTCGGCAGTATATGCCTAAGAAACCGGCAAAATATGGAATAAAACTTTGGGTCACGGCTGATGTGGCTACATCATATGCCTGGCGCTGTGCACTATATCTGGGGAAGATCGGGGATGCTGCAGAGGTGGGACAAGGCATGCGTGTACACATGAAGGTCAGTGAACAAAGGTTACCCTCTGTGAGAGACAGGCAAACACATACATACTAGAAAACTCCATAGGAAAGCCAGAAACTAAGCTTTCTCTCCACAGCTCTATATTATGGTCTCGTTTTACTCAACAGTAAAAAACGCAAATGTAATCTCTTCCCAACAGGAGGTGCTAATAACTTTCAAAAATGCATTCATGTATAATGTCATGGTGAAGCAATTAAAAAATGTCGTTCTAATGGGAGTCAATGGGGAAAAATCAGCCACTAAGGACAAATGAGGATGGAAAATAATTCAAGCTGATGCTGCAAAAAACTAACCATGCATAAAAGTCAGTTTTTCTCCAGTCTTTGACACATCCAAGCCTGTGATAAACAGTCAAAGAAAATCCGGTTTACAATTACTGTTTATATTAAATTTCAGTCATTTTGTGGTTTTTTTTTTTTCATTTTTGTGTGACGTCACTAATTCAATTTGCTATTACAAAGAAAAATCCTGGATTAAAATTTTCTTTTGTAGTTTTGATCAAAACTGAGGTTAATTAACAGATTTAAGTGAAAAAAGTGGAAACAAATGTTGATCTGATATATTTTTACAGCACTTGAACCTTTGTGGATGTTAACAGCCACGAGGGACAGATTAGGCTGGAAATAATTCAAGCTTATGCTGCAAAAAAACTAAGCATGCACAAAAGTCAGTTTTTCTCCAGTCTTTGACACATCCAAGCCTGTGATAAACGGTCAAAGAAAATCCAGTTTACAATTAATTTTTATATCGAATTTCAGTGATTTTGTGGGTTTTTTTTTTTTTTCATTTTTGTGTGACATCACTAATTCAATTGGCAAATAAAAAGAAAAATCCGGGATTAAAATTTTTTTTGTAGTTTTGATCAAAACTGAGGTTAATTAACAGATTTAAGTGAAAAAAGTGGAAACAAATGTTGATCTGATATATTTTTACAGCACTTGAATCTTTGTGGATGTTAACAGCCATGAGGGACGTTGAAGGATGTATTTTTGTACAGAGGAAACTGCTGACATAGCAAAAATGTGAAAAAAAAAAAATGTTAATTAAAAAAAAAAAACAATTTTCACAAAGTATCATTCCATTAGCTGAAACACATGTAAAGTTATCGGCGAAAGAAATTTTTAATTGAATAAAAATGGCGCGAGGGACGCATAAGTGTTAAATACTGGTCCCGGTACATTTTACATCTGTTTTAATGCTGTCTTTTCTTTTAAGGCTTGATGTCAAAGTTGACATAAAATTATCTTCTCTTTATTTTCCTAACAAGGGTGCATTTTGTATACCTGAATATAACATTGTATTAACAAAGTTATACCTTAAGTACTGCCATGTTAATAGTATGTTAAATGTTAACTGGTATGTAATGTACCTCTGTTTTAATGCTGTCCTTGCTTTCCATGTCTAATATCAAAATGATCACCAAAATTATCTGTTCCTTATTTTGCAAACAATGGTGCATTTTATTTGATCATGAAATGTACCATACTGTCTTAATACACTTTGGATAAAACTTTAAGTTCTCCAAAGCAAGAACAAACCCGGAAACCATGCCCACAAACACTTGAACAAAGGGAGTGTTCCCCTTCAAAATTTCAGGCCATAGCATTGGCCATTCCCCCAAAGATGGGTGGGGTTCAGGACCTTTAAAATCAGAATCAGAATCAGAATCAGGTTTATTGGCCAAGTGTGTTGACACACACAAGGAATTTGGTTCCAGCAGTTAGTGACTCTCAAAAGTACAGACATAAATAAAACCTATACATGACAAAACAGACAAGACAAGACAAAAACAGACTATACAAGACAATACAGACAATGTGAGACAGTATAGACAGTGTGGGTATTAAATAGGGATACAGATCAGTAATGTACATAAAGTGTGAGAGTGCATGGTAGTGCAAATGACAGTATTGTGTGTCAGGTATGATTAGAGAGTTACTATAAAACTTTGTACAGTATATAGCAGCCATAGTGTGTGCAACATATACAGATGATGTGATGACTGACAGTTCTGTGCAGTACTTATAGTACTTATAGTAGTACTTAGTACAGTACTTAAAACATCTTGAACCCAGCTAATCAACAGTCAGTCAGTAAAGTCAAGCAAGCTCGCTCACTCGGCTCGATCCCGAAGCCCGAAGGGCCCGGAGAGTCGGACGCTTAGAACAGCCCAGCAGCGACTCTTCGAGACGAGATCTCAAATCATTTTTGAGATCTTCCAGCAAACTTTATCTTCAAGAACAACACCTGCTCTGATCTTCAGGAGACATGGAAGAACATCTGACTCCATCCTAACCGACTCTTCATCGGGACTATTGTACAAACAAGCCAATGCAAGTAACCGTTTTACCAACCAATTAAGATGCGTGTTTAAGTTTGAGCCCCTTAATTTAAGGTGAATTTGAATTCTTGATGAGTTCTCATTTAGGATGTGATTAATTTAGAAGTTTAAGCTTGCCATTCCTTTCCTTTCTTTCTCTCCTTTCTTCTTTTCCTTTCTCTTCCTCCTTTTCCTATTTTGTACTTTTTTTTTTATTTTATTTTCATATTTATTTTCTTTATTTCTTTTTGTTTGTTTGTGTAGTTAGTTTTATGTTGTGTTTGTCTCATTCATTAAACGCCGTATTTTTCATAAGTGTGTCTCTGAGTGTCACTCACATTTTAAGGTTCCTGCAACATTCGATCTGAACTACATGCTCTATTAATTGTACAGTATAAAGTAAAGGGGGGTTGCGTCTTTCTCGGCTGGGGAGATATCTCTTTTATAGAATTAATAAAAGATTATACTGTCGGTTCGCCAGACGAACAGACCAAATAAGTGTAACGGTAAATTCCATTACCGTCAGTTCAACTTTATATTTAAATATCCTAAATATTTAGGAGTAACTATAACCCATTATAATTACTTATAAATATTTCCTTTTCTTTGCGAGCTAAATTCGCTACATATAATGGTGGAGAATGCGGGCAAACTGTTGTTCAAACTATATACTCATTTTATCTTTATTAATTGTTTTTCCCTCTTCTCTCCCATTCGCTACAACGAGTTACTCTTTAACTTGTATGATGACTTTTTCCAGATAGATTACAGAAGTCATACAGAGCTCTATCACATAAATACTCTTTCATAAATTTCTCCTACACACAGACATCCACCACATCCCTCACTTATACAAAAAGTCCTGTGTGACTCATGTTTGGAAGCAAAGTAAAAGAGTGAATAAATACATCACTCACAAATAAAATAACCTCAGAGCTTCCCAGATAACCAGAGCCTGGTGATTACATTGCAACACACACGTATTAGCAGTACATTACAAGCACAACATAGAGCTGTCCAGTACACTGACCGCCCACACACACACACACACACACACACACACACACACACACACACACACACACACACACACACAATCACACACACACATGGAACAGCCCCATTAGGTTTGTCCTACAAGACGGACTTAATAAGCACTTTCACAACACAAACACTCTGAGAGTCTGATACCGAGAGAGGAGGAGGAATGGCAAGGATAAAAATGGATAGGTTGAAATGGAAGCACAGAGACACTGTTTAAAAGGAATTTTAGCCAAAGGTGATACAAAAACAAAAAGGGAGGGATTTTTATTTATTTATTTAGTTATTTATTTATTTATTTAATTAATTTTTTTTTTTTTTTTTTTGAGGGGGGGGGGGGTTGTTGGAAAGCAGAGACAATAGAATGAAAGGACAAAAATGGAAGAAGAAAAAATAAAATAGCAACGGGGATTAAGTTGCTGGAGGCATACAGTGGGTGGTGATTGAAGATGTGAAATATTCACTGCTTGTGAATAACACTGCTCAAGCGCCATAAACAAACATGTACACACACTCACACACATATATATTCCTTCATCACTAATGCACAATAAATGCAGGAAATAATGTGAACAAGCCTGAAGCAATTGACTACCTAAAAACAACCAAAGAAAACACACACACACACACACACACACACACACACACAAGAAAAACAAAGAGGCACACAGCAGTGAAAAAAAAGCCCTGAAATCTGGCCCCATCCATCACAGTTTGCTGACTTCACTCAAACATGAGAGCATTATTTTCCCCTCCACTACATCGCTGCTTTCATTATATATATATATATATATATATATATATATATATATATATATATATATATATATATATATATATATATATATATATATATATATAATGAGGACAAAGAAAGAAGAAGAAACATATATATATATATATATATATATATATATATATATATATATATATATATATATATATATATATATATGTTTAAATGTTCTCTCAATTTTGTTTTTATGTGGCAGCCTGATACTACAATCATTCAAATTGAATTGATTTTCCCAATAATCTATACTCAGTACCCCATAAGGACAGAGTGTAAACAGAATTTTTGAATTACCGTAAATTGTTTTAAATATAAAAATAAAACAAAATATCACATTTATATAAGTTTTTAGTTCCTTTGTAACAACAAATGAATATTAGCTTAGATGCCTCCCAATTCTCTTGATTTTTGCTATGTTTCTACACATGGGTTGACTGTGGAAAATGTATGGATTGGACATGATTTGGAAAGGCAAACTCCTTTCTATAGAAAGCCTCACAGCTAAGTGGTTAGACAGAACCCTCTCCTCAGTGAAAAACCCATAGAAGCCTGCTAAAGGACTGTGTGGAACAAAATGTCCTGGTCTGATAAAACCAAGATTAACCTGTTTGGCCTCAATTATAAATGTTATGTCTGGAGAAAACCAAGCACCGCTCATCCACTGGCCAAAATCATCCCAAAAGTGCAGCATGTTGGTGGCAGCATCATGCTGTGCAGGTGTTTTTATGCAGCAGGGACTTGGAAACTGGTAAGGGTTAAGGAAAAAATAAATGGTGCAAAGTACAGAGATATCCTCAATAAAAACCTATTCCACAGCACTCTGACCTCAGTCTGGGCCAAAGGTTCACCTTAACTACATAAAAACAAACTTAAGCACACAGCCAAGACAACACAGGAGTAGCTTAGAGACACCTCTGTGAATGTTCTAGCGTGGCTCAGCCAGAGCCCTGACTTGAACCCTATTGAACATTGCTGGAATTATCTATATATTTACCCATAGACCCCATCCAACCTGATAATGGGATTTGACTTGAAGAATGGCTAAGTACTAAGTAAAGGGACATTTCTAAAATTATGTATACACACACACACACACACACACACACACACACACACACACACACCGCACTGTTTCTAATGGTTAGTAACTTATAAAATAATTAAAATAAGTGAAAATAATCGAATTTAAAGCAAAAAAATTGTTATAAATGTTAGCTTCTTGTTAGGAAATATTTTCTACACATGTTCTGTTTCAATTTATTTCTAAAAAACATTTTAATTATAATCACATATTACAATGAAAAATATATACTCAATAAAGAAAGTCCAAACCTTTTAACCTGATTTAACCTTTTTTTTTATATACAGTAAATTAAAGACCCCTTAGGACTATTTGAACCTGGCTATTTAAAAAATCATCAAAAACTTTATTAAACATGTTTTTCTAATTTAGCAACAATGATTGGGAGGGGAATGAAAAGTGAAAGATTCAACCAGGATGAGACTGAGAACAATTTTTTTGTTGTGGAGCTTATGTGAGAAACTGAAGTAATACATCACTAGGAAAATGGTTGACATTGGTTGCTGGTTGGCCAGCAATTTATTCTCTTCAGAATAAATTGCTGGTTGGCCAGCAATTTATTCTGAAGAGAAAATTGTTTGTCAGTTGAACAGGCACAGTGCAGGAAAATACAAGTTTGATGTGCCATTTTTTTAGACAACCAAAAGTAATATGTTGGTGATTAATGGAAATTGGAAATACATAACATAAATTCTGTGTAAGCAATGACAAATGTCTAAATAAAATACAGTTTGTATGTTGCATAAGTGTCTACCCATTTCTACACAACATAAACCAATCAGGTTGTAATATGTAAATATGTTTGCGATATATATAAATTATATATTTACATTTGATATGTTACTAATCAACTGTTGTCTAAAAGCACTTTCATATTTTTTAAATATATTATAATTGGCACTAAAATGTAAGAAGTTTGTATATGTTCATTCTTGTGCTTGTATGCAACGGTTTCCGTTGTTTTTCATCTTTTTACATGCTTTTTCTAAAAAATCTGAGTAAAAATGGGCAGAAGAACAATATGCTTGTTTTAATACCATCTGCCATGACTAAAGCATGTCTTATCCTCTGTCTAACCTTAATAGATAGCAGGATGAATAAGTGTGTGCTGGAAATTATATATTGTATACGTGTGATGGCTTTAAGTATTTATTTCATCCATGAAATTCTGGATTTACACATAGATAGAAAATAAATAGTGAATGATGCTGTGGTCATTTAGAGAGAAAGACAGAGGGAAGATGATGATCAACAAGTGATTGTTCCTGTCTCTGATTTCACATGTCTTTTGTTCTCTCTCTCCATCTTTTAGTGTGGTTGGTTGGGTGGGTGTATGTGTCTAACTGCATACAAATTTGTAATTGATTTTCCATCTACATTTTTCATGACTGCAGCCCAGATCCCAGACAACAAGAAGCACACAAAGCAACACACACACACACACACACACACACACACACACACACACACACACACACACACACACACACACACACAAACACACATGAACATATGTGTGCATTCACCTCAACATAGCCATATCCATGTTGCCATGACAACAGCTCTTCTGAGGTAACAAGCAAGAAGAGAGCGTGTGAGTGGAGTGATAAGCACCCAAAGCATGTGTTCTTCAGACATCATACGTTAGCAAACATGCAAGACGCACACACACGCACACACTAATACACGCACCAAGATTACAAAAGGAAAGCCAGTTTCACCCCGTGCTGTTATGAAGTGAGTATGTCTGTGGGTAGGTCTGCAAGACAAATGGCTGTACATTCAGCACATGGCAGATTCACAGAAACATCCACTGAACCTTACCAAAATCTACTTGTTGCAGGAGTATGGAGAGTAAAAACAATACAGTGTGTGGGTTTGCTTTCTAAGCCTGTGCATGGTTTTAGATGTCCTTTTTGGATAGTAGTGTTCATGTGAGTGGGATGCTATGCTTGTGTGTGTTTTCTATGTCCTTTTCCATGTGTGTATGCATGCTCTTGTTCATGATTCTGCAGATAGTCTTTTTAAAGCAGGATACATATGTGTGGGACACTGCTGCTTCGTTTGTGTGTGTGTGTTCATGTCTGTCTACCCTACCTTTGGATGGTCGCCTCTGTTTGGTCTGCATGGTCAGTGTGCCAACCACTGCTCCCATATTGTCGCCGTGGAAACAAACGTGTCTAGGTGGATGTCACTCCGTCACATGTGTTTCACTCACTAACTCTGTCCCTCTCTCCGTCTTTCCCTCATCCTTTCTTCCCTCCGCTTGATGTTTCCCTGCCTCACTTTGCTCCCCACTTCTTTGCACCCCCTCCCTTCAGCTTTTCCCTCCCTCCTGCTCTCTTTCTTTCTCTCTCTCGACTTCTTGTTGAGTGCTGGCGTCATGCAGTGTGAATCAGGATCAGAAAGCCACTTCATCACACACACTCGCAGCTTATATAAGCATGCAAAAGTTGCCACACACAGTACCTTTAAGAATACACATAAGGAGCCCACAACTTCTAATACCTAATGAAACAAACAGTGGAAGAAATAGGCACATTGCAGAACATGGCTCAAAGGTTTATATCAATTCATGATTAAAGAAAAATGTCCAATTTAAAAAAATTACATTAATCAATTATTCTATGTTCCAAGCCTTTTAAATTTGTCTTTAGTTTGACAGTAAAATATACAGAGATTTGTTTTACCTCATATGTGTGTCAGACTCAAAATTCTTTCACATGGTGAAATGTTCTACTGCTTATAGTTATACTACAAAATATATTGAACTAAAATATCTCAGTTTTGCATAAAATCTCTTAAAACTATGTCCGTTTTAAAATTTAAGTGAGAATACTAAGTGTAACTGAGGAAACTCTTAAGAGAACTATAAGATAGCAACTCCATGATTCTCTAATAGAACAAGTATTCATTAATTTATTTTTTATTTAATATATTACCGTATTTTTCTAGACTATAAGCCGCTACTTTTTCCCCACGTTTTGAATTTGATTTTTCCTGGTTTCACAAGCTTCAAGCCAAAAAAAACTGAACCCCATAACATTAGACCAAAGAAATTTCTGAACAGAAACGAAAAAAAGCACTTCACCTGTGTTCTGATCTGCACGGCATCGGGAGAAAAAACGCACGATGATGCCAAAAGATAAACTCCCGAGAGAAATAGTTGTGAAAGAAAGGAGGAAGACAGTGAACAATGACTTTCTTAATCAGGCTACTGTTTAGATACAAGCCGTTGTAACGCATTGAGTCTGGGTTAAGGGAGAGCTCACTAACTCCAGTTGCAACAGAAATCATATAAGCACAGACAGGTTTCCAAAACTCGTGCTTTTTTATTTTTCTTGGCAACAGCGTTACGGGTAAGTCAAAGAAACTTAAAAATGAGCATTAGAAATAGCGGAAAAAGTCAATGCCAGGCTATTCCCAAAATACCGCTCTGCTCCTAAAGGAAGCGCAACATATTTCACCCGTTACACCATGTGTAATGTGTCTTTCGTTAAAACCTGTGTAAAGTTCATTAGTGTAGACACTAATGCGGCTTATTGACAGGTGCGGCTTATTTATGTTCAAAATAAAAATATTTGTAAAATTCAGTGGGTGCGGCTTATATATGGGTACGCTTTATAGTCCGGAAATTACGGTACATATAAAATATTTAAATATGGCTATTCATACAGTCTTTATACTAGCCTTTATTCATATAATAATAATAATAATAATAATAATAATAATAATAATAATATAGAAAAACATTTATTTATATTCACAAACATACAAACAACTTTTACATTTTACCATCATCTCTATGGTATCCCAGGGGCAATTATCTTAACCTGATTTTCACTATGTCGAGAAAACAAGCTATTTCAAGTAAACACCCTGCCCACTTCTACATGTAGTACCTAATAGATTTATGGAAAAACGTTAGTGAATCTTTATCATATCATCGTTTATCTTATGATAATCATAAGTAATGATCATAAGCAGTATAAACCATAATCATTAATTTAACTGATCTATGTCTGCTATTTTATTTTTGTTGAAATGATCATGCTGATAAATTCAGAAAGTTTTATTTAGTTAGTTAAATGTTCTTTTTTAAAAGTAGCATTTCCCCTTGCCCATTGCTATCTCTCAGTATATGTGACACGAATGTGCACTGTTAATATTTTGACAGCTGGTTTTTATACCCAATGGCCCCTTTAACATTTTCAAACTACACAGATGCTTACAGTATTCTTATTTTTACTTTATCTTAAACTTGTACATTATTTTTCTATAACATTAATTAAATAAAAAGAAATAAAGCACACGTAGCTGCAAGCTAGCAATTAAAATGCATGCAGTTAGACTACCTGTTTTTACAACCAGGTAGTCTAAACTGACTGATATTCCAATTTGGTCACATGCCATTTTACAAACAACAGCTAGCATAGCGTGAAACTGTGCTTTCTCAGAGGCACAAAAAGCTAGTCAACCACATCTTTTCCAATTGCTGCTTATACAGTGTCATAGGCCAGTGCAATACACTCAGAGGAAAAGCGCTATCTACCCTCATCCAAATAAATGAGTTTACAAGCACAGACAATTGACCATTACTCATACACAGACAGCACAGGCAATTTTGTTGTCTTGACTCCCAACAACAGATGGCTGATAGCTTCATCAGGATTAAAATCTTTCAAGCTCCTGTCAATAACATAAGCAGGATTAGAAAGAAAATAAAAGTCTATCATATAATGAAGATAAACAGTTTAGCAAAATAAATCCATAATAAATTAGATATGCTTAAAATCTCTAACTATACAATAATAACCTACAATTCATACTTTGGGTAGCAGTTGATTTTGGGGAGGTCATTGTTTTACACATGGTCTTGGTACAGGTACAGTACTACCGTAGGTAACGTGGTACCATGTCCACCTTAATGTGTCAAACAATATAAAAACCATGGTGTTCATTTACATTCATACAGTAGTTAGTAGCATTTTCTGATGCAATTTTCTACTGCCTATTGCCAGTGACCACTTTCAGGTTTCTTTGGGCTATTGCTTTTGCATTAACACACACAGACAAATACATTTGACGATGATGCTGTGAGCATTGTTAGCTTGTCAAAGTTCAGTATTTCCGGCAGAGCAAGGCACATGGCATTTATGGCCAAGTCATTAGCCAGAATTACATTTCTAGCAAGTTCCCCAGGACCCAAACCTATACACAGCAGCAAGTCACTAAGCAAATAACCTTGAAATGAATACGGGCTAATGTTAACAACTCAAGTAGTTCTGAGTGATTACTAAACTATGTGTTGAGAGAGAAAGACTGCTGCTTTTGTTTTTAGCTGTTTGACGTCTAGTCTATTTTTACAACAGCAAGCCATAGCATTAAAACCACCTGCTTAATATTGTCCCCCTTGAGCTTTGACCCATTGATATTTGGGCTACACCATAGACCTCTGAAGGTGTGATTTGGTATCTGGCACCTAGACATTAGTGTCAGATCCTTTATCTAAAATAAGTTTTAAAATGGGGCTGTAATTCACCAGATCAAGCCACCTTTTTTGAATTGCTCCATGGTCCAGGTGTAACGTTCAAGTGTCAATTGTTGATACTTTTAGCAGTGGACAGTGGTCAACATAAGTACTCGGACTAGTCTGAAGCTACACAGTCCCATACGTAATAAGTTGCTATGAAATGTGTGTTCTGACATCTATCATAGCCAGTAAAAAAAGTAGCAATGGGCAGCAATTTAGCTGTTAGGAAATGGCTGTTTCATCAACTTGGAGGAGTACACGTCAACAGTGACCAGCTACATCGGCAAGTGCATTGGTGACGTGACCATCTCCAAGACCATCACTACACACTCCAACCAGAAGCCGTGGATGACCACCAAGGTGCGTGCGCTGCTAAAATCAAGAGACTCTGGCTTTAGAGCAGGGGACGAGACACCCTTTAAAACAGTGAGGGCCAAACTGTCCCATGCCATCAGAGAGGCGAAGCGCGCACATGCCAAGAGAATTTGCGGCCACTTCCAGGACAGCGGAGACACCCGCCGCATGTGGCAGGGCATCCAGGCGATCACGAACTACAAGACAACATCACCTGCTTGTGACCGTGATGACTCCCTCCCAGATGCGCTGAACGACTTCTACAACTGGTTTGAGGTGCAAAACAACATGGCGGTGAGGAAGACAACCCATCCTCCCTGAGACTAGTTGCTCTGTCTAACCACAACTGAAGTGAGAAAAACTCTATGCAGAGTTAACCCACAGAAGTCTGCTGGACCAGACAACATTCCTGGCAAAGTGCCCAGGGAATGTGCAGAACAGCTAGCGGATGTCTTCAGCGACATCTTCACCATCTCCCTGAGCAGCACCCTTGTTCCTACGTGCCTCTAGACGACGATCATCTTTCCTGTGTCGAAGAAGTCTACTGTCTCCTGCCTCAATGACTATTGTCCCTTCATGCTCACACCCATTGTGATGAAGTGCTTCGAAAGGGTTGTCATGAGGCACAACAAGACCCAGTTACTACCCTCACTGGACCCTATGCAGTTCGCGTATCGTCCAAACCGCTCCATGGGCGATGCTATCTCCACAACCCTTCATCTGGCCCTCACCCACTTGGACAACAAGTTAGCATATGTACGAATGCTTTTCATAGATTTCAGCTCAGCATTCAACACAGTCATTCCTGATTGAGAAGCTCTGTAACTGGATCCTGGACTTTCTGACTGGGAGACCTCAGTCAATCCGGATCGGAAACAGCATCTCCAGCACCACCAAACTGAACACTGGGGCACCTCAGGGCTGTGTGCTCAGTCCACTGCTGTTGACTCTTATGACTCACGACTGTGTAGCAATGCACAGCTCGAATTACATCATCAAGTTCGCCGATGACATGACCATGGTGGGTCTCATCAGCAAGAACGATGAGTCAGCATACTGAGAGGAGGTGCAACGGTTAACAGCCTGGTGTGGAGCAAACAACCTGTCCCTGAACGTTGATAAAATGAAAGAGGGTTGGTTGTTGATCTCAGGAGAGCACATAGTGACCATTCTCTACTGAACATTGATGGATCCTCCATAAAGATCGTCAAGCGCACCAAATTTCTTGGTGTTTATTTGGCGGATAACCTCACCCGGTCACTCAACACCAGCTCCATCACCTAGAAAGCCCAGCAGCATCTCTACTTCCTGAGAAGACTGAGGACAGCTCGTCTCCCTTCCCCCATCCTGACCACGTTTTACAGAGGGACCATTGGGAGCATCTTGAGCAGCTGCATCACTGCCTGGTTTGGGAACTGCACCATCTAGGATCGCAAGACGCTACAGAGGATAGTGAGGACAGCTGAGAAGATCACCAGAGTCTCTCTCTCCCCTCTATCATGGACATTTACACCACACGCTGCAAAGCCAACAGCATTGTGGACGACCCCACACAACCCTTACACGCACGCTTCACCATCCTGCCATTAGGGAAGCGGTTACCTTTAAGAACTGATTGTTTACTTGCTGCCTAATAAATCTCATGCCTTGACAGGTATCACTGTAGCAAGATTCAGTTATTCACTTTACCTGTCAGTGGTTTTACCATTATATCAGTGTATGTGTTTACCAGTGTGTTATTAGTCAAATTAGCCTCATTTCAACAAAACTAAAGAATGTGGCTTGATTGAATAAAACGGAGATGAGGAAATGTGTACTGTTGATTAATTGCTTTGAATTTGCTTGTGTCTGTCGAGTCATGTGTTGAAATGATTTAAAACAGAAAATTTTCAGAGAATTGCCATGCTAATTCCATGCACCATCAGTTCACTACATGCAAATATGTTAAATTAGCACATTGAAGAAATCACTTCAGCTGTGGAAGTGAGCCTGCCTGAAAAATGTAGTGCAGCTGAAAAATATATGAGCATGCACCTTTCAGATTGTCACATTTTATGGTGTAGCTGATTAAAACACGATAAAGGTTTCAGCTTATCATTAGATCATTTGTAAATCAAACAGAGCCGTACAATGTGTTTTAGTTTTAACTGTGTCCTCAATCCTGTATTCTGAATGAGATTAGAATGAGATCTACCTCAGGGATCTCTGATCTCTTACTTCAGCAGATAATGTCCTCTCTGGCTTTGCAATTGCTTAGCCGTGACCTATTACTTCTTTCCCTGTCTTTCTGCCCTGCTATGAATCTCTCCATTTCTACACAGTCCTCTGGCAATCTGACTCAGCTGAGAGAATTTCCTTACTTCACTAAGATGATCACATGGCATTTGTATTTAGAATGTTGTTTTATTTTATGTTTTACACTGTATTATGCACAAGTAAGTCATCCCCATGCAGTCTATTCAAGGTACATTCCTGAATAATATTGTGTGTAATAATATCTGAGAAAATGTTTTGTATTTAAATCCAAACAAGTAAATTCCCCCTCTGTGGTATGCACAGTTATCAGTCCTGCTCGCTGAACTTTGAACTTCACCCCCACCACAAATAGCTGATTCACATTCTGATCAGACAGCAGCTAAGACTTAAATAAAAAGTGTTCAAAGGCCCTAGGACTGAAAATGGAATGTAAAAAAATTAGAAGTAATCAAGGGACAAATAAATGTCTGTGGAGCAATGAAATGATTATAGTCTTATTTACAAGGAGCACTGGCACAGTGAATGATAAAAAAAAAAAAAAAAAAGCAGTGATCTCTCAATATATGTCCACAGATTTAAAGGATAAATGACATTTATTTTGGGGTAAATCATACACTTTTACGCATTTATTTTGCTGTTGCTAAATTAAGTCAGGAGTTTCCATTTTTTAATTTAATTTTTTTTTATCTTCCCAAAACTCATCCCTCTCTAATGCGCTCTCTTCACCCCCACTGGTTCACCTTGCTGTGTTTCACCTTGACTGTGGTGAATGTGGCAAGGTGATTGAACACTCACCAAAGCTCGTCAGCAATATATAACAGATGGAGAGAGAAAAATAGCAACATATAATAAACATATACAGTGAGGAAAATAAGTCTTTGAACACCCTGCTATTTTGCAAGTTCTCCCACTTAGAAATCATGGAGGGGTCTGAAATTGTCATCGTAGGTGCATGTCCAATGTAAAATACATAATCTAAAAAAAATAAATCCAGAAATCACAATATATGATTTTGAAACTATTTATTTGTATGATACAGCTGCAAATAAGTATTTGAACACCTGTCTATCAGCTAGAATTCTGACCCTCAAAGATCTGTTAGTCTGCCTTTAAAATGTCCACCTCCACTACATTTATTATCCTAAATTAGATGCACCTGTTTGAGGTCGTTAGCTGCATAAAGACACCTGTCCACCCCATACAATCAGTAAGAATCCAACTACTAACATGGCCAAGACTAAAGAGCTGTCCAAAGACACTAGAGACAAAATTGTACACCTCCACAAGGCTGGAAAGGGCTACGGGGAAATTGCCAAGCAGCTTGGTGAACAAAGGTCCACTGTTGGAGCAATCATTAGAAAATGGAAGAAGCTAAACATGACTGTCAATCTCCCTCGGACTGGGGCTCCATGCAAGATCTCACCTCGTGGGGTCTCAATGATCCTAAGGAAGGTGAGAAATCAGCCCAGAACTACACGGGAGGAGCTGGTCAATGACCTGAAAACAGCTGGGACCACCGTTTACAAGGTTACTTTTGGTAATACACTAAGACGTCATGGTTTTAAATCATGCATGGCACGGAAGGTTCCCCTGCTTAAACCAGCACATGTCCAGGCATGTCTTAAGTTTGCCAATGACCATTTGGATGATCCAGAGGAGTCATGGGAGAAAGTCATGTGGTCAGATGAGACCAAAATAGAACTTTTGGGTCATAATTCCACTAAGCGTGTTTGGAGGAAGAAGAATGATTAATACCATCCCAAGAACACCATCCCTACTGTGAAGCATGGGTGTGGTAGCATCATGCTTTGGGGGTGTTTTTCTGCACATGGGACAGGGCGACTGCACTGTATTAAGGAGAGGATGACCGGGGCCATGTATTGCGAGATTTTGGGGAACAACCTCCTTCCCTCAGTTAGAGCATTGAAGATGGGTCGAGGCTGGGTCTTCCAACATGACAGTGACCCGAAGCACACAGCCAGGATAACCAAGGAGTGGCTCTGTAAGAAGCATATCAAGGTTCTGGCGTGGCCTAGCCAGTCTCCAGACCTAAACCCAATAGAGAATCTTTGAAGGGAGCTCAAACTCCGTGTTTCTCAGCGACAGGCCAGAAATCTGACTGATCTAGAGAAGATCTGTGTGGAGGAGTGGGCCAAAATCCCTCCTGCAGTGTGGTATAAAACTACAGGAAATGTTTGACCTCTGTAATTGCAAACAAAGGCTACTGTACCAAATATTAACATTGACTTTCTCAGGTGTTCAAATACTTATTTGCAGCTGTATCATACAAATAAATAGTTTAAAAATCATACATTGTGATTTCTGGATTTTTTTTTTTTAGATTATGTCTCTCACAGTGGACATGCACCTACGATGACAATTTCAGACCCCTCCATGATATCTAAGTGGGAGAACTTGCAAAATAGCAGGGTGTTCAAATACTTATTTTCCTCACTATATATATATGTTAGCTAGGAATGCATTATCATTGAAGTTAAAGTTACAAGAACTATGGGCAATAAGTGAAAAGACCACAGATTATACAGAGACATAATATGGTTTGATTTACACAAATCTGCTTTTTTATTTAATGCTTGTTTTTTGTGCATTCGGCATGTATTTCATAAATGATGCAGTGTCTGTAGAACACTCTGTTAGTTTAATCTCACCTCTCTTATCTTCGCACCCACTGTTATACTGACTAATGAAAAACCATATGTCATTATCACCATACACTCCCCAATGAGAGGAACCATATCGTCCTCTCTCTGTTTCTCTTTCTCTCTCTCTATCTCTATATCAGCTGCACAGCTCCTGAATTACTCTTTAAGGTCCCAATTCTCTATCAAGTGCTATAGTGTTATATGGTCTCTCTCTCTCTCTCTCTCTCTCTCTCTCTCTCTCTCTCTCTCTCTCTCTCTCTCTCTCCACCCCTTTTTCTTATCTAACTATCCATCTATCAATCTCACCCACCCTCCTATCGCTCTCTTTGTCTCTTTATGCCTCTGCAGTATTGCGGTCTAGCTTAAAACACACAGATTACTATGTGTATTCTCATATAATAAATAAATCAGATATGCCTTATGTATAAGACAGTGGCTGCTAGTCTTGCAGCTTTCTAAATCCCATTTAATAAAAACCCAAAAACCCCAAAAGTGTGTGTGTGTGTGTGTGTGTGTGTGTGTGTGTGTGTGTGTGTGTGTGTGTGTGTGTGTGTGTGTGTGTGTGAGAGAGAGAGAGAGAGATATTTCCCTTTTACATCTCTTTCTTTGCCTCATATTATTTTTCTCCATTCTTGACATGATTAGTCATATTTGTTCACTGCTTTGATAGGTGTACATTCTTATTCAGATAAAGAGGATCACATGTCTTTTGGTTAATAGCCTAATTCAGGAGGATTATGTCCAAAAATAACTGTCTTACAAACATAATTATTTAATCTTTTGTCTTTGGCCCAAACAAGAATTACATCATATTTCACATAAGAAGCTGTCTGGGCAGAAATGTGCTAAATAAACTGAATTAATTCCTCAGGGACTTTATATTATTCCAAATATCTTCAAAATGGCTTTTGGAGCAGGTTCTTGTAGACTATAGGTGGCCATAGCTATGTCCAAAAGGTGAAAGCAGCTGGCTTTCTGCTTATTCTGTCTCATGAGTGTCTTGAGACAGGCTCTGAAGGAAACATTTGTCA
Source organism: Silurus aristotelis (assembly GCF_946808225.1). Lineage (NCBI taxonomy): Eukaryota > Metazoa > Chordata > Actinopteri > Siluriformes > Siluridae > Silurus > Silurus aristotelis. The sequence continues at coordinate 12,185,413 of NC_139580.1, forward strand.
CAACATTGCCAGGATAGAGGCATATGCTAATGCCTCAAAAGTCTGTTAAGCATGAAAGAAGCTTGATTGCATATAAGAAGCAAAAATGATTTGTCACAACACCAGTTTTTTCTTTGTAGGAATAAAATTGGATTGCCAAACCATTTAAGTTTGCACATGATGATATCTTTATGCCTCCAAATACAGCTTAACCCTAGGTACAGTCACACTAGCGACAAAGCAGCAGGTCACTATTGAATTTCTGTGTATGTGTGTATGACACTGGGGTATAATTTCAGCCACTGTAGAATTTGTTTTGATGTAGTAACAAATGATAAATTTTGTTTCTACCACCAGTTAGAATTTACCAATTAGCCCACAAAAAAAAACAAGAAAAATGTTATCTGGTTACATATGAGACACAATATGTCATATATGTGTACAGACTCAATATGAAGATGGAAATAGCTTAAAAGAAAGTACCAAGAGATTTGTTATCCTTCTAGTGAGTGTTTGTAGCTAATACAGCTAGCCTTCTTTGCTAGTCTGCAGTACAAGGCCAAATGTGACATTAGTAGCAATTGCTACAAACAAACAAGAGGCAAACTATTAGCGAAGAACACATATATTTCTTCTCCAAATTGCTGCCACAAAGTTGGATGTGTACAATTGTATATGATTACTTTGCATGCTGGGACACTACAGTTTCCCTTAATCGTAGCAGACAGATCCAAACCTATTACACCATAACAATGACTATGTGCACAAAGCTCCATTGGTTTGACAAAGATGGTGTTGAAAACCTTGAGTGTATCCTCACCTTATCCCACCTCTGGAATTAACTGGAATGCCCACTGTGGGCCAGATCTCCTTTTCTGACACAATGCCTAACCTGATTAATGCTCTTATGGTTAACAGATATGAAGATAATGACCGTGTAAATCCCCAAACCATGCTCCACAATGTAGTGGATAGCCTTCTGAAAAAGGGGACTGCATTTTGAAAATGCAGTGGTGTTTATTAAGCACACATGGGTGCAATTGTTGGGTGTCCATGACCATATAGTGTATAATACAATTTATTTTTATTATACAAGCCCTTATAATATAATAGTAAGCAATTGAGTTACCTCAGGAATCTTTTTTTTGTATATTTATTTGTATTTTTCTCAGTGACAACTTCCTCAATGATTCAGTGACCTAATTTAAAAATAAAATGAACACTTTATACAGCAGCCCTTCTTTCTAAAAGTACACTCTCAGTGCATGACTTAAATTCTGCCTTGTCTGGATGTGTACTGGTGAGGAATGACACTGTTTAGTGTGCAGACAGAAGCCCCAGTCTAATAATCTATAGGCTGCACTGGAGCATTTTATGTTACTTACTGGCAATGCTTGATTTCAACCCAGCCATTAGGGGGGCACAAGCCAGTGTACTCTTAGTGCCGGTCCCAAGCCCGGGTAAATGGGGAGGGTTGCGTTAGGAAGGGCATCCAGCGTAAAACATGTGCCAAATCAAATATGCGGATCACAAATGAGAATTTCATACCGGATCGGTCGAGGCCCGGGTTAACAACGACCGCCACAGGTATCGTTAGCCGACAGGGTACCGGTGGAAATTGGGCTACTGTTGGCCGAAGGAGGAGAAGGCGAGGAGGAAGGCGTCTACAGAGACGGCAGGAAAAGGAGCAGTGTAGGAGAGTAAAGGTTCGGGTTGGTACTTTAAATGTTGGTACTATGACGGGTAAAGGGAGAGAGATAGCTGATATGATGGAGAGGAGAAAGGTAGATGTGTTGTGTGTTCAGGAGACCAAGTGGAAAGGGAGTAAGGCCAGGAACATTGGAGGTGGGTTTAAACTGTTTTATCATGGTGTGGATGGGAAGAGAAATGGTGTAGGGGTGATTCTGAAGGAAGCGTACAGTAAGAGTGTAGTGGAGGTGAAGAGAGTTTCTGATAGGGTGATGATCGTGAAGGTGGAAGTTGAAGGGATGATGATAAATGTCATCAGTGCCTATGCTCCACAAGTTGGCTGTGAGATGGAGGAGAAAGAAAGATTCTGGAGTGAATTAGATGAAGTGGTAGATGGTGTACCTAGGAAAGAACGATTGGTGATTGGGGCAGACTGTAATGGGCAGGTAGGTGAAGGGAACAGAGGTGATGAGGAGGTGATGGGTAGGTATGGTTTTAAGGAGAGGAATGTGGAAGGGCAGATGGTGGTAGATTTTGCTAAAAGGATGGAAATGGCAGTGGTGAACACGTATTTTAAGAAGAAGGAGGATCATAGGGTGACGTATAAGAGTGGAGGAAGGTGCACACAGGTGGATTATCTTCTGTGTAGGAGATGCAACCTGAAGGAGATTGGAGACTGTAAGGTGTTGGTGGGGGACAGTGTAGCTAGACAGCATCGGATGGTGGTCTGTTGGGCAACTACTGCAGGAGTGATGAGGGAGGCAGCTAGAAAAGTACTTGGTGTGACTTCTGGAAATAGAAAGCAAGACAAGGAGACGTGGTGGTGGAATGAGGAAGTGCAGGAGAGCATTAGGGGAAAGAGATTGGCAAAACAGAAGTGGGATCGACAGAGTGATGAGAAGAGTAGGCAGGAGTACAAGGAGATGCGGCAGCAGGTTAAAAGGGATGTGGCGAAAGCCAAGGAAAAGGCATATGAGGAACTGTATAAGAGGTTGGACACTAAGGAAGGAGAAAAGGATTTATACCGATTGGCCAAGCAGAGGGACCGAGCTGGGAAGGATGTACTGCAAGTTAGAGCAATAAAGGATGGAGAGGGAAATGTTGACTAGTGAGGAGATTGTGTTGAGAAGATGGAGGGAGTATTTTGAGCAGCTGATGAATGAGGAAAATCAGAGAGAGAGAAGGTTGGAGGATGTGGAGTTGGTGAAGCAGGATGTAGATAGGATTAGTAAGGAGGAAATGAGAGCAGCGATTAAGAGGATGAAGAATGGAAAGTCGGTTGGACCAGATGACATACCGGTAGAAGCGTGGAGATGTTTAGGAGAGATGGCAGTGGAGTTTTTAACCAGATTGTTTAACAGGATTCTGGAAGGGGAGAGGATGCCTGAGGAATGGAGAAGGAGTGTGCTGGTACCGATCTTTAAGCATAAGGGAGATGTGCAGACCTGCAGTAACTACAGGGGAATTAAGTTGATCAGTCACACCATGAAGTTATGGGAAAGAGTAGTGGAAGCCAGGCTGAGAGAAGAGGTGACCATCTGTGAGCAACAGTATGGTTTCATGCCGAGGAAGAGCACCACAGATGCCTTATTTGCTTTGAGGATGTTGATGGAGAAGTATAGAGAAGGACAGAAGGAGCTGCGTTGTGTATTAGTGGATTTAGAGAAAGCGTACGACAGGGTGCCGAGAGTGGAGTTGTGGTATTGTATGAGGAAGTCAGGTGTGTCAGAGAAGTATGTGAGGGTGGTGCAGGACATGTATGAGGACAATGTGACGGCAGTAAAGTGTGCAGTAGGTACGACAGACTGGTTCAGGGTGAAGGTTGGACTGCATCAAAGATCGGCCCTGAGCCCTTTCCTGTTTGCAGTGGTGATGGACAGGTTGACGGACGAGGTCAGACAGGAGTCTCCCTGGACTATGATGTTTGCAGATGATATTGTGATTTGTGGTGAAAGTAGAGAGCAGGTTGAGAAGAGCCTGGAGAGGTGGAGATATGCGCTGGAGAGAAGGGGAATGAAAGTCAGTAGGAGTAAGACAGAGTACATGTGTGTGAATGAGAGGGAGGGCAGTGGAGTGATGCGGTTGCAGGGAGAAGAGGTGGAGAAGGTGGAGGAGTTCAGGTACCTGGGGTCAACAGTGCAAAGTAATGGAGAGTGTGTTAGGAAAGTAAAGAAAAGAGTGCAGGCAGGGTGGAGTGGGTGGAGAAGAGTGACAGGAGTGATTTGTGATAGAAGAGTATCTGCAAGAATTAAAGGGAAAGTTTATAGGACTGTGGTGAGACCTGCGATGTTGTATGGATTAGAGACAGTGGCATTGAGTAAAAAACAGGAGGTGGAGCTGGAGGTAGCAGAGCGGAAGATGTTGAGGTTTTCGTTGGGAGTGACGAGGATGGACAAGATTAGAAATGAGTTTATTAGAGGGACAGCACATGTAGGATGTTTTGGTGACAAGGTGAGGGAGGCGAGATTGAGATGGTTTGGACATGTGCAGAGAAGGGACATGAATTATATTGGTAGAAAAATGCTGAAGATGGAGCCACCAGGTAGGAGGAAAAGAGGAAGGCCAAGGAGGAGGTTCATGGATGTGGTGAGGGAAGACATGCAGGTAGTTGGTGTAAAAGAGGCAGATATAGAGGACAGGGTGGTATGGAGACGGATGATCCGCTGTGGCGACCCCTAATGGGAGCAGCCGAAAGAAGAAGAAGAAGACTGGCAATGCTTGATTTCATCATAACTTTAGTGGCACAACCTAATCTTAACATGTCCAATAAAAATTACATATTCAATATCGATTGTACCTAAGATGTGAAACTGTTCTTTCCGTCATTCAGGAAAAGAGAAACACTGTAATTTGCCATTCTTATTTAGAAATGTCCTGTATGAGAGAAAGTGATTTACTGTAGGGTTCATTTAGGATACAGCAGATCCTAGATTTTAATTTAAACACATATGCACACACTCAAACACACACAGAGATTGGGTGATTTAGCATTAGGTAGCTCAGGAGTAGAATACCATCGCCTTTTATAGAGTCACAGCTCGCTGTGTATTTACACAAACTCAGCCAGCAGCTGTGAGACAAGATTCATTGTGAATGAACTTGGCTTGCTTATATACACGCACACTCTTTCTCTCTCTCTCTCTCTCTCTCTCTCTCTCTCTCTCTCTCTCTCTCTCTCTCTCTCTCTCTCTCTCTCTCTCTCTCTCTCTTTCTCTCTCTATTTCTTTCTTTCTCTCACACACACAAACAGAAATCTAATTGTCAATGCCATATTCAATTTTATTTGTATAGCACTATTACAATTTAGCCATTGATGTCAACCATATAAGATGACAATATGGTACAATATACATTCGTAACTCCATGCTAACTTAAATAACACGGTTTGTACAATCAAATGTATACAGTTACTAGCAGAGGGCATATAAGGGGCATGTAGTCAAGGGCTCAAGATTGCAGGTAATAAACACACACATAGGAACACAATCCATGCGCATACATGCACACACACACACACACACACACACACACACACACACACACTCACTCACTCTTGCATGCATGCGTGTACTTTACATATATTTACACACTTACACAGGAGATAAACTTTGAGGACATGCAAAGCTAATCTTACCTTTTTGATACTCCACCTGTTTGCTATGTGTCAAAAATGTGCCAATAACAATCCCCATTCCTGATGAAAGTTTCTGTGAGTGTGAGTGTGAGTGTGTGTGTGTGTGTGTGTGTGTGTGTGTGTGTGTGTGTGTGTGTTTGGTAATTTCCAGGAACCACCTTAGATTTTCCTTATTCTGTAACTACGTATGCTTAATGTTCTTTCAATCTGCTATTAAGCATGCAGCTTCACATCCTTCCTCACCTGTCCCCTTTTGTCTCTCTCCCACTCCTCTCTCCTTTGCCTTTTTCTCCCTATTCTCATTCCTCTTTTCACCACCCACCTTTTTCCTTGGCAGTGTCTTTCTTATCTATTCACTCCCTCTTAACCCTATTCCTCTATGCATATAAATCACTGTCACTTAAAATCACTTCATTATTAAGAGAGATCAGTTTGAAGAACATTCCAGATCATACACACACTGACCAAGAGTCCAAACCAGGATCATGTTGGATGTTGTACTTTTCTTTTTGAATCACAGGAGGATTTTTGTCTATTTTGCAATATTCAGCAAAGAAAGGAATAAAAGTAAAAGATAATGGGTTTCTTAATGGGTGCCATGCAGGAAAGGCACCATCCCCACACAAAAGCTTCCTGAGGCTGGTTGAGACTGAACATAAATCCTGGCTGTGATGCTGATTTGACAAAAGAATTTTACTGTCAAAAGACAATGCATTCATTTTAAATAAGCATGTTCACAAGTTTGGCCAGCAAGCATCACAAAAAAGAATAAATTCAATTTCCTGTGTGACAAAACCCACTGTAATTCCACTAAACAACGAACACAAACAAAATTTATAAACCAATGCGTCGATATAACGAGTATTGGCATAGACATCCACACAAAACATTCTGATAATAACAAACACTTAATCTTATCTTAATAAATGTATTTGAATATTACATTATCCTATTATTAGAGGCTCAGGGGTACACAAAATAGTGCATTAAAAAGGAACAGATAAATTAGAAAACAACATTCTATACATAACAGGAGCACATTTGTAACACTAGATTTATATACTTTGCTATAGAAACAAGTCAGCTATACATATAAATAGAGTGGACATGATTTACAAGTAAATATAAATACACTGTAAATACAATAAGTCTACACACTGTATAAACATTACACCTACTAAGAAATTAACTACTATAAACTGTTGACAATCACATGGCACGTTGTTGATGGCCCCAAGAGTGTCTGCAGTCAACAATCAAAATAAAGTGGAAGCAAATCATGTTTTTATGCCTACACAATGTTTAAAATATAATATACCAATTTTAGATGTAATATGTCATGTCAAGTCAACCCAGCCATTAGAGAGGCACAAGCCAGTGAACTCTTAGTGCCGGTTCCAAGCCCCGATAATTGGGGAGGGTTGCATTAGGAAGGGCATCCAGCGTAAAACATGTGCCAAATCGAACATGGGGATCACGAATGAGAATTTCATACCGAATCGGTTGAGGCCCGGGTTACCAACGACCGCCACAGGTATCGTTAGCCAACAGGGTACCGGTGGAAATTGGGCTACTGTTGGCCGAAGGAGGAGAAGGAGAGGAGGAAGATGTCTACAGAGATGGCAGGGAAAGGAAATGTGTAGGAGAGTAGAGGTTAGGGTTGGTATTTTAAATGTTGGCACTATGACTGGTAAAGGGAGAGAGGTAGCTGATATGATGGAGAGGAGAAAGGTAGATATGTTGTGTGTTCAGAAGACCAAGTGGAAAGGGAGTAAGGCCAGGAACATTGGAGGTGGGTTTAAACTGTTCTATCATGGTGTGGATCAAAAGAAAGAGAAATGATGAAATCACATTGGAATGTGTAAAGGTGATTATGAAGGAAGAATACAGTAAGAGTGTAGTGGAGGTGAGGAGAGTTTCTGATAGGGTGATGAACATGAAGCTAGAAGTTGAAGGGATGATGATAAATGTCATCAGTACCTATGCTCCACAAGTAGGCTGTGAGATGGAGGAGAAGGAAAGATTCTGGAGTGAATTAGATGAAGTGGTAGATGGTGTTTCTAGAAATGAATGATTGGTGATTGGGGCAGACTTTAATGGACATGTAGGTGAAGGGAACAGATGTGATGAGGAGGTTATGGGTAGGTATGGCCTTAAGGAGAGGACTGTGAAAGGGCAGATGGTGGTAGATTTTGCTAAAAGGATGGAAATGGCAGTGGTGAATACGTATTTTAAGAAGAAGGAGGATCATAGGGTGGCCTATAAGAGTGGAGGAGGTGCACACAGGTGGATTATGTTCTATGTAGGAGATGCAACCTGAAGGAGATTGGAGACTGTAAGGTGTTGGCAAGGGAACAGTGTAGCTAGACAGCATCGGATGGTGGTCTGTAGGATGGTTTTGGAGGTGAAGAAGAAGAGGAGGAGAGTGAGGACTGAAAGAAGAATAAGGTGGTGGAAACTAAAGGAAAATACCCTTTTAAATCCACATCATGTAAAACAAACACAATAAATGATGCCATTGTGATAGTAAGTGAGATAAGCATGTTGTTCTGGACTGGGAAATAAAAGGAAAATTGATAAAGATATTAAATGGTGCATAGTAGTTAATTTCACTCTTTTTGATAAAAGCAATTAGTCAGCTAGTTTGGTAGCTAGCATGAACTAAAAACACAAAACATAAAATTTTAAAGTAGTTTCACACACACACAAAAACACACACACACACACACACACACACACACACACACACACTGGTGTTGTTTACTGGCCATTGCTATTCTTCACACGGCTTTATTTAAGGCAACACGCATCCCTTTTGCATGTGACATCTCTAGAGTTCAATATGGCAGCCATTATAGATTCCAATTTATCTTTTAGAAGTTAATCGATTTGGCTACAGCACAGAGAGAAAGAGAGAAGGCATGAGAGAGAGAGAGAGAGAGAGAGAGAGAGAGAGAGAGAGAGAGAGAGAGAGAGAGAGAGAAGGAGGAAGGAAATAGTAAAGCAGACACCAGTGAGAAAGAAAAGAGCAGCAGAGGATAAAAATCTGATGTAATTGTGTGTAAACTAAAAATAGTGGATGGATATGTACAATGTGTTTAAAATGTATTTAAAATAGAATAACAGACTATTTAGATAATGTAATCATAAATGCTGGTGAGTAAAACAGGGGCGTTGAATACAGAATAACAACTAATTTTTTTGTTGGCCTGCTTTGCTTTCTTTTGAAATGCACGTTAAGCAGAAGTATATTCCAATTATACAATTTTGCTCATAATTGCACCATTAAGAGTAATAAGAAACAAAGCTCCAATTTGCCAGCTCACCAGTGCTTACAGTAGATCACAAGATAACAGTAGGTTTGATACATTTATAAATTTGGTAGATGCTTATCTAGTGATAGATAATTATAGACATGGGTCAAAGCCCTCTTTAAATAATTACTTGAATATTAAATAGCAAGAGAAGTAGTGATAGCAATAATAATCAATAATGTGTAATGTGACAAATCTCTATAAATCTCTAAAATATGGGTAATATAGATTTTAGTGTCAAAATGTAATTTGTAATTTAGAACAGGCCTATTTTTGTGCAGAAATATGACCTTATTATTTTTGTTTTGTTGTCAGTAGCCTCAAACAAAAACAGCTTTAATGTAATGTATAGTTCTCTTTTTCAGTTTCTTACTTTTACTTAAAGTCAAGAAGCTTTTGTTGTCATTTCAACCATATATAGCTGATGCAGTACACAGTGAAATGAGACAACATTTCTCCAGAATCCTGGTGCTACATAAAACAACATAGAGCTACATAACAGAAAACAGAGTAAAGGACTGAAGTAAGTTGTCCTCACCGCATAAAGTGCATCGTGTGCAACCAAATGCAAACAATGCAAGACAAAAGACAGTGCAAACAATTCGAGACAGTGTTGGATAGTTACACAAAACACATAATACCAACCAGTAAACCTACTGTATAATATGTTTTACAGTACAGTGTGCAAAATAGAACTATAAACAAGAGTGTTCTTGTAAACAGAAACAGAAACTTGTGCAAAAACAGCATGATAATGATGCAACAATAGTCATTGAGGCAGGAGATGTCTTTGGTACAGGGACGATGATCGTTGACTTGAGGCACATAGGAACAACAGCGTGCTTAATGAAATATTGAAGTTTTCAGTGAAGACATCTGCTAGCTGTTCTGCACATTCCCTGAGCACTCTGCCAGGAATGTTGTCTGGTTCAGCAGACATCCGTGGGTTAACTCTGCATAGAGTTTTCCTCACTTCAGCCATGGTTATACAGAGCACCTACTGTAGTCTTTGGGAGGAGGGGTGGCTTTTTTTGTCACCAAATTGTTCTGCACCTCAAACTGGGTGTAAAAGTTATTCAGCGCATCTGGGAGAGAAACTTCACTGTTACAAGCAGTTGGAGTTGTCTTGTAGTTTGTGATCGCCTGGATGCACTGCCATATGCGCCAAGTGTCTCTGTTGTCCTGGAAGTGGCCATGGATTCTCTTGGCATGTGCATGTTTACCTCTCTAATGGCCGTGGCAGTTTGTCCCTTGCTGTTCTTAAGGCCGCCTTGTCCCCTGCTCTGAAAGCGGAGTCTCTAGACTTTAACAGCGCATGCACTGATAGACTGGAGGCTCCTTTTATTGATTACTGTATTGTAGCACATGCAAAAGTTAGATGTACTGTGTAAAAGAATGAACTGAAGTGTACCCTATGAATATGGCATGTAAATATGGTAATACTAGAAGGAACTTGTGTCCACATGGGTGGAATTGATTCCTCATATGTGCTCAACTCAGGGTCATGCCATTTTTTATGAATCTGACTCAAGTAGGTTCATATTTGTGCTTGTTGCTATGCAACTTTGATAAATATGGACTCATGGCAATTCTCGTAAGGGTCAGAGATTAGACCACATGTGTTGCCTAAAATAAGCATTCTGAAACAGCAGTTGCACATCACTACTTAATCATCATACAGTCAGGTGCACATAATAGTTCCTGGATGCCAGAAGGTGCTTAACTTACACTGTGAGAGAAACATTATCCTGCAGGAAATATTTAAATTATGGTAATCAGGTTTCAGTTATGAAGTTTACAATCTATTTCAATTTATCAGCTGCAATAAGTTCAAACAATAGTCATCTATACACAAATTACTCACTGATCTTTTCTTTTGAACAATATTTGTTTTTATTTTTGTTGGTTTCAAATTGAGAGGTTCAGTATGTTGCACACAGTCATTTCCTGCCAAGACCTGTTAACAATTATTCTGATGGCACAGAACATAATATTTCCAGTTTAGAACACTACAGCTCTATATATTTATATAACATTTAAGACATGTATTGTATAAGCTTAGGGCTGTTTTATTAGTAGAATAAATAGAAATTGTAAAATGAACATGCCGCTTTTTTTTTTCTACACTTACTACCTGCCACTTGTGAGTTTTCTCAATAAAAATCAACAAACAAAAAGCTATTAATTCCCTGATGCTCACATGAGCTAAAATGCACACACTTTTCTGTTTGTGTAATTACAGCCATTAGCGAGTGAAAATGGCAGAGTAATTCATCACTAAACTCTGACCTTTTTTAAACAGTTTATTCCAGCCTATAATTATGTGCAGCCTATAACATTCTCACAGACAATAAGCTTATGTCCTGGTATTTTTTTATTTTTTTATTTTTTTTACCAGAAGGTCACAATAACACACAAGCACACAAACATAAAACACATACACGTACATGCATTATTTAAACCATTAGTGACAGCGATATAAAAATAAGTGAATATGAAAGAAAGAAGGAAAGAGATGTAATCAGATTGTAATCTCATCTGATTCGTTTTTTAACTGAATCACATCTGACTGGTTTACTGGTTCCACTGTAGTTTGTGTGAAATAATGATCTAAGATTAAAAAAAGAAAGACAACTGTCAAATGTCAATATGCATACAGGGCCAATTTACAGAATCAATGTAACAGTTACTATGTAGTTTATTACCAGTTTGAAAAATCAGTAGTGTGTCTGGGAATCACGAAACAGTAATCTAATAATCCATAAAACTCGCTGTACACACAAACACACCCAGCATCTCTCTCTCTCTCTCTCTCTCTCTCTCTCTCTCTCTCTCTCTCTCTCTCTCTTTCTCTCTCTCTCACACACACACACACACACACACACACACACACACACACACACACACACACACACACACACATGCACACACACATTTATTTAGGTTTTAATGGCTGTGAAGGCTGATTAAGCCTGGTTGGCTCAGTCAGATGTGGAATTGATCTGACCACAGTCTGGTATCTGAAACATTAATTATGCTGAATTATAATATTAATATCAGCCAGACCTTTTGCTGGCTGATGGATAATTGCCTGAGAGCACACAGACCCACACACACACACGGGTAATTTAGAAATCGTTCCAATCTTTCCTACTTAGTTAAGGGTAATGCTGGTTTATGGAAGTCACTCAGTTAACATCTACAGTAGGATCAGGTTTCAAATGGTTTCAAGTAATTTTTATGCTTTGATAGTTATAGTTACACTAATATATAGTATAATAGTTACACACACACACACACACACACACACACACACACATACATATATATATATATATATATATATATATATATATATATATATATATATATATATATATATATATATATATATATATATATATTTATATATATATATATATATTTAAAAGAAATGTAGTCTTAAGCATTGTGGCAGTATTTTTTTGATTGTTTGTTTGTATTGTTATATTTACATGATATGAATTATAATTACAATTATGATTCTAATTTTAAAAGTGTGGAAGATATTATATTTGAAATGTCTTCCTGTACTATGAAAATGAAATAAGTGGTAAACAAGCCTTATATTTGCATTACATATTTATATACATTTATTTGTTTACATTTTAAAGACCTATTTATCAACGTGGTTTAAACAGGAAGCAGAATCTTATAAAATAAAATACTGTGGCTAAAAAAGTCGTACATGGTAGACCTACAGCAAATCTACAATTTAAGACCGGAAAAAGATCAGTTCAGTACACACACACGCACGCACACACGCGCACGCACACACACACACACACACAGCTAGTTACTCACAAAGCTATGATACTTAAGATTAACTTGAAATAACTTTACAATTCTAAGAACAGTTATAAAAGTGTACAAAATATCTGCCTATGTGCAACAAGGATCATATCAGCATGTGTAACATACAGTATATCTCACCTTAATGGATGGACTCCTAGTTCCTATAAACAAAATAGCGGTGCTTGAAATTTCCATCATCTAATACCAATGATTCTGTGGTTATTATTCAATTCACGATATTCATTATAAATTCTTTTAAAAGAGGTAAAATCTTAATGAACTGAATACATGAAAAGAATAAAGTCCCTTTAAAATGCAATGTAGTAAAATATGAACAATGTTAAATTTAATCTAACTGCAATTATGTTATTATAAAGCACAGTGTTTTAAATATACATTAAAAAATAGGAGGAATTAAGGATATAATTGGTGAATTAAATTAACATTAAATTTTTGCTTTGTTTTTAAATAAAATTGGTGCTGTCATAAGGTGACTATTATTGTTATTTTTATTTTTTCAAAGTATTATTTATTATTATTTTATTAAGTCTTCGATATATATATATATATATATTTTATTTTTTTTTTTATGAAAAACTATTGGGGCGCCATCTTGTAGACCTAACCACAAGATGGCACTATAGTTAAATAACTCCAATTTCTGTCTTCATTCGCTTCAGCTGATCAATCTACACACCGGTTCTGTGCCATTTCCCATGTACTTTGATGAAACTGCATTTTGCCGTTGATAGAGAATTGCAGTAACTGGAACAAACATGATTTAGCAAGATTTATTTTATCATTATACACCTGCCATCCTGCAAAGTTCACAGCACACCCTTAACATTTAGCAGTCCTGTTCAGTCATTAGTGCTGATTGTACTTTGTAAATAAAATTAATAGCGTATGCTAAAATGTAATACGAGCATAGGTTACAGAAACACTATATACTCACATATCCATCTATCTGTCTATTTCAGGTGACATTTTCTCACAGACATCATACATTACTTACATTATTTGTCAGTGGGTTTTTTTATTATTATTATTATTTGATCTTTGAATCAGGCCAGAAAAAAAGCTGCAAGAATTACAAGAATTGAAAATTTTTGTCTCATTATGCAATTTTAAAAGGAAGTCTGGCTAACAAAATAAACTAAAAAAAAAATGCTAGAGATCACATATTACAAAAGAAAAAAAAAAAACTCACAATGTGAAACAGCTGTAAAAAAAACATTTAATGCCTACACTCCTTATACAAATAAACTTGACTTGACTTGACTTGACTTGACTTGACTCCTTCATTGTTTCTTTTAAAGTCATGCCATCAAAAATACACACAGCTACTCGAAAGTTATTGGTGTTTTGTTATTAACACATTTAAAACGAAAAAAAAAAAAATCATAAAATATCTTATTATATTATTATTTTCATAATAAGTTTAAACCTGAGTATAGATTGTGATTAACAGTGTTTTCTGACAATGGAGATACAGAACAGTTAACCATGGGTACATTTTTTGTGACTAAGGTAGAAATTTATTATAGATTACTTAAATTAGATGTAATCATTCTCTGATATCTTTATGGAATGGGAATGTCAACATTGTTGACTTATCATGAGTCTTCAGCTACCAGAGATGCCAGAGACAATACATTGAGACTGATATGCAAAGTGACTGCAGTGCATTTACTATTTTCATTTGATGAATTGAGTGTGTTATGCTAAATTAAAAGATATGGGCAGTATGTGAAACAACACAGTGGTGCTTCTTGTTATCAGCATTACAAGAAAACTCTACTTTCTGCTGTCAATGCAAGATAGATTCCAGATTTATGCGAATCTTATACCAAATACCATAATCAAAACCAAAGTGCTGTGTAACAATTAGAGGTTGTGGTCAGCTATGCAAGTTCAGTGATGACATTTCCCCCTAGTGGACAGTCTTTTACAATTTTACAAAATAAATCTATAGGCAAGTATGCATAAATGTACTCCTGCTTCAGGGATGCCAGAAGTCAGTGGTGGGCGGTCAGGGCCAGCAAAGCCTTCTCTGCTGGCCTAAACACTATCAGAAGTACTGACCTACATTTACAACATAAATTCTAATATTTGTTCCATGAAATTATATTAATTTATTCCCAACAGTTTATTCTCTTCATTTCGTAGCGTTTCTCTTGGCTGCACTGCCTCCAGTATGTGTAAGTGGATGTTAGATTTCATGCAAATTAGATTTCAGACTCTATGTGCTGCCATGTCAATCTAATCTGACCAGGGCCTTCAAAGCTTGTTTTACTACAGTTTCCTTAAGAAAAAGCTTTGTTTCTTTAACCAATTAGATTTCATATTCGGCAGCTAGCTGGCCCAGAATAGCGTCAGAATTTTTCCGTCCGTGATTGGTTGGTCAGAAGGAAACTGTTACAGCAAAGTTTGACTGGCAAAACACGTGTGTAGCTCTGCACACATTAATAAATCTGAGTTAGACTTTTTTATGCCTACGGAGGAAAAGAAATTGATTTGATCTCGGACATACTTAAAAAAACCATTTTCAATAAAAGCTTGAGGAGAGGTCAGCTAACCCTGAACCTAGCTAGCTTGTCTCATCCCAGGAAAGGGTTTGTTTACCACTTCTAGACAAGTGAATACGAGCAGTATTACTGGCTTGCAGCCTCTGTAGAGGATTGGAGTTGTTTTAACTGGGTTTCTTGCTTTAGTAAAAATAGTATTCACTCTCCATATGCGAAATGCTTCTCTTTCTGTAATGCCACACATTGTTATATTGCGTTTTTGTATAGTATTGATGGTTTCTATAATTGCGACATGATAGTAGTGGTATTAAAAGGTGGATTAATTCGGGTATGTCCCCATGAAGGCCCCAGTACCAAATACACGGCCCACCACTGCCAGAAGTAATAATGCAGGAAACCACTCACAACAGAGAAATTTGTTTCCAGGAGGTCATTGGAATTGTTGCTTACCCTTTCTGTAGTAACACTTAGAAATGAAATTAGTAAAGCTGCCAATCTTTATTTGTTGTCTATTATACTATATTATACTATACCATACTACACTATACTATACTATACAATACTGTACTATACTATGCTATACCATACTACATTATACTATACATTACTATACTATACTATACTATACCATACTATACCATACTACATTATACTATACTATACTATACCATACTACACTATACTATACCATACTACACTATACTATACTATACTACACTACACTATACTGCGCTATGCTATACCACACTATGCTATACTATACTTCACTATACCACTATACTATATGCTATAGTATACTTTATATAATATAATATATCACTAAACTATTATATGCTATACTACACTATATCATACTACACTATACCATACAACACTACTAGTATATACCATACTACACTATACTATTCTATATTATACTATACAATACTATACTATTCTATACTACACTACACTATACCATACAACACCACTATATGCTATAGTATACTATATATAATATAATATATCACTATACTATTATATGCTATACTACACTATATCATACTACACTATACTATACTGCACTATGCTATACTGTACTATTATATACTATGCTACATTATACTGTACTATGTTAAACAGTACACTATACTATATTACACTATACTGTACTATACTATACTAAACCATACCATACGACGCTATACAATACTACACTATAACATAAAACACCACTATTATATACTATACTACACTATACTATTCTATACTACACTACACTACACTACACTACACTATGCTATAGTATACTATATTTAATATAATATATCACTATACTATTATATGCTATAGTACACTATACCATACTACACTATACTACGCTATAGTACACTATGCTATTCTACACTATGCTATGCTATACTACACTATACTATACTGCACTATGCTATACTATACTATTCTATACTATGGTACATTATACTGTACTATGTTAAACAGTACACTATACTATATTACCCTATACTGTACTATACTTTACTAAACCATACCATACTACGCTATACTATATACATTATACTATACTAGACTATACTACAATACTACTTCTACAATACATTTTAACATGTATATTTTTTATTCTTCATCATTGCAATGTGCGCATGCACGCACGCACACACGCACACGCACGCACGCATGCGCACACACACACACACACACACACACACACACACACACACACACACAGATATATGCACATGAGCATGCACAGCTGTGGTTCTGTTTAGTCTTGTGTCTCCTAAGGGAACAAAGAGCATCTGCATCTGGGTACATCAGATTATGCCTCTGAAACACACACACACACAAACACACACACAAACACACACACAAACACACAAATAGCCTTTGTATATGGAATTATTTTCTTTGTCTAACATTTTTTGTCATTTCATTTGTAGTGTAATCAATACACAGATTCAATTCACCCTTTCACATAACTACGTATCTACAATCCATTTTGTTCCATTCTTTATCTGAGCTTTGTGCTGTCCAACCAAGTGTCCTGACAATAATGTCCTCACAAGTGGATGAATTGAATTGTATTTGTAACACTGCCTTATCAGACTAAACCATGTGCTGGTCTGTTTTATACATCTGCCACAGTACTGGACACCCACAGCTATTCAATACATCATTGTGAAACCTGTTTTAGACATGATTAATCCATTAGTCCACTGCTAATCAAGAAAACAAAGTATTGAGCAGAAGCAGATGAATTTCACACTGTTCAAAATTAATACATTTAAAAATTCTAATAAATAAGCTAAAAGAGCAAGAGGTAACATAATTTACATATTTTAGAGAACATTAACTGATCTGCAGTTGTAGAAGTAGAAGGAGACTGAATGCACCATGACATGTGTATGTATCTTCATGCAGATTTTAGATTTTAGATTTATTGTACAACAATTATTATAGATTATCTAACAATAAATAGTTTTAAGATTTTTTTATATAGATTTTCTTAAGATTTTTTATTATTATTATTATTAGAAGCAACTTTAACAGCAATTTACAAATTAATTTCAGATTACTAGCAAGCTAGCTGAAGGGCTATAAAGTAAGTGTGGCTCTTTTGGGATCTATTTCTGCTAGTGAAGAAAACATGTTTTGTCCAAAATTTCAGTTACTTTGACTTGCCCTCTGGGCTCATATCTGCAAACAAATCATGGCTGTGCTGATATTTTATATAATCACACTCTTACTTATCTGCTATTGCTTAATTGTATGATAACATGGAGTACTTACAGTAATAATACAATAAAGGAAAAATCACAAAATTAAATGTACAGAACATAAATACAAATACAAAAATTATTATATTGTGTGTCTATTTATACACACATAAATTATTATAGAATACTATATGAATATGCAGCTAGATAAACCTAAATATCAATATGAGCAAATATGTTTAAATATTATTGCACATGCAATAAAAAATGTTATAACTTAGATAACTATATTTAACTATATAGAACTATATATATACTAAATTAGTATATATTATAACTAATTTGCATAAGCTTTACAGTGTGTGTATATATATATATATATATATATATATATATATATATATATATATATATATATATATATATATATATAATATTATTATTCAGCTTCATTTATACATTAACACACCTTGAATGGAAGCATGCTGTGTGAATGATGAGGTGTCTATGTTTTCCTACCTTTGATGAGTGTCCCTGTCACCAGTTTGTGCACAGACACAGCAAACTTTACCAGTCCATGTTTACACTGCCTAGCACAGACAGACATCTTCACCTATACACAGGGTTTACCAAGAGTCAAAAGTCAAAGCTACAGCCAGGAGCAGTGTAGTTGAAGATTAAAGTAGTCCAAAAGTATTGACCTAATCGGTAAAATTGATGAATAGAGAAATGCAATAGCATTTAGTAAATGTAAATGATGAATAACAAGAAATACTAAAAAAGAGTTGGGTGAAAGAGTTCTGCTGAACCAGTCAATTTTCCAGTGTATCTCTGGTGAAGTTCTACTTGTTTCTTGAAGCCCAGGTGAAAAAAAATTGAGACAGGGAGAGAACACAAATGTGAGCCAACTTTTTTTCGTCAAAAGTGACAAGAGTCATAAAAAAGGCAGGTGTCCCATAGAGGAAAATGGAAGAGAAGTGTCCAACAGGATATTTTAATACAGGAGTCTTCTCTTTTAGTTCTTTGTTGTTCTTCGTCCTTTCTGTCTCTCTGTGCCGCAGTGTTCCAATTTCAGTACTGCTGTGTGTCGACAGCTCCCTCTGAGGAAAGACAGCCCACTGACGCTCCTGCCTCCTGATATATGTTCTCTCTCTCTTTCTCTCTCTTCTGTGCATGTCTCATTCTCTCACCTCCTTACGACGTTCAAGTTGATAGTTATACACCCAGGAATTGTTTAATGTGTCTAACACACACCATTAAATTTTCACACCGTCTCATACATGTTTCTCACTTTGATTCTAATTACATCTCCCCTGGATCCTGCGCTTCTTGTCTCTATATAGTGCTCTGTGTTTTACTACCAAATTTACTGGCTGCAGTTAATTTGTCATCCCCACGCTCACTGTGTTCGCTCATCTTAAAAGAGCAATCTCATCAGAAACACAGAATAAAATACAGCACAGCAAAAGGTGTTAAAGCCACGAACAGTAATCCAAGCGGCTTAGCCGATTGTTTAAAGTAAATATTTATGTCTAAAAAAATGCTTGAAAGCATTATTAGCAAACAGGTATGCAAACAAGGACCTTGAATCTGCTTTGAATACGACAACAGGAACAAGCTGTGTCAGATTTTCCTGATACATAAGGAGCACACATATACACTGAGTTATCTAAATAAGAGCAAAATAGTTTTTTTTATTCAAACAGTCAATCATAAGCCAGTGGTGCAATGCAAACAGTTATGCAGATGCAGATCAATATTTTTAAATCAAACATTGGAATGGGGGGAAATTGTATCTTTATTTTTTTTAATCATTGTGTGGTTGTTTTTTTGAGGGGTTATTTTGAATATTTCAGAAACTGCTGATCTCCCGAGATTCAGACACAACAAACTCTAGAATTTACACAGCAGGGAAAAATAACAAAACAAACTGAGCAGCAGTTCTGTGGTCAGCAATGCTTTGCTGATGAGAATGGCCAGACTGTTTTGAACTGACAGAAAAGTGCAAATATCTCAAATAATAACTACATAAACATAGAGTGCAGAAAAGCAATAGAACACACAAACAACATGTCAAACCTTATAGAAATTCCTCTTTAATCTTTTGGAAGGGGTTGTATTCTTTTCTAAATATACTGCATGCCCATGTTCCTAGACTCTTGGCATTCTAGGTCCATGACTTAGTGTACCAGTATCAAGATTTATCAATAAAGACTTCAAGTCACTTCTGAAAGTTGTGTTGGATAAGGGCATCTGCTAAATACCTAAAATTAAAATAAAAAAATTTAGATGTCAGATGTAAGAAAAAATGTTGAGAACAATGATGATCATAATGAAGAAGTAGTTTATAACAGTGTAGCAGTGACAAAATACATAAAGTACTTTGGGTTCATCTGATTCAAAAAGAATGCAGAACAAATTCTGCCCAGACATTTTTTACTGTTCTTCCCTTTGAAGTGTAAATAGGATTTAGCCTTTAAAAGTAAATAAAATGTAGGAAAAGAGTAAATGAACACATGGCTGGGTGATACTACTATCGACCCGGAGGTCAGCAGGTGGCAGTCACCGGTATTTACACCTTTGTTGGTTCCAGCCCTCCCCAGCAAAAGGGGTAAGGTATTGTTTAAAAGATAATCATGGTCTCGGACACCTTTTGGTTAGAGATAGTCCTTGATAGCGTGCTGCCTCTCCCAGACCAATTAAATTAAGAAAATTATTACAGTTTTTCTCAAATGCTAAAACACATTTCACAAACATTTCCTCCATGTTCCCCAATGTCTAAACACAACACCCTTTTCTAAAGCTACATAAACACAACCACACCTTCTCACTTCAAAACTAAAAATTTCACACCAAAAGAGCAGCTCGAAGCTTTCAAAAATGTAAACACTATACACATCATTACACACTACAGCAAAACAATTGAAAACACAATGCTCAATTTGTGAGAAGGTTCTTTGTTTCATAACTGCCAATGCATATTTTTTTAACTTTACAGTAATGGATGTTCTTAGATCTCTGCAGAGGATTAGGCATTTAGATTTGAGAGTTTCATATGTAGAGTATAAATCTATAGTAAATTTTGCATGTACACTACTGTAACACAACTCAATGCAAAAACAGAATCTATTGCACACAACAGTACTCTTGAAAACATGATCAGGGTGTGAAGTTTTTTTATTTACTTTATTCACACCACACACACACACACCACAATCACTGTGTGGCATCATGTCGCTGAGCTAAATCGGGCCACATCACCTCATCCACATCGCAGGCTATATTGTCTCTTGCCAGGCACCGTGGTATAAACGCCCTGGAATGGCAAATCCATCCTTGGAAGGCCTCCACTGAGATGTCAACACAGGCCAGCTTCATTGCCCTTAGGAGGTTCTCTCTAGTGTATGGTTGTCTGTCATAAACCTTCCATCTCCATGATGAGAAGAACTCCTCTATAGGGTTCAGGAAAGGGGAGTAGGGTGGCAGACAGACGTTTAAAAAGTGGTTACTGTTGGTGGTAAACCAATCTCTGATTTGGTTTGTTTTGTGGAAGCGTACATTGTCCCAAATGATCACATAAATTTGATGTGCGGGCCCAGGATGGTGTTGTTGGCGGTCCAGGAGGATGTCTTTTAGCTCCTCTAGGAAGGTGAGGAGACATTGGGTGTTGTAAGACCCAAGGACAGCATGCCGGTGGACAAGCCCCTCCAAACCCATGGCCGCACAAAGAGTAATATTACCCCCCCGTTGGCTAGGAACCTCAGTGATGACTCTTTGGCCAATGATGTTACGGCCTCTTTGCCTTCGTTTCTGCAGGTTGAAGCCAGCCTCATCCAGGAAGAGGTACTCATGAGGTCTGGCCATCGTGTCACTGTAATATCCTCTGTGAAAATGTGAAAGTGCACAGGTGTTCAGAACAACAGTCAATCAGGTAGCACAGTATTGTCCAGAAATAATGTAGGCCACTGAGCAACAAAGTATGTCCACTAACTGTACTGTGAACATGGATGTATACTTACTTGCACATACTCGTAATGTAGATCTTTGTATAACGCAGAGTTGCGCTCAAAGGGAACCCTATAGACCTGTTTCATCCGCATCTTTTGGCGCCGGAGAACTCGGTCTATTGTGGCCAAGCTGACATCATCAATGCTCTCAAAGTTGACATTATCGGCAATGACTTTGTCTCTGATCTCCCGGAGTCTGATGAGGTTGTTCTCACGAACCATATCCACAATGAGGGTTTCTTGTGCCGCTGTAAATATGGCAACCCTCCCACCTCTATGTGGCATTCTTTCAACTCTAAAGAAAGAAACATGTGTTGTCAGTTTTACAATACAGTAACAACTGATTTAAAACCAATAGACTACTTTCACAGGCTTGTAAAATTGTATTGTGACAAAGAAAGCAATAGATTACAATACCTGTTGTGTTGTCTGAATGCCCTGATAATGGTGGCCATGGTGAACCTACTCAGGTTTGGACGGACTCGTAGTCCTGCTTCAGCCATTGTCCTGCCATGGACAATGACATGGTCAATGACTGTTGCTCGCATCTCATCCGTAATGATGGTGCGAGGTTGTCTTGCTCTCCCTCCTGGACCTTCTCCTCTCCCTTGTTAGACTGCTCCTCTTCCTTCTCTGATTTGAACTCCTCTTCCTCGTTGGCCTGCTTCTCTTCCTCCTCTGATTTGAACTCCTCTTCCTCGTTGGCCTGCTCCTCTTCCTCCTCTGATTTGAACTCCTCTTTCTCGTTGGCCTGCTCCTCTTCCTCCACTGATTTGAACTCCTCTTCCTCGTTAGACTGCTCCTCTTCTTCCACTGATTTGAACTCCTCTTCCTCTGACTCGAATTCCTCTTCCCCTGACTCTGCCTTCATCCATTGTGTTTGTTTGGAATCTTCAGCAAACTGTGCACTCTAAACTTGCTTTTGTACATGTGGTCACAGCATTAGCAACAAGTGTCTTCAATTTTGAGTCGTTGTGTGTAATGAATGACGCCAGGTGTGTTCATTGTGTTCAAATATTGCTGACTGTGGCAAGCATTTTGCATCACATGAGCTTTCATTTGAGAATATAAGCAGAGTTCTTTTGCAACCTGTGTTTTAGCAAAGAAAAATGTGTTAAGATTTATGAGAACAGAGGATTGTGTTTTGTGAATTGTGTCTTCATGTGAAATGTGTTTATGATATTGGAAAATGATGGCTAGATTTAGTAAATGTGTTTAGACAACTGGTCATTTGGTTTAGAGGATTGGCTTTTGTGTTTTAGCATTTGAGAAAAACTGTAAGATCGATTCTAATGAAATTCTACATCAATCTACATAACTACTTTTGTAAAATTTAAGCTGTTTTGCAGATGAGCTCATTTTGAAATAGCTTAGGGTGGAATCTGGGTTAAAGCAGTCTGTAAAATCTTACACAGATAATGAGAAACCCGGACCATAAAAAGACAAGCAACAGACAAAGAATAGTTTAAAAGGTGAGATTATAACACATGCTAATGAATAGTGAATGTGTAATGAATAGTAATGCTCAGTTCAGTTGTTATATTTCCTTGTGTACAGTGATGTGCATTAAAGAACACTTTTCATATGTAAAATCCACATTTGCTTTTTTTTTTTTTTTTTAAAGAGCTAGTGTGAATACAGCTTTATACAGAAAATATTTATACAAAGAAAGCTTACTGTACTTTTTAACTGTACCTGAATCAAGCTGTAACTGTCCCAATGGCCAGTTACATTGTCTCTATGCCTGAGACAACACACCATTTGATAGGAGGACTCTATAGTCACACAAGAAGGTTCAAGTTTATTTATTTATTTTTTACAACTGTGAGGTTTTTCTATTGTAGAATGAGAACGATAGAGGAGAATTAAAAGGGTGAATTATAAAAAGTCAGCAAGAGACCTGCTGTGTGGTGAACAGCTTCTTAGTGTGTAAGCACATTTCTGCTTTGCTTTTGCTGGGGTTTATATGATTGGAACAGTCAGCATGATCAATCCCCAAGCACAGAAACCCAGCCAGGTAATAACAGGCCACACATACAAACACACACACACACACACACACACATACACACACACACACACACACACACACACACACACACACACACACACACACACAGAATAAAGGGCCTCTGTAATACATTACATTACAGTTCCCTTAAAGGGGACATAACACACACAGTTTTGGCCAATCGCTTGTTAATCATGAGTACCCATATTGTAGTATTGCATCCTTTATATCTCCAAAGTGTCTTTAGGTTTATCAGATTTATAAAAGAAAGATGCAGCTTTGAGCGTCTTATCAAAAACAGCACAGTTTCCAGAGGCATGCCGTGGGCGGAGCTAAACAGTCATGAGCATGTGGAGCTTTTGCCTAGTGATCATCTGTAAGCAGTGACATCACTATAAATAAAACAGGAACAA